>NC_141882.1:30236590-30545227 GCF_030686135.1 Camelina sativa
GCCAAATCGTTGAGTTTTTCATAGCATTGATCCATCCCGGTGTGGTAATCTTGTCTGACGATAGGTAAGCAACCCAATGGAGCTAGGTTTTGGATCACGAACTTACTCGCTCCTGATGAATACAACAAGCTGATATCGTTCTTTAACTTGTTGGTCACGGAAATGACAAAAGCTTGTTGAGCAGATGCGTCAGCGTTAGGGTTGTTCTTGGTGAAATTCAAGTAATCGTTTGCGCCAATGTATATCATAAACACTGACTTCTTGATGAAGTCATCATTCCAGTTTGCTGCTTTCATTTGATTGAATTTTCTCACTTGTTGATTCAGAGTCAACTAAAGAACAAAAAAAAAAGGAAACCCAATTTGCAATTGTTAAAGTAAAGCTTATTGACTTGAAGTCTGCACCCAAATAAAGTGAAGCTTCAATATTGATTTAAAAGTAACAAGAGGGCTATGTAAAGTAAACACACAAAATATCCTAGCTCAGTGTATGCGAAGAGTTAAATAATTTTATTCGAGTTAATTAGTTGTTGAATATTATAGATATACTTGGTTACAAGAAAATAAGTAGACTTACAGATTCCACCGGAGCTCCGAGAAGAGTAGCATCGGCGACGGCGAAACTAGCTCCACGTGAGACATTTACGTTCGGTTTAAGCGCAGCCGGGATCTCGATCGGAATCCCCATGAATTTAGCTGTATTAAAAGTAGTTTTGTTACTACACATCTAAATCTAAGTATGCGGACGAAAAATAATAAATAAATAATTTCCATGTGATTAGTGAAACCACTAATCTTCCTATTTGTCTTATGAAGTATTTTTTTCAACATTATTTTAAGTAGTTAATGGCAACACTCGTTATATCTTTAACATGTTTCAAGATTTGGAGACTTGTGTAACCAAAAAAATAATAATAATAATAAAAGAAGTCTTTACGAACCGACGAAGTCCGGAGCAATGAGGCCGTCGCAGAATTTGCCGTTGGGATCATCCCGGGATTTTCCGTACGGCCAGAAACCTTGAGCGACGAAAGCTTTAGAGAGAGTCTGTTTGTTTCCGGCGTCGAAGTTGGAGTCGCCGAAGGTAAACAAGGCCACAGCCGGAATAGTCTGTCCGGCGACGGTGATAGGGTTGTGAAAGAGGGTCAACACCAAAAATAGCCCTAGAACACTGACTAAATTACAGTGGTCTGCCATCACCCTTTAGTGTAGAGAGAGTAGTGGGAGAAAGAGAGAGATACACAGACAGAACAGTGAGTGAACCAATTGAAGTGCCTTTAGCTCGTATACCGATTCGTTATATAAATAGATTTGACAACAGAACCAAGGATTCAATAACAAATACATTCTCTCTCATCGACACGCACTAGTTTGCTATTTACTGTGTATGTGAATAGACAGTAACACCCTCAACGCATATTGACATCTTTTGATTTTTTTTTGAAATAGCACATTCTTACCTCTTCTCCCATGATTGATTCTTTCTCCGACCAAACGAGCGAGACTCTTCTTATCTCCTCAAGCATCTCTCAGGCGGAACTTCACTGTCCTCGCCTCTTCGGTGATAAGTCCTGAGTCTCTAGCTCTTGTGACAGCTTATATCTCAGTCGCCAGCATTTAGATAGTTCGATTGTAAAATAAAAATCAAACATGGAACTAACTAATTTGCAGGAAAATGGCAAATGATGGGATCTCTCTTTTTATATGTAAACAGATTACACACGTTATATACGTAAAATGATCACTAACGTCCAAGTATATAATTAATACTGGGTTAAATAAATGATTAACGTGGATCAGTAGGTATTTATTTTAACAAGTTATATGATAATAGTATTTAGTAATAAGTTATCATGCATGCACGATTCGTACTTTGAATAGTTTATTACAGTAACATATAAATCATGTTTTACACAATGATAAATGAAAAGTGAAACGTAAATCTAAGTTGTTTTTTTTAAAACTCATTTACTATTGTTCTATGTACTATTATTGTTCTATGTAATTAAGTTGTTATTATAATGGATATCATGTCACCAATTAAGCTTGCTTGTGAACATATAACGTTTGTATCACAATAACCAAGTTAGTTGCTAATAAGTTACTTATCAAGTAAACAAAAATTACTTATCATTATCAAGTTAAAGTAATCGTTTACTGCGATAAATAAAAAAAGTTAAGACAGCTTTCTTCTAATAAGAGAAGAGAGTTTTCGAAACAATGGCAGTTTCTGTAATTAAATTAAAAAGAAGGATACATATGGTAAACAAAATTAAAATAATTAGTTAATGATAACGTGTAGCGCGAGGTTCATTTCTTTATACTATTCCTAATTAACGCAATCGGCTACTAGCTAATAAACGATTATTGATCAATTGAAGAGGTAGTTTGTTAAAAGAAAAAAAAAAGATCAATTGACGTGGTGTTATTGAATTGTAATTTTCAGTTGAGTTTTAAAATTTTTGATGAATTCAAAACACACATATACGATAATTATATATATATATATATATATATATGTAACTTGGGTGATCAGGCTCAACGGATAACATGAGCATCAAACTAGGTTGCGTAAGACTTTTGTTGTAACTTGTTTTCGGGTCAAGGGGCCATGAGATCTGACTTATTCCAGAGCCAGGAGAAGCTATCTGAAAAACCTCGGACTCCTGCATGTTTGTAGAGTAGTTTCTAGGATGGATCGAATCTAAAGTAGCTTATTACAACCGTTTGCCCCAAAAAAAACAAAAAGTAGCTCATTACAACCTTTCTTAATTAGTTTTACTACCACATCATCACTAGATCATGCTCGTGTGGGTTATATGATAATTTTTGTTAATAACAGTTCATAGTAACCCCGTCTGACGGATTACTGGTTTCTAATTTATTTCAAAACTATATTTTTTTCTAATAGTAGTATCAAGATAGTAGTACCAAGATTTAAAATTATATATTTCAATGAAATATTTTTTAGAAGAAAACATGTAGAGTTAAACCTTTCTTGTTGTTTCCTCGAATTAATATTCTTTACCATCAAAGTGTGTCTATAAAATGATAGAGTTGAAAAACAATCTGAGAAGCAAACATAATGATTGACGCTTAGTTTCATTCTGGTAGATGTGACGATTGCTAAGCCTACAAGTTCCATTCGGTTTCATTGGAGATAATTTCTAACCAAGCAAATCTCAACACAGCACAAAACAAATACTTACCATTAAATCACATTGTAGGTTCCAAGAGAATGTTTTAGTACTCTATGCCACACACAATAGACTAGTTTATATAATCACAACATGCAAATCCACAACATCAACAATAGAAATTAGTGAATCCAAACCTAGAACCATAAGAACTATGATACCAAGCTGAAATGACCGACCCGTTTTTTATAATAATCATAATAAGAATCTAGTGATCCCATACTCATTAACAACCTAACCCCGAACACACAACATCGGATAACATAAGCGATACCATTAAACCAATAAAGTATCCAATAATCAAATAACTAATTCCATACCAACTTGAACAATAATCCAATCTAACATAAAATAAAAAACCAGTAATCCTAAACAACATTCTAAGACTCAACTATAGCAACCTAACAGAAGCCAGACAACAACGAATCGAGCCACTAGAACATCCTCCTCTTCATTGCCTTGATTCCACGATCATACTTTGCCTTTACCTGCACCACAAACACAAACTGAGATGCATGAGTATTTTATAAACACTTAGTGAGGCAATCCTCTCATCTACTGGGCTATACACACAAGCAATAAGATCTCTTTATACCACAAACAACAAACAATAAAACAAACCAGACAATATACAAAGCATTTTCATCATCAGCCGCTACTGAAGAAGGGTGTCGACCGACACCTTGCTCGACATCCCCAAAATCCTTAGCTTGATCGACACTTGCCAAAGTCATCGAATCGTCCTCTTGTTGGTGTCGACCGACACCGATGCCAAGCATCAATTTTCTCTGACCAGAAACTCCGAATCTTGCCTCCAAACTCCTCCTATCTGCCCCACACAATCCTAGGAACGAACCCAAGCCTCAGGAGTCACAAAAAACGCATAAAACTCACAAGAAACAATCACATAACCCATCAAATATCACAGAAATAGAGATCTCAGCTTAGATAAGCCATGGTCTTGCACTCACATTTTTTAAACAATGAGATCTAAGCCCAAACGACGAAGTTAGCACCACAAAAACCTTCCCACCACGTCCCTAGCCTTGGATCCACACTCTTCAGGAAGAAAAATTACTCACAGGCCAAAGGATCTCCAAAAACCTCAAGAACAGTCTCTAGGAAATTCTCTCAAAAAATGTGAAAAACGGCTAAAAGGGACAAAGGAAGTCGAGTTTCTCCTTTTAAACTTGAGTTTGGGGCTTCCTAAACCAACCACACAAACCGAAGGATGTCTTGGCGGGCTTTCTAGCTCAGGTGTTTGCGTGGGTTCCAGCAATGGCACCGCCAGCAGCTGGTGTGGCGGCTCTTGTGGTGCCGCCAGAGGTTGGTGGGCAAGTTCTGGTGGTACCGCCAGTTGTTGGTGGTCAGTCCTTTAGCGCAGCAGACTCAGCCAAATTCTGTTCCTAGCAAGGGCGGTAAGCCTGCGCAGGGGTAGAAGCGGAAGTTTGACGCCATGCAGAGGTTGGAGTCTAGCGGTGTGGGGAGTTTCGGGTGTGGGTGCTTTGAGCACAAGGTGGCGAGGTATCCACAGAGGAGCAACCAGCCAGCGCTGCCGACGAGTCGAGTGTGTTACCACTGCAGAGAGGCGGGACATCTCAGATCGGCTTGTCCCAAGCTGCATCTGATGGCGGTGGCGGTGGTAGAACCAAGAGTGCAGCAGGTAAGGCAAACAAAGTTGCCGTTACTAGCGGTGTCATGTGTGTACACGATAGTGGAGACGAGAGGAACCAGTGCTAACACGATCACGGGTATAATTTCTAAAATTGATTTTGTGGTTTTCTATCATTTTTGAATATTATGGGTGTCTGTGATGAATTCTAGGGTTCTTAGTGCATAAAGTTTGTGTAGAGACCTTATTGGTGGGAGGACTTATGTCCCATATGTTTTTCGACTATGAAACTACTCATTGCTTTGTTACCCCAGAGTGTGCCAAGAGAAGCAACATTCGTGGAGATCCCAGAGAGCGGTTCAGGACTGTTAAAGTTGTTGGAGGCGGGATGATCCAAGTCCGAACAGGTCTATCTCAGGGACTAAGTTGAGTCTGAGGTATATGAGCCCTTTATGGAGCAGGTGGGACCGGTTGCATACATGATGGAGTTGCCTAAGGTTATGCATGCGTTCCACAAGGTCTTCCATGTGTCGATGCTGAGGAAGTGTCTTCACAAGGATGAAGAGGTGTTGGCTGAGATTCCTGCAGATCTTCAGCCCAACATGACTTTTGAGGCGAGATCTGTGAGGGTTCTTGAGAGGCGGATCAAGAAAATTCAGCGGAAGAAGATTCCTATGATGAGAGTCCAGTGGGACTGTGATGGTGTGTTAGAGGAGACTTGGGAGCCATAGGCGAGGATGAAGGCAAGGTTCAAGAAGTGGTTCGAGAAACAGGTCAAGGCTAGAGCTTGCCTAACCTCGGTCCTAGTGTCGTGATGGTTTGAAGACCGTGGCTAGAGCGGATGGAGTCTTCCAGCCCATCTCTCTTGTTACTTTGTCGCTTAAGGGTGGTTGGTTGGGCGACTAAGTACCAAGATGAGGTAGTGCTCGGGATGCGTGATGTTGGCTTAGTGTTGTTGTATCTTAATATTTTCATTATGTATTTTCGATGAGGTTGTAACGATTATGAAATTTTATGATTAATAAGATGAGTATTTCTTTATTTGACTGGTGTGTCATAGAAAAGGAAATAGCTTGGGGTTATTATAAATGGCAAGTTTCCATAAATAGAAAGTTCAAAAAATGGAAAGTTTTATGGAAAGTGTGATGATTTTTGTGATGATCATGCGGGATGCGTGCTTGTGTGGCGGTCTTTGTGACGTTTTGCATCATGGCATTGAGTGGTCTTGGTGATGCTTGTGCCATGATAGAGGTCTTAGTGACTTTTTGTACCCTGACATTCTTCTTGGTGACAAAGATCTTGGTGACGCTTGTCAGTGGTAGTGTTCTTAGTGATGTTTTATACCCTGACAGTTGTCTTGGTGATGCCGGTCAGGGGTAGTGGTCTTGGTGACGCTGGATATCTTTGTGGTGGTCTTAGCGACGCGGATACCATGGTGGCGGTCCCAGTGACATTTGTGGCCTTTGTGGCGGTCTTTTTTGGACATTTTTCTGGCCTTGGTGGTGATCCTGCAGGGCGTTTCTGTGGTTTTTGTGATGTGTTTAGGGTCTTTGTGACGTCTTTGTGTTGGTCGTAGGACATTGCGATGTTCTTAAGAGAGCCATAGAGGTAGTTCTAGTCAGCGTGGTACTCGATCGAGCTCAGAATTATTGCTCTAGAGATATGAGATTTCGAACAACTCATGAGGGGATGGTTAGGTTCCTGTATACCGTTATCTCGAAGAACTTTGTGGCCTGAGGGTATAATTGGTATATCAACTTTGGGTGACGATCCGAAGGCACGCTGTAGGGTGATAGCCTGAGAGCAAGATTTGACTTCCTGCTTACCGTAGCTTGAGGGCTGAGGCCCGATAGCGAGCCGATAAAAATCGAAGGTTGAGACCTGAGAGCGGGGAAGATGCATGAGTTGAGAGCGAATAATATCAGAGACGCAGGTTATTGGCCAGATAGAGTCCTCATAGTTAGTCGGAGGAAGTGCGGGCTAGAGTGTTGGTTGCACAAGAGATCTTTGACTGTTGGTTTGGTGATAGATTCGAGGACGAATCTATGCTGGTAGGGCAGAATTGTAACACCCGCGAACCAAAAATTGGAATTTTGGTGGGTGTGTCGATCGAAACAGTTAGTGGTGTCGATCGACACAGAGTTTTGGTCAGGTTTTCGGTTTGATTTTTAAATCTTCGGTTGCATGGCTAGTTTATGGAGCCCTAAGACTCGAGTATAAAAAGAAAAAATCGAGTTTTTTCATTTCCGGTAGCCGTTTTCACACTTTTAGAGAGAAAATAAGAAAGGAGAGTTTTCCAAAGAAGCGTTCTTGTGTTTTTGGAGATCATTTGTCCTGTGAGTGATTTTTCTTCTTAGAGAGTGGGGATTTAAGGCTAGGAACGTGGTGGAAAGGTTGTTGTGGTGTTAGCTTCGTCGTTTGGGCTTAGATCTTGTTATTGCATGACTATGGCTTATCTAAGCTAAGATCTCTGTTACTGTGATTTTGTGTGATATGTAATTGTTTTCTTGTGAGTTCTATGCGTTTTTAGATATGGTCTTCGGATCGTGTGGGACGAAAAGGAGAAGCTTAGAGGCGAGATTCGGAGTTTCTAGTCATGAGGAAGTGATGCTCGGCATGAGTGTCGATCGATACAAGGCTTGTGTTGGTCGACACTAATGCGAGGATGGCGCGACAAGACCTACATGCATTGGTTGATGCCATACTCCCTCTATTATCTCTCTGTCTCTCTCTCACACATAGATTAAAAAACATTTAATCAAAAAAATCAATAATTTATTCCATAAAACTACACCTCATCCCAAAAAAAACTGTTAATTCTATACTAGTATTATATCATTAAAGTAATACACCAAAAGAGATGTCTTAATTAATTAGAGTCTAAATAATAATCCTTTTAAAACCAAAAAAATACTCAGAACATCAATTTATTGAAAACAGAGGGAGTAGTTATTTAGTGATGAATTTAAACTTCAAAAAACGTTATTGAATATTATTGGTTTAGGGATACAGAAATTGTAAATCACAAAAGCAATGATTTATAATTAATTTTTAATATATTTTCTTAATATGTGTGAAAATTCTAAAAAATGAATTAAATTAGGAACAAAGTGAGCATCAAATTAAAAAATTATTGATTAAATATTATGGTAGATCAATAGCTTAATGAACTCTAGATTTAATTCCATTATGTGGTAAGAGTTGCAAAGATCAAATCTTTTTTTTTTGATAAGAAGATCAAATCTTTTAGTACTTCCTCTGTTTCACATAAATTATTGTTCTAAATATTCTTATTTGTTTCACAAATAGTATCGTTGGACATTTCCAATATATCTTTTAATTTTTTTTTAAATTTATTTTTAACTCAAAAGTTTTTTTCATTGAATCTAAATTACTAATTACTTATTAAATATGAGCATATGTATAATTCAAATTTTTCTTATATAGAGGAAAATCCATTAGAGAACACAGGAAACAACGTTGCAAACCGTTAAACATCAAGATTCCGATGTTTGATACGGAACTCATTATCCTTGTAGGAATCTGATTGATCCCTAAAGATTGATTTAGAGAGAGAAATTTATAACCGCAGCTAGACAACGAGCTAGAGATGCTGGCTTAGAAAGTGGCTGACGTTGTAGGCATCCAAGACTCACGCATCGGTTCATCAGCTGGGTAAACCACAAGCTCACGGACGTTCATCGGTTGGATAACATTTGGATCGGCACCAAAGAGTAGATTTCCGAACATTTCTTGTGCCTTCTCGGTGTTGTGACGTCCGTCAAAGAATAGGTAAGACCGTTGGTACTCGCATAGCTTCGAGTGCACGTTAGGTAAACCGCAACCGTAGGCATTGTGTGTCCCAATTCCGCAGCACGATGAGTTCGTAACGAAAAACCCTAAGCGTAACAATTTAAAGGTTATTTTCACATGGTAACAGAGTTTATAAAATTATTAAGATTTGAAAACCACCGTAACCCATTAATCAACTCACGGAAGTTCAGGTTCCTCTGCGTCCTACGAAGAATGACATTGTAGAAATCGAAGACGGTAAATTGGAAACCAGGAGATGCTTTGGCCATTTCGTTCAGCATCGGTCCAATTTTTTCGTTGTGTTGCTTAGCCAAATCGTTGAGTTTTTCATAGCATTGATCCATCCCGGTGTTGTAATCTTGTCTGACGATAGGTAAGCAACCCAATGGAGCTAGGGTTTGGATCACGAACTTACTCGCTCCTGATGAATACAACAAGCTGATATCGTTCTTTAACTTGTTGGTCACGGAAATGACAAAAGCTTGTTGAGCAGATGCATCAGCGTTAGGGTTGTTCTTGGTGAAATTCAAGTAATCGTTTGCCCCAATGTAAATTATAAACACTGACTTCTTGATGAAGTCATCATTCCAGTTTGCTGCTTTCATATCAGCGAAGATTTTAACTTGTTGATTCAGAGTCAACTAAAGAAACAGAAAAAAAAAAAAAAAAAAAAAAAACATATATTTATAGATAATTGAAAGAAAAAAAAAAGTTCAGTGTCTTTTTATGTAAAGTACAACACTAAATAAAGTCCTTTGAGTTAGATGTTGAATATTATAGATATACTTGATTATAAGAAAGTAAATTGACTTACAGATTCCACCGGAGCTCCGAGAAGAGTAGCATCGGCGACGGCAAAACTAGCTCCACGTGAGACATTTACGTTCGGTTTAAGCGCCGCCGGGATCTCGATTGGAATCCCCATGAATTTTGCTATATACGTAATTTTTTTTTGAAAATAGCTATATACGTAATTTGCTTTTAATTATATACATCTCCGAGTATCAATACCAAAAATTTGATGGTTTTATGTAGGAAAAAAAAAAGTCATTTCCATGTGATTAATGCATAGATTACCGAAACTATGCACTAATCTTACTTTTCTTCTTAAACGCTTATTTATAAACATTTTCAACGTTAATATTAAGTACAACACTGAACACTCGTCGTGATTTGTAACTATATAAACGTTTTAAATGATAAAAACATCATTTTTACATGTTTCATGTTTTGGAGATTAGTGTAGAATTCGATTAAAAAGTCTTCCGGTTATAGTAACAAAAAAAAATCGTACCAACGAAGTCCGGAGCGATGAAGCCGTCAGAGAATTTGCCGTTGGGATCATCTCGGGATTTTCCATACGGCCAGAAACCTTGAGCGACGTTAGCTTGGGTGAGAGTCTGTTTGTTTCCTGCGTCGAAGTTGGAATCACCGAAGGTGAACAAGGCCACCGCCGGAATATTCTGTCCGGAGACGGTGATCCGGTTGTGGTAGAGTGTCAATACCAAAAATACCCCGAGAACACTGACTAAAGAAGTGCAATGAGTTGCCATCATTTACACAGACCAATGAGTGAGAAGATTGCTGCTTTAAGTGTATTTTAGCTCCTAGATCGTATTCGTATATTTATATTGCAATATACAATTTGACAATTAAAAATAAATGTTTATGTACCAATGATAACGTAGCGCTAGGATTTTTTAATAATAGACTATTAATGCACTAGCTAGTACCGAAGCGATAGTTGGGTGTTCAAAGATTAGCTTAGCCATAGTTGGGTGGTCATATCCATGTTCAAAATATAGGTTAGGTTAGCCATAGTTGGGTGTTCAAAATATAGGTTAGGTTAGCCATTTGACCAAAAAAAAAAAAAAAAAAGGTTAGCCATAGTTGGGTGTTCAAAATATGGTTGATTTTGTCTGGATTTCAACAATACTTTGTTCTCATTGTATTTTGGTTTCCATTAGGTTGAATATCAGAAATTAGACATAAAACAACTAAAAAGAAATAGATTGTTATCAGATTTTTTTGTAACGGGGCCAGTTTTTAACTAAATTCTGTATAAGAAAATATTGACTAGGAAGAAGTTTTTTGAAAAAATGCCATCAATATATTAACGATTAACGACTATTTTAAAGATAAAAATTCATATTAATCACGTCAAATACAAAAAAAAATTACAAAAAAATCTGTATACTGATACTTGTTTCCAAAAACAATATATTGTTATTACCCGTCTCAAAATCGTACATTTTTAGAGCTCAGACCAAGATTAAAATTGCAAAATATGTCAAATGGAATGTCTTTTGTTTTTTCTTTAATTTACTAGTAACGTTTTGCCATCAAGTGTTTATAAACTAATAGAGTTTCGTTTTTGCCATCAAGTGTTTTATATAAACTAATAGAGTTGAATGTATCAGAAGCAAAAATAATGAAATGATGCTTAGTTTTGAATCATTGAAACAATAAAACGGTCCACACTTCTTTAACAAAAAAAAAAAGAAAAAAAAAGTCCACACTTCAAATTTGCATGACGTAGAGATAGAGTATGTTAAACGTGCCTTATTTGTGACTCATCCTCTGTTTCAAAAATTCTCATCTAGCTCTATGCTTCCTAAAATCGCTAGATCCACTTTCTTCGCTTCGATTAATGACTAATCTCCATCTAGCATCAATTATCCGATTATACATGTCTAATTTGATTATAACCTGTCTAATTCGATTACTTTCTATTTTATTTTGCGTATATTGATTGTTTTTAGAGCGAAATATAAATCAAATATTTTCTTTTGTTATTTAGACATTTAAACTAAGAGTTTATGATGTTTTGCAATAACTAATGTACAAAATTTAATAAAAAATCATGAATTTTTCTATTCAAATGACATTATTATGTGTTTACCATAATTTTAAAGTTAGTACTATAGTTTTATATTTTATTTGATATATATTTTTTACATAAACAGAATTATACATATATTTAGTACTATATTTTTATTTTGTTATTCATTTAATAAAATAACCCTAAACTAATCTCCGATTAATCTCAATTTAATTTCTGATTTTTTCGTTAGGCGCTAGGCCCACCCCAACCGCCCGACTAGCGCCTAACAATTTCTAAAACATGGGACTCATCTATATATATCATTGAATCTTGTTCTAGTTTCATACAAAATTTAATATATATATATATATATATTATTTTATATGCATAAGGAAATTTTTTATAAATACCATTAATAGATATTTTTTTCAAAATATCATAAAATTAAAACTAAAATTACAAAAAAATTAGTTGACAAAAAGGAAAACTTTAAACCAAACCATAAATACTAAACACTAAACTCTACCTTTCAAACCTATATCCTAAATATAAAATAGTTAACCCAAATCCAAAAAAAAACTTGCAAACAAATTAAATATTTAAAATTCAATCTTTGTGTTTGTGGTTTTTGAAAATCAAAACTTTTTAATGGTATTTTTGAAACATCAAATTAATAATAGTATTTTTGGCAACAAAACTTAAAAGTGTGGTATTTTGAAGAATTTCTCTATATATAATTAACTTTTTTTTAACAAATTTCTATAATTTCATTTTTTAATATCAACCATTCCGATTTTTTTATTTACCAATATAAGTAACTTATTAGTTATACTTATTAACCAAATATATACTGAAAAAACTGCAAAAATAAAAAGGTAAATGATGATTCACGTAAGTTATGAATCAATATCCTCTTAAAAGTATGGATAATTCTGGTAAATACTACTAAAATGAATTTCTTAAAATAAAAATACTATTCTTAGTTTTATTTTTTAAAATATCATTATAATTTATTTTCCAAAATACCACAAAACTAAAACTTAAATTTCAACATTAATCAATAAATTTTAAACACCCAAGCCTATAATAACCTACAGCTTTCCTCCAACAAAAACATAAAATATTAAATTTAACACTCTTAAAAATCAATTCACATATTTCTATTTTTGAAATTAAATTTAAATTGTGGTATTCGAAATATTCCTCTAAAAGGATTCTCAAATTCTATCGCTTTGTTCTAGTGGAGTGCAATACATGTTCCCCCAAACTTGTCTAATTTGAGCACAGAGCCGGTCATCGGACACGCGTAGGTTCTTATTCTCAGATTCTCACATAACCCATTGAGCTTTCTTTTTTTAAAAAGCAGTGTTGAGGATATCATTATTTATTTTAATTCTCAACAAACTAAGAAGAACCCATTATATTGGGCTGCATATGTATATTGGGTCTCGATGTAATTGTTTAGCCGACTTGTGTATAGTTGCTTGGTCAGCACTCTTTGTTTAGGGTTTGTCGAGTTGATCGAGTCTGTATAAATAAGCCGTGAGGCAGCCGTAAATAACACACACAGAATTCATTCAATTTTTACATGGTATTAGAACATAGATTCTTCTAATTGATCTAAGCTTCTAAATTTCTTTTAGCTCTCTTGCTAGTTCGTTTTTCTTTTGTTAGTATTGAAACTCTCTTGTTCGTGAGACCGGTGATAAAGGTGTTGTTGCATCTCCTTATGCGATGTTTTCGTCTGACAATCTAGGGGCATTGATCACGTCGGTGCAACTAAAAGGTGATAATTACAACAAGTGGGCTACGGAGATGTTGAATGCTCTGCAAGCAAAAAAAGAAAGACGGGATTCATTGACGGGTCTCTAAAGAAGCCGTGTGAGGGACATGCCGATCTGGAGTCGTGGCTGAGTGTAAACTCAATGATCGTAGGTTGGTTGAGGACGTCAATTGAACCTCGTGTAAGATCGACGGTGACGTTCATCAACGATGCTCACAAGTTGTGGGAAAATTTGAAGGAACGGTTCTCAGTTGGGAACAAGGTTTGGGTGCATCAACTGATGGCTAAGCTGGCGTCGTGTAAACAAGATGGACAAGCAGTCATTGACTACTATGGATGTCTTGCTAAGATTTGGGAAGAACTCCAAACGTATAGACCCCTACCGGCGTGTACGTGTGCAGCAACGACGTCATATGAAAAAGAGAGAGAAGAAGAAAGAGTTCATCAGTTTGTGATGGGACTGGATGAGTCGAGGTTTGGGCATGTTGTGACTGCCATCATTGAAGCGGACGTGTTGCCGGATCTCGGAAAAGCTTATAGCAAAGTTATCCGAGAAGAAGATAGACTCAATTCAGCTAAAGCATGTGAACAACAACAAGAAGCTGTTGGATTTGTGACTCGACTAGAGCAAGGAAGTGGTGAAACTAGTGAAGGACGTCGTGAATCTCGGAACGGCGATACCTTTGGAGTACATGCCTCCGGTGGAAACAGAGGACGAGATCGACTCTGTTCTAAATGTGGTAGAGCTGGGCATGAAAAGAGTTCTTGTTGGCAGATTGTGGGGTATCCCGAATGGTTTTCAGAGAGAGGAGGTCGAGGAGGACGTGGTCCATCACGAGGTGGTGGTCGCGGTGGTTATTCCGGTGGACGAGGACGAGGACAAGTGAATGTTGCGTATACAACAAGTCCCAATCCTACTGGCAATTCAATGGATCTTACACCGGAGCAAATGTTGCAAGCACTCTCCCAGCTGCTTAAAGACAAATCAAGTGGTGGAAGTGATAAGCTAATGGGTAAGATATGTGGAGATGTGATTCTTGATACAAGAGCTTCACATCATATGACTGGAGACTTGTCGGTTCTTACGAATCTTAAAAATACTTCTCCCTACACAGTTGGTTTTGCAGATGGAAGTACGACGTTGTCGACACAAACGGGCGTGTTCCGTTTATCCGATCGTATAAGCTTATACAATGTTTTATATGTCCCGGACTTGACTTGTTCATTGGTCTCGGTTTCGAAGTTGTTGAAACATTCTAATTGTTTTGCCATTTTGACTGATGCGGTGTGTGTTTTGCAGGACCGGTTTTTGAGGACGCTGATTGGAGACGGGAAAGAATGTGATGGAGTCTATTATTTTACGGATGTTCAGGCTGCTCGAGTAAACAAGATGGTCCGGAAAATTGATGCGGTTTTGTGGCATCAGCGGATAGGACATCCATCATTTTCAGTATTATCTACTATGCCTTTGTTTTCTGGAGTTTCTGTTAGTTCAAGTTCGTGTGAGACCTGTTTTCAGGCTAAGCAAACTAGAGAGATGTTTTGTGATAGTATTAATAAAACAAGCGAATGCTTTTCTTTAATTCATTTTGATGTTTGGGGTCCGTACCGAATCAAAGCTTCAAATGGTGCAGCTAATTTTTTTGACAATTTTGGATGATTTTTCACGCACAGTATGGGCGTTTTTGTTGTTACAAAAATCAGAAGTTAAGAGTGTTCTACAAAATTTTTGTGCTTACTCCGAAAAACAGTTTGGAAAAGCAGTTAAAACGGTTAGGAGTGATAATGGAACAGAGTTTCTGTGTTTGTCTTCTTTCTTTCGGGAAAAAAGAATTGTGCATGAAACAACTTGTGTGGGAACACCGCAACAAAATGGTAGAGTGGAAAGAAAGCATCGTCATCTCCTCAATGTCGCAAGATTTTTGTTGTTTGGGGGAAACTTACCTACTAAATTTTGGGGAGAGGCGGTCTTAACTGCAGCACATGTTATTAACTTGACATCAACGAAGCTGCTTCACAATAAATGTCCTCATGAGGTGTTGTTTGGATAGCAGCCGGTGTATGACGATTTGCGAGTGTTCGGTTTGTTGTGTTATGCACACAAGCATGTACGAGACAAAGACAAGTTTGTTCCTTGTAGTAGAAAGTGTGTGTTTGTGGGTTACCCCTATGGAAAGAAAGGTTGGAAGTTGTACGACTTGGACACAAATGAATTCTTTGTCTCGCGTGATGTGATATTCAAAGAAGGTGAATTTCCTTTCTCTACTCAGACGGACGTAGAGCCATCTTGTAATGTTCTCGTTGGCACAAGTGATGCTTATTGGCTTATTCATGAATCGGAACTCATTGGAAACAGGGGGAGTGTTAGTGACTCCGATGACAGGGGGAGTATTGAGATTGGTGATCTGGATGGTGGTGTCGCTGAACCAGCAATACGAGAAGTTGATCCGGCTGCGCTTGATGGTGCAATTCTCGAATTCGGCCCCATTATACCGACTAGTCCGTCGTCCGTTGTTGACGAATCTAGTTCTAGTAACCAGAATACTGTCGTACCTCAGCCCGAACCTGAAATGGGACAGGGCAAACGTCTTAAGATACCGTCTGTTCGTTTGAACGATGATGTGTTGTACAGTGCAGTGGCAAGTGACTCCTCTGATCACGTTCTTCCCGGTATCTCCACCAGCTCGCCCAACGAAACGGTCCAAGGTACATCACTCTATCCTCTAACTGATTTTATCACTGATGCACGGTTTTCTCCTCGGCATCAAGCGTTTCTTGCAGCTGTAAGTGCAACAGTGGAGCCACAAAGTTATAAAGAAGCTATAAAAGATAAGCGTTGGACCAATGTTATGGGTCACGAGGTAGGAGCTCTTGAAGAAACAAACACATTTAGTCCAGTAGATTTGCCTCCTGGAAAGGTTGCCCTCGATACAATGTGGGTTTATAAAATCAAGTATCATTCTAACAGGAGCATTGAGCGGTATAAGGCCAGACTAGTGGTGTTGGGAAATCGCCAAATTGCTGGTCGGGATTTTGAAGAAACTTTTGCACCGGTGGTAAAAATGACTACGGTGAGAGCTTTGTTACGTATTGTCGCTGCAAATAATTGGAAAGTTCATCAAATGGACGTGCACAATGCGTTTTTTCATGGTGATCTTCGTGAAGAGGTGTATATCAAGCTTCCGCAAGGTTTTACGCATTCAACTCCGAATAAAGTTCTTCGATTACACAAAGCTCTTTATGGTTTACGACAAGCACCCCGATGTTGGTATGAAAAGCTCTCTACGGCTCTCGCCAAGGCTCGTTTTAGTCAATCTTATTCGGACTACTCTTTGTTCACTTACACGCGTGGACGTGTCGAGATTCGAGTCTTAGTTTATGTTGATGATCTTATTGTTTGTGGCAATGATGGGGACGCCATTCGCAAATTTAAAACGTTTCTTGGGGAGTGTTTTCGTATGAAGGATTTGGGGAAGCTTAAATACTTCCTCGGCATTGAGATTGCCCGTAATGAAGAAGGTTTTAGGTTAACACAACGGTATTATGCTTTGGATATTGTAAGTGAAACAGGGTTGCTTGGTTCTCGGCCATCGGTTACACCAATGGAACAAAATTATCATTTAGCTTCTGATACGAGTCCTTACCTCCAGGAGCCTGCATCATATCGACGACTAGTGGGTCGTCTTATCTATCTTGCTAATACTCGACCTGATCTTTGTCCCAATTTATGCAAAAGCCGCGAGAGAGGCACTTGGAGGTTGCGTTGCGAGTAGTCAAGTATCTTAAAGGAACAGCGGGGCAAGGTATTTTACTTAGTTCCCGTACGGATCTGGAACTCTCGGTTTATTGTGATGTTGACTGGGGTACATGTCCGTTATCTCATCGTTCTTTAACTGCCTATGTCGCTTTGTTTGGTGGCTCTCCAATCTCTTGGAAGACTAAGAAGCAAAAGGTGATGTCACAATCGTCTTGTGAGGCGGAGTATCGTGCCATGTCTATTGCTACGCGCGAGATAATGTGGTTGTGACAACTATTTAAAGATTTGGGTTTCCCACCAACTGCTCCTTCTCGTCTCTTTTGTGATAGTAAGTCTGCTCTTTATATTCCTGCTAATCCTGTTTTTCATGAAAGAACAAAGCACATAGAGATCGATTGTCATCGGGTACGTGATGCTATTAAAAGTGGAGTTCTTACAACTGCCCACATCGATACTAAGGAGAAATTGGCGGATCTTTTAACAAAGGCTTTAGGCAAAGTTCAGGTTACTGTTTTAATGTCCAAGTTGGGCGTTTGTAATCTTCACGCTCCATCTTGAGGGGGAGTATTGGGCTGCATATGTATATTGGGCCTCGATGTAACTGTTTAGCCGACTTGTGTATAGTTGCTTGGTCAGCACTCTTTGTTTAGGGTTTGTCGAGTTGATCGAGTCTGTATAAATAAGCCATGAGGCAGCCGTAAATAACACACACATAATTCATTCAATCTTTACACATTACAAATCAATTGATTTGTTCTCATTGATTTTGATAAATTGATTCATGCGAAGAAGTTTTTTTCTCGTTCGTATCGTGAGAGAGAGAAATGAAAAAACGAAAAAAAAAAAGAGAAGAAAAAAAACAAACCAATGCATTATTGACACGTAGGTGTCTCTCTGGATATCTAAAGTGGTCTAGGCAGAGACACAAATCACAAAATAATTACGATTAAAACTTTCTTTTTTTTTAATTTATTATTAAAAAAAAAGACATCCCAACGGTGTAACCAATGAGCATGCTTTAAGGGAGAAACCCCAAAATCACGGGTTAAGTTGCGACAACAGAAAGCGTAACTAAATTAGTTTTGCATTATTGATAAATTATGAGGAAATTGGAAAAAAGGATGTTTTTTTCAAAAAAATGTCCATATATACTTTATTTTTTTTAGGTTTGGTGAAATAGGCTTTATAATAATAAAAACTCAGTTTTATCTCTACTTTTTTAAACCAAACTAAAATACGAAAATACAGTAAATAATTAACAAAATTTAAAAAGAAAAACCAAAGTGATGGAAACCTCTAATCGATTTAGAGGTTTATACGCCCAAAGAATGAAAACCCTAAAACATGTATTAATTAATCTGTAATTATCTAATGTTTGTCAATATTGTTAATTTAATCGGAACATGCATAGGCTAAGTTAAAGAGTTGTTTTTGATACTTATGGTTGTTATTGCAGGTCTCATCATCGTCGATGGAAGTGGGAGTGGTGCCAGATGGTGGATCCGTGGCTGATGTTTCATATCCTTACGGTGGTTCTGCAACAAGTGGAGCTGATCCGGGGAGTCAGAGGGCTGTACCGTTGACGTCGGCTGAGAGAGAGGCGAGGGTGATGAGGTACAGAGAGAAGAGAAAGAACAGGAAGTTTGAGAAGACCATAAGGTATGATTCACGTAAAGCGTACGCTGAGATGAGACCGAGGATCAAGGGGAGGTTTGCGAAGCGGACGGATACGAGTGAGAGCAACGATGCGGTTGCCCATGGAGGTATCTTTAGTGGGTTTGGACTTGTACCTACATTTTAGATATTGAGAGAGAAGGAGAAAGAGATGTTTAATGTTTGTTTTAGTAATAAGGTTTTTAATTAACGAACGTTTATTTTAAACGAGTTGTTTTTTTTTTTTTTTTTTTTGTTGATGAGTACTTTTTAGTTTGTTGTGGGAGAGAGGAGGAGAATTGAGTGGGTGGTGTTTATATGTAACTTGTTTTTGTATATATTATTATGTGATTTTGAATATGATTGTCAAACAATCTCCACACACCACTCTTAACATCGATGTGCATTGCCATGGCTCGAAAATGGTGAAAAAAAATGGGACAAAACGGTTTTACACACCATAAGCTAGTGCACTAAACGATTAAGGTTGTTTTAAAATTTTCTAAAATCGTTAGACAACTATTTCTAAATTTCGTAGAACACAATCTTAACAAATAATTACGATCTTACCTAATTATTAGATAAATATTGAGTTTTCTATTCTAAATACTAGGAAGCGGGCCCGTGCGTTGCCGCACGGGAAAATGAAAGTTTAAAGATATTAACATTGCTAAGTCATGTTTTATAGAGGAAATTTGATAATAATTCTCTCATTGAGAGTATTTCGGTTGTAGAATTTCTAAACTGGTTTTACGGCTATTCATTTTTCTGATTTATAAAGTTTTGTTAAAAATATATTTTTATAACTTTTTATAATCTTAATCACTTTTTATTTGGATGTGCTCATCATCGGCTATTTTGACAAAAATAATAATAATAATAAGCTAGATAAGTTAAATCTTTGCACGAAATAGGAGAATTCTAAGGAGTATATACATAAATTGGGAGTGCCTAACATTTTTTCCTAGCTTCCTCCACACTGCAGTCGTTAGCTTGGCAAAAAGATCTTAATTTGTAACCACATCTTAATTTTGTTATAACTATATCTTGCACCCAAAAGAAAACTACAAACTCTATTGTTAATTATGTTTTAGCCCGACATATATAGGGACATCTATCAGCAAAAATAGAAATGTTCCAAAGTCATGATCTCATTTATCAACTTTAAATCAAGATTCATATAAAGTGTACAATATGAACAAAACACAAATCATATGTGAGAAAAAATAGAAACATAAACAGATTTGTATATATATGCTCTACTGCTCGTTTTAAGTTACAATTGATGTTATAGTATATATACTATGTAGCCATATACATACTCAATTTGAGCATATTGCCAATACAATGCCATGATAGTAATGCATGTTGTCCAACTAATTAAACTCTTATACGTTAAAATAAAAATCTGAATTAACAATATACATATGTACTTATTAGAAATTTATTTTTCAATAAAGCAAAAAGAAAATCTAAAATTTCTTTTAGTGTTTCATCAATCAAGAGGAAAATATATATATATAAAAAGATGTATGAAATATGTTCACTTAAATTTTAAGATGCTCACCAGTTAATTTCTTTTTAAAATGATGAAATTGACACTTTAGCCTAAATTTCCCTATATATACTCCACTATCTCTGAGGTGTGAAACAATACTCAGAGAAATAAAAACTATTTTCAAGGTCCAAAAAATCTATATATACAAAGTACAAACAAAGAGGTGTGAAAACAAAGAGGTGTGAAACAAAAAGGTATAAACTAACAAGTGCGAAGATTGAAAGCTGGGATAAAATGAAGAAACACAATTGTTGGATCAAAATATTACAACTTTTGAAATCATTAACAAATCTAAACCGTTACATGAAATAATAAAAACAATCTCATATGTTAGATTTAAATTGACCCTCTAAAAATAAGTTTGCTATTATATTTAGACTTAATATGGGTTTGCTATTATAAACAATCTTTATAACCCAACGGTTGAGGATTGTTTTTTTCTTAATCTAAGGGCTGTTGTTTTTTTTCTGGAAAATTTGCTAAAATTCAATAAACCAAAGGATGTGTCTTTTAGTTTGTTAACGTCTTAAGTGAAGCATCATCTCTTTTTTTTCTCAGTTCTCACCACATTTAATTGTATATTTAATTTGTGATTCAAAATTTGGTTTGTTCCCTCCTCCCCTCTGAATGATTAAGTTTTTCGTGACTGTTTCATGAATCTTTTAGAAACAGAATAAAAAAACCTTCTTTTGAATCCTTTTACCACAACTACGCCATAGACTCATTACTTAAGTTTGGATTTTTGAATGAAATACTATATTTTGCTAGTTATTCTAATTTATTGCTGGATCTAAGAAATATATATATATATATAATATTGGAAATTTAATCCCTCTTTTTCCTTACTAATTTAATTTATATAAAGTTATATATCATATATCCCTATATATTTGTATCTTAAATTATTTCTAGTTTTTAAGTTTTCAAAAACTTTCCAATGTGTGTCCAAACATAATATCTTTAGAAATCGCATTCGAGAATCAAAACATGTGGTAGCAGTGGGATAATGTCTTTCAAAAATTTTAAAAAATCATGTTTGTGTAAATCATTGTTTCATCACATTTTTAAAATTACTTCCACTTATGATAATTAAAATATAAAAAAAAACTATTGGACTCTGTAAACAAAAATAGATTTTTTTTAAAAAATGAATATAGGCCCGATTGGCACAAAACTTTTAAGACTTAAAAAAAATAAAAGACTTGACAGCCAATAATTTGCCAATCAGACTTTTTTTACTTTTATTTTTTTTAAAGCTTTGTAAGTCACTTTTTTTTTCCTCTCCGTTGTTTTCTCAAAATTTTTAAAGCCTCAAATTCAGGCTTTAAAATTAAACAAATATAAAAACTTTATTTTTTTTCTTTCCATTATATTTAAAATTTCTCCACAAGTTTATATATATATATATATTACATAATTTTATTTTTATAAATTAATTTTTTTTATTTTATTCTCTTTTTTTAAGATCCATTCAATAATAATTATTTTTATTATCATTATTATCATTAATATCATCATTTCAATATATTTTAATAATAAAAGTAACAGCTATCGCTTTAAAAGTATTTGTTACCAATCAAATTTTAACAGTTAAAGTTTTTAAAGTTTCTACAGTTAAAGCATCTACAGCCAAATTCTCTACAGCTAAAATTTTATAGTTAAAGTCTTTACAGTCATAAGTAACAGCCGTTACCAATCAGGGCCATAGTTATATTTATTTTTTGGACAATGGAGAATAAGAAGAAATTAAGTAGGAGCGTGTGTAACCAACACGTTCGGATAACATGTCTTATTTCAATGAGAGTTGAAGGCTTGAAGCCGTGGGGGTAATGGTGAATAGAGAGGTGGTGATTACACGCCTACACCCCAACTTAAGATATATTACGAAGGAAGACATATATGATGAGTCACAACCATTGAAGATGACGAAGCCTTTGGTATGGCTAGCATTTTTTGAACACAAAGAGGCATTAAACTGTCTTTTTTTGTTTGTTTACAAAGACCATAAACGATGTAGTTGTGTCTCAGCTGTTGTGACGACGATGTAACAAATCTAAAACTTCTTTTTATTATTTGTTAGCAGATTAGAAGCAATGTTCACGATATCATCCCATTGATTTACAAACTATAAACATTCAAAATTGAAGAGTTAAGTTGTTTTAATTGAAAGCACTATGTAATGGAAAGAGATTAAAAAAGAAAAACCAATGGCTGCATCTCAAAACATACAAACGGCTTATAGCCAGAACATTCGCTGGGATGATGTAACAAAAAAATAAAGAAACATATGCATACCTCACCTTGAATTTTGTTATATATATTTTATTGGTAGGTATACAACTCGTCCTGATTGATTTTTTTGCTTATACCATCTTCCAAAAAAAAAGAAAAAGTCCAGCACACGTGTGTAGAGGATCTTCAACTACATTATACAATAGCCTTTCTACCATAACGTAAACATATAGACACCAACTACGATCATTTTTCCTAATCAATATGCCACATTGTTTACGATATAATTGTAACGTCAATAGTTTCTCAAAACAACGCCCACTTTAAATGTAAAAAATTGGTGACTAAGAGAATTAGACACCTATGAATTACAATCTCAACAAAATAGCAGACGTAACAATGGGCACGAGAGATGTGTAGGTTTTACATTCAGGGAAAATACTAACCAATATTTTGCGAAATGATGCTTGCTCAAAGGAGTCTAGAACGAAGATCGAATGCGTTTTAAGATATTGATTAAGCAAATTGGACTTTGTAAGCCCAGCTATCAGAATACTAACGGGGCAGTTGTAAGAATAGCAACAGTGGCGAGTGGCACTTACGGTGTGTTCAATCCGAAACGGAGTTAACAGACTCTTCCTAGCTAGAATTATGTACGAAAAAAAACTTCTCATAACAAATCTAATATGGCCACCGATCATGACACAATATTTTAGATTCCGCCCCCTTGTGCTATATTGTCATTCCTTACTATTGCAGAAGAGTGAATAAAACGAAAGATATGAAAATGCGAGATGGTAAGACAGCGAATTAATCACACATCATAATGGATGACCCTTTTACTATGAACAATCCACCATTTTAACAACCCAATTCTTCCGTTGTTACATAGCATTCCAAGAAAAAATCTTTCTTCATTATATCATTACCCATATCAAAATCTACCGGCAATATATACAATGCACACCTCTTAGGAATTTAATTATCATGTACGAACATAACGTTCCAAAGAATAAAGTTTTCTTAACCAAAAGCCAATACTAAATTAATAGGCAATACTACAAGCGCTAATAACGGTGATACCACAAAATACGAACCAAAAAGTCAAACACATAAACTATATATACACGATAAGTAATGTCACAACGTAATTAACGATAATCAAGGATAAGGAATATGAAGTTTCCAAGGAGGGCTAAAATGATTAAACGAATTCCAAATATATAGATCTGAAAAGAGGCAATTGAACAGGTTTTTTTACATAGAGAAGCGTTGATTCGGAGGGCTAAACAAAGAGAAGCGACGATTTGGGGAAGGAAGAGAAGTGCCTTTTCATTTAATAAATTAATGACATCATCTTAGATCTAAACCGTTGGATGAGAAAATAAAATAATTTTATCTGTTGGATTTAAAATATGATGTCAACAGTGTCTAAAAAATGGGTTTGCTATTATAAAATTATCTAACGGACAACATGTAGACAAACAGAACACTTAAGAAAAACCAGATTTCCTTTAATCTATAATCTATATATGAGAACAAAACCAATTTTTCAGGATGGACACTAACAAGTTTATAAACATACCTTGATATAGAGATTGATGCAGGTTAATTTAAAAACACTCCAATAAAACAATTCTTTGATTTTATTTTTAACTTTTAAAAATACTCTGAAAACGATAAATTTGAAACTTGCTTTTGTATTCCATATAAGTGGGATTTTTAAAAGATGGAGATACGACGAATAGATGCAACAATTAAAAGGTACGATTTTAAAAAGATGGGGGTACGACAAAAAGACACAATTATTTGGAGGAAAAAGATTTGCAACTCTTAGAACATTAATAAATATCAACCGTTAGATGGAATAATAGAACAATTCTCATCCGTTGGATTAAAGATGGCACAAGAAAGTGGGTTTGCTATTATATATAGATTCACTTTCTATATTTAGCAATCACTAAAAGTTTCAGAGTATACAATCTACTTTTTGGTAGTAGATGTCAACTAATTTTCTTAGAGATAGAGTAAAAAGAATAACACATATTCTAACGATTTTAGAGCATAGAGTAAACCGTAGAAAGATTATACTAAAATGTTTAGAACATAGAGTAAACCATAGAATACAAGTTCTGAATTTTGTAGAATTTAGAATTCCGGGCCCCTAAACTATTTAGAACATAAACTATTCCTGAATTTAGTATAACATGTACAAAATGTTAGAACACATCATCTTAAATTTTCAGAACAACAGAAAACGTTTTCTAAAATTTTTATATCAAATTTTATCCATAAAAAAAACAACTTATATAATTTTTTTTTTTTGTAAAAAATAATATTACCTCTATTATTGTATATCTACTTATTTTCCTATATTTCACATTTTAAAACTTGTTAAATTTGAGTTTTTCAATTTCTATGGATATTTTAGGTAAAAATGACCATTTTAAAAAAATGTATAGATGGACAATTTTTTTTTTAGTGATCCTTTATTTCCAATTTTCCCATAAATTATTAGTTAGAATATAAGACTTGTACTCATGAAGAACAACATGTAAGTTAAGAGGAAACTGCTATGTGATTCACATTTTTTAGTTCTCAACTACCACCACCAAGTCCGCCAGGACCACCACCACCGGTCCATGCATGCATGTATCCACATTTTTCGATTACTATTAAAAGTAAAAATTAGACAAGCTAGGAAAATCATGTACCTCGTCTTTTGAAGTTATCTATTAGTAGTATTCAAAAGAGCCAATCTCTGCATTCATTTTCCTTAATATAATGTGTAGCGCTGACAATTCATAGAGTGCAAGTCGATAGCGCGGGAAAATGAATTCTAACGGCAAAAGAAAACTATACACAGATTAACGGAATAGTATTCAATTACTCAGAATAAGGTTAAAGAATATAAGAAAAGCCATATTATCAAAAAAAAATATATATATATATATGAAATCCATCCAAATAGAAAAAAAAAAAAAAAAAAAAAAAAAAAACCTATGACATTTATAATCCTGACGTAATTCATGTAGCCGTTTTCGAATTCGTCATGTATGATAACTTATAATATTCACTTAGTCGGACAATGTCATACATGAAGAATTATATAATTATAAGTTATCATATATATATATATATATATATTACGTTGGTTAGCAAATATAGCTCAGTTTCATTCCATAATCCATATTGGAAGTATTACTTATACAGTACATATATATATATATATATATATATATTCTTTTCCATTTGCCGATTTTAAATGCTTTTTTAGAAAAGGAAAAAAAAAACAGTATCATGGTTCTTATGATTTTTGGGAGGGCGAAAAAAGTGTGGATAAAAAGAAAAATAAAAGTAATTATATTCATTTGACTATTAAGTATTAATACGTCAAATGAAAAATATGTTGCCATGAAACCGTAACAGGAAGGAAAGACTGTAGATTCAGTTCTAGAACCGAAAAAAATGATTGGATGCCAAGTGGCCAACTTATTTATTTGGTAAGGTAATTCAGGGTTTTGTAATGGGGTTGAAGCTCAACGGGAAGCGGATGCAGTTAGATTAGTCCTAATTTAAGGTTTTTCCTTGTAAGAGACAAACAAACATATATATATATATATATATATATAAGATACATTGCTTCAACGTAAGGCTAAAGTTTCTGTTTATATCATGTTGGTGTCCATTTTACATGTTGAATCGGCACGCTAGTGTGAGGCATGCGAATGATTTACTTTTTGTTAGTGTGATGTCTATTTTACATGTCACGACTCACGGAAGATTGTTTGTCAACAATTGATTACAACTCATCATTTATTTTCCGATGTTATCTAATCCAAGTTGTCAAGATCGAACTATATATCGGATTGGGTTGTTTTAGTCGTAAAATATTTAGAGATCAATTGCGAAATTGTCTTTGATGGATATATTGCGACAGATGTACACTGGTACGGTTCGTTAACTCGTGACAAGACGTCGTTTCGGTCGAAGAACATATGTATAAAGTTGATGATACTTAACTTAATACGAGTGCTTTTAATACTCGACTAGCTTGTTTCCGCGAATGATTCTAATGTCAAGGTTAAGTTAACGATCGTGAAATCACTTGACACAAAGAGAGTATAAATTATATATATTTGATCGAAACAAGTACTACCACAACACACTCTTCTAAATAAAACAATGATTTTTACATATGCTCACAACATGTAAGTGGATGTAAAATGAAATTATCATCATTAAAATGGTGTAATACTTTGTTTTCTTGTCGACTAATTAGTAAAATAATGCCACCACCAAAGGGATAACGTAGTAAATTTTCTTTTTTTTTTTAAAATTAAAAACGTTGATCACGTGGCTTCATCAATGCGTTTACGTTCATTCCTTCATTCTTCGTGGTTTCTAACTAAGTAACCAACGTCGAAGCTCTCTCTCTGTCTTTCCGATGTATCAATGGCGAGTCTCAAATCTCACTTCTTCGCTACTCTACTACTTCTTCTTCTTCTACTTCACTTCCCCACCGTCTCCTTTGCTCAGACGCTGTTCGTGTTCGGTGATAGCCTTTACGACGCGGGAAACAAACAGTTTCTCTCTCAGAACAGAGTTGACGCAAGCTTTCCTCCTTATGGAGTCACCGTAGGACAAGCCACGGGACGGTGGTCCGATGGTTCTATCGTTCCGGATTATCTTGGTGATTAAACTGATCACTTCAAGAATCTATGACTACTATGGTTTTTATTTTATTTGATATATATTTTGTTTTTTTTATTATTGTTTTTCCGCAGCTGATTTCATGGGAATTCCTCATATCTCTCCGATTCTCCAAACCACGGCGGATTTTTCTCACGGAGCTAACTTCGCTGTCGCTGACGCCACCGTTCTCGGCTCTCCTCCGGAGACGGTCAGTTTTTTTTGTTCTTCTTTAAATTATATTGCTAAGGCCTAAGAACACCCTTATTGGTTTAGATACCTAAATTATCTGATGATAACCTTTCAACTCTTCTCTCTCATTTTTTTAAAAGAACATTTTTAATTTATTCTAATGGGCAGGTATCTAACTTAGATACTCCCATGGAGTCATGGAGATGGGCTAATTGTTGGATATATAATTTTTATGTTTTTTTGTATGACTTTGGAATCAAGTTTGTAGTCAAGTCAAATCTTGGGTTGGGTGCAAACAAAAATCAATGTTACATTTAGAAACAAGTGCATAAGTATAATAATTGGTTGAAGCTTTTGGCTCTTGAATCTTGATGGTAGAAATTTAATTATAAGACAACTTTCTAAGGAATTTCAGATTAAAAGATTTAGATACTTTTGAATGTTTTGTACAGATGACTCTGTCACAACAAGTGAGTAAATTTTCGGAAAACAAGAACAAATGGACAAATCAATCATGTTCTGAAGCTATCTACTTGTTCTACATTGGCTCTGAAGATTACTTGAACTATGCTAAGAATAATTCAAGTCCCTCAGATGATGAGAAACAAGCTTTTGTGGATCAAGTCATCACTACCATAGAATCACAAATTAAGGTTAAAACTCTCAGCAGCTACATCTCTTTGATGATCTGTTTTTTTCTTCCCCTCTATATTTGTTTTCATCAGTTGATTTTTTTACAGGTGCTTTATGGAGCTGGAGGGCGGAAATTTGCGTTGCAGAACTTGCCACCGTTGGGTTGCTTACCAGTCGTGAAACAAGCAAGCGGAGATGTTCAAGAATGCGTGAAACTGCCTTCAGAAATGGCAGCTTTGCATAACAAGAACCTGTTGCAGCTCATGGTTAAACTCTCACGAGAACTCAATGGTTTCCAATACTCGTTTTACGACTTCTTCAGCTCGGTCCAAAACAGAGTTATCAAGTCTAAGACTTACAGTAAGTATCTTACAATAATGTATGTATCCGTCAATCATCATCGACCACCATAGACCTTTGACATTTATATTGTGTGATGATGCAGCATTCGAGACAGGGATCGCTGCTTATTGTGGAACTGGATCTCTCAATGGGACAGGTTGCTCGGTAGACAATGTATGCACCAAGCCTGAAGAATACATCTTCTTTGACGGTAAGCATTTGACGCAAGAAGCGAACCTTCATGTCGGACATTTGATATGGGGAGCAGATCCGGAAGTGACTGGACCGAAATCTCAGGGAGCTTATGGTCCTTCCTCTGGACATTACAGTCATCTTAGCTGATATACAAGAAGCTATGGCTGCCATGAGACCTAGACAGAGAAAAATTGAGAGTCATTGGCTATATCAAGAAGATGGAATCAGAGATGGAGAATCATTGGCTATATCAAGTTAACGAAGTTAGCTCCTTCATGATATAAGATTGTGGTTTCAATACATGAGAAAAGCCAAAAGAAGTTTAAGAGCTACTAAAACCTAAAACATCTCTTTTTCTTTTTGGGTTTGGTAACAAAAGTATCGAGCTTGACTCATAATAAACTAATCATAATACTCACATCACAACAAATCATCTGTTCTTAATTAACAAGGAACTAGACAAGGAAACTGAAACAACCGCTTTACAAAGGAACAAGAATCCTTAAAGATCCAACCTTGTGGTTATTGACATGTACCAGAAAACATGAGACAGAACAGAGTCCTTACAGATCCAAAAAAAAACAACAAACTAGAGCAGACACAAACAAAAAACACGAAGAAGAAACCATACTCAAGAAACAGCGATTTGAACAGTCTTAGGCTTAGGTGGCTGCGGCGGTAACTTGCCAACGGTGACAGTCAAAACCCCATCTTGATACTTAGCCGTAACGGCAGACACGTCAGCATCTTCCGGTAAGCGGAACTTCTTAACAAGATTCTGAGCAAGTCTCCTCTCAAGTCTAATGTACTTAGAACCTTCTTCACCATCATCATCTCTCTTCCTCTTCCCATTACTTTTAATCACCAACGTCCTCTCTTCATCCACAGTCACCTATCCAAACAAGTATATCAATAAAAATCCTAAATTTCACAACCAATTGACACTACTGTGGGTGTTTTGTAATTACCTGGATATCGGATTTTGAGATTCCGGGGATGTCAAGATAAAATATGTATTCTTTAGAAGATTCCAAAATGTCGATTGGGATGTTGTTACTTCCTCCTCCTCCTCCAACTCGAGACTCGGTATTGTTACCTTCGCCGGAACGAGGGATCGGGAGAATCAGCTTCTCGATCGTCTCCGGAAAGCCGAACAAGTGGTTTATCGCAACAGCACTCATTTTCTTTTTCTTTCTCCGATTCTGAAAACTTTCCCGGGGAAAACAGAAATCAGGAAAATAAAAGTATCAAACTTTTCTAACTGAATCGTCTTCGTGTTCTCTCGATTTGTTGCGTTTTGAAAATTAAGCTCCATTCTTATTATATCGAGGACACAAGAACGTTCCAGAGATTTAATTCTAGAAGGAACTAGTGATCTTGAGCTGTTTCCAAAAAGCTTCCACGCCTACCATCATCAATCTCTTTTTTATTATTGGGCCTTCACAGTTATATCAGGCCTTTAGTCCACTGGACTTAATTTATGTCATTGTTCTATTTCGGGTTTGAGCTTACAAAAAAAAAAAAAAAAAAATTATGAATTCAAATTTGTAATTTGTAAATATAATATTAGTTTTTTATTCATTTTGTCGACTAAAAAAAAAATATATATATATATATATATAGATTGAACAAAATTAAATTTATAATCCGTCGGCTGTCAGGGTGTATATTCAATATTCTTCTAATAAAAATGGCAAAAGAATAAATACCATATAGGCTATAGCAATAATGTTAATTTACCAATAAAACCAAATCGAATATTCACGGTTTCTGAAATCGCTTTCACGTTTATTTTTAAAAGAAAGGGAGTTGAAGGGTGTTTTCGTCTTTTAACATAACCATCGGGTCAATAACGGAGATTTCACCTATCCGGTGACCTTATCCCCTCGCCGGTGAACGAATCTCAGATCCAAAACAATTTGGCATAAAATTCCTCAGATTCTCTGAAAAATTCAAGCTAAGCGATGGAGGAAGACGACGAGATTCAGTCGATTCATTCTCCGGGAGATTCTTCCCTTTCACCACAAGCTCCTCCCTCTCCGCCGATTTTGCCGACAAACGACGTTACCGTCGCCGTTGTGAAGAAACCGACGGCTGCTTCTGTTTCGTCTCAGTCTCCGTCTAGGAACGCTTTAGCGTTAGTGGTTCATACTCCTGCTGTAACCGGTGGTGGTGGTGGTAGCGGTAACAGAAACGGACGAGGAGGAAGCGGTGGTGGCGGCGGCGGAAGAGACGATTGTTGGAGCGAAGAAGCTACGAAGGTTCTAATCGACGCTTGGGGAGATCGGTTCTCTGAACCAGGTAAAGGAACATTGAAGCAACAACATTGGAAAGAAGTAGCTGAGATTGTGAACAAGTCTCGTCAATGCAAATACCCTAAAACTGATATACAGTGTAAGAACAGGATTGATACTGTCAAGAAGAAGTATAAGCAAGAGAAGGCTAAGATTGCTTCTGGTGATGGGCCTAGTAAATGGGTCTTCTTCAAGAAGCTTGAGAGTTTGATTGGTGCTAGTACTACAACAGCTATCACTACCAGAGCTTCAGAGAAGGCTCCTATGGGAGGAGGTCTTGTGAATAGCCGTTCGCATCTGTTTAAACGGCAAGCTAAAGGGACGCAGATTCAAGGAGGAGGGGATTTGAAGAGAGGTTCTGATTCCATGCGTTGGCATTTTAGGAAACGAAGTGCTTCTGAGACTGAGTCTGAGTCTGAGTCTGATCCTGAACTTGAGGCTTCACCTGATTCTGCTGAGAGTTTGCCACCGCCTCAACCTGTTTCGTATCAGCTGCCAAAGAGGTTGAAGGTGGATAAGAGTGAAGGGAGTGGAGTTGGAGATGTGGCGAGGGCGATTCTCGGATTCACGGAGGCTTATGAGAAAGCTGAGACTGCTAAGCTTAAGCTAATGGTGGAATTGGAAAAAGAGAGGATGAAGTTCGCTAAAGAGATGGAATTGCAGAGAATGCAGTTCTTGAAAACTCAGTTGGAGATAACACAGAGCAATCAAGAAGAGGAAGAGAGGAGCAGGCAGCGAGGAGATAGAAGGATCGTTGATGATGATGATGATGATGATGATGATGATGATAATGATGATGATGATCGCAATGTCAAGAATAACGGCAATGTAAGTAGCTGACAAACAATTGAAACACAAAATGTTCCTATTGATATTTGCTATGATAAAAGCTGTCTAGATTGCTGGATTTAGGATTTCATGTTGTTGTTCTTGTTGTTGTTGCTGCCTTGTGGGATGTGTAAATGTAGTTAAGTTCTTATGACTCTGATCATTATCATCATGTTCTTGTTATATTCGTTGTTGTTGTTATCCGTTTTGGGCTGAAATATGGGCAAATTAAAAAAAAAAAGTTTGAACTTGAATATCTTGAAACCTCTGTAATTCTTAGTCACTGTGATTCTAAAAAGATTTTGAGACTTTTCTTAGTAAGAAACCTGAATATTTAGCAGTTTGTGATTCTAAGTTAAGAAGACACAATATAGCCAATGTCTTAGTAGAATGAGATTAGAGAGACAATTGATTGATTAGTCAGCATCTTTTTATCCTTAAATTAAAATCTTCTTAATTAAGACAAAGCTTATAATTAACCTCACTAAAAATATTCAATGCTTTTCTTTCTCGTTCTTTCCTCTATAAAATCCATTTTCATGGCAGAAGAAAAAAGAGAAGATAGAGACAGTAAAATAAAAACCGGAATTAATTCAAAAAATATATATTATATATTTTGGATAAATTTGTTGATCGGATGGGGTTCCTACACAAGCTGTGGGATGAAACGGTGGCCGGACCAACGCCGGACAATGGTCTCGGTAAATTGAGAAAGCACAATTCATCATCATCCACCGTCCGATCTTCTCGTCCTGCTCTCTCGAACGATCAAGTCACCAGAAGCATAATGGTGACCAAGGGGAATAACAATGTCCTTGGTCTTCGTAAATTGAAAATGGATCCGAATCGTGTTTCGGGTTCTCCCACCGGGTCATGTAGCATCCCGGGGACGCCTTTAACCCGTACTTATTTCTCTCCTCTTTCCTCTTAATCAAAATGATTAATTACAATACAATTAGAGAGTTTTCGCGGGTAAAATGTTTAAAAGTTCTAGTTAATGAAAGATTTAGCCTATGTTTCTTGCATTGGAATTCATGTTACATGATTGGTTAGTTGGAGTATGTGAATAGCAGTAAATGATAATAAAGAATAGAGAATGATTGGTGTTTTTCGGAGTCTTTTTCATATAAGTAGTATTAATGAACGTTAATTGTTAGAAAATGAATTGTATGTAAATGGTATGCTATTTACAAAATTAACGTTATAGTATTTTAAAAAGATAAGACTTATGTAGTACTCACGTTTGGGTAAAACATAAATTATGCAGCTGGGACACCATGCGATGATTTGGGACCATTCACTGCCGGTAAAATCCCTTCCTCTGGCGAAGACAATGCCGCAAGTCTCACCACTTATGATTGGTTTGTTATTTTCTCCATCACTTTAATATATCAGAAAAGAAAAAGAAAAAAAAAAAGAAAAAACCCTTTGCGTATCTAACTGCATTGATATAATCCCTCTATGTCTATGCAGGATTGTGATAAACGCGTTGGACCGTTGAACAAAGCCGAGAGAGAAAAATCTTACGAGGTTTTTGTGTAAATAACATTTAAGTAACCTATGCATGTAAATTATGTAAATATTTACTGATACGGTCAGTATTCAATTGATGTCTCTTGAAACAAAGCCTACATTTCTATTACAACGATTATTCGAACTCTTCCAAATATCTAACAAGTGGTGTTTTCATTTGTATTTATGCTTCAGACAAATTACTTCAGTATAAATGAAACTAGAGAACTTTTGTACTGTATAAATAACCGACAAATGTAGTTTCATTCAAATCTACCATTACAGAACAACAATACATCATGTACTACACCTCAAACAACATAAAATCCCCAAAACTAAATCCCTTTTATTTGATGTCATCTTATTGCTTGCTTTCAGTCCAAGTAAGACCGATAGGTTACAAACTGAGCATCAAGCTCTCCATACATAAATAAAAACCAAATGCTTTAATAAGAGACACATACATAAAGACTCTTGAACCAGGTCTAGAAAAAAAAAGCAAGAAAAACTTAAAATTAAAAAGAAAGGAAGAAAGAGAAAGAAAAAAAAAAGTATCACAAGAGCTAGGACCAGAGTTTATTACTGATAGTACATGAGCTGCTGATGTGCCGCAGCTACATTCTGAAAGCCACCATCGTACATAGTTGCACTTGCTCCAGCTACATTGACTCCAAGACCTCCTTGCCTTAGAGAATGTTGAGCCTGAGGGTGCATCTTAGCTATAGCCAGTTGTCTCTCATAGGCTAAAAGGTCCATTGCAGATAGAGTGGGGACTGAGACCGGGGCTGGTGGGGGAAGTGGGTTTGAGGCTGTGCCTGATGGAGTTGGTTTGCTTCCCCACGAACACTGCAATTAATCACAGAAACAAGGAATGGGTTCTAACACTTCTCCAGAGAAAGTCAGAATGATGAAACAACAGTTAGATCTAGGTAAGCATAGCTAAAGTTAGTACCTTTATCTGTCTGCTAAAGAGGAAAGGCTGAGCGTTGCCCATCTGGATAGCAAGAGCAGCCTCTTCATGAGTGTTATATCTCACAAAACCAAACCCTTTGTCCCGCTGGACACGGACCTCTTCAATCACTCCAGCGCCAAGTGCATAAAATAGACGGTGTAGATCAAGCTGAGTTACCTGCAAGATTGACAACTATCACATGGTGCCCAAAGAAAAACAAGTGCTGCCTCTGTGTTATGTAGAGCAATTCGTTACGTTGATAACTTACTTCTGGAGAGAGGTTTCCTACATAGACAGTTGTATATTGTGGATTGTTTTCAGGGGCATCTTCATTTGCGAGCTCTCTACCATCCTCTGCATAATCAAATGTTTAATCAGTGTAATCTTCAAAAAGATCATTTTTAAGAGTGTGAAAATTTTAATAGTTGCACAGTCATCAAATGAAAACCTGAAGAGCCATTTGTAAGTTCCACGACACTTTTTCCATCAGAGCTATGCTTGTCTTCGCCAAAAGTAGCACCTTTTGTCGCCCAGTTGCATCTGATCTGTCTGCTACTTAACCATTTACCTGAGATGAAGTAAAACAAACCAAGGTTGTAGTACTGACAAAAGAAAGCGCTAGGAATTCAGATAACAACTCAATTCTAGAGGCAAAGCATGATTGGCCCACAATATTACACAACAAAATGCATCATAAAATATCAGCATGGAGAAACCAAAGTTCAAAAAGCAACCATAAAGATAAAGCTATAATACCACAAGCTGTTACAAGATAATTCTTACCATTCATCTCATTTATGGCAGTTTGAGCATCCTGCAAAACAAATTTAACATTCAAACATCAATAAAAATCCATGAATGGAGCTAAAAACAACAGTCACCAATGATTTAAAGAATACAAAACCTGCTGATTACGGAAGGAAACAAACCCAAAGCCCCTTGAGCGTCCAGTTTTCTGGTCCCACATTACTCTTGCATCCCTTCATAAGAATAATGATGGAGTGTTTAGAAAAATAAGCTTCATCAATAAAGAAACCTTGTAACACGATAGTGATATATAGGTACAACTAAGTTGTGTAACTAGATTTTTTTTTTTTATATAACCAAGCACTTACGAGCAGCTATTGAAGGCAGCAAAGCTATCAAACAATGCTGCATCAGTAACCTCTGGACTGAGATCTCCAACAAAAATGTTGAAATGGCCTGCATTTCATGTAAACAAAACCATTCAACATCACAGCCTCACTCAAAGAAAAAGCGAACAAAATGCAATATCAATCCGTACTAATCCTAACTTACTTGATGTATCTTCCCTCTGACCAGTTGCATACGCCCAATTAACTTTCATAGGCTGTCCAAATCTGCGAAATCCAGTATTACTTACAATCGAAGGGAACATACAAAATGAATAAAAAAAGCATAGAGTACCAGTGTCAGATACTTACATATGCCTTCCGTTAAGAGTCATTATAGCCATAGCAGCAAATCTACGATCGAAGTAGTGAACAAATCCATATGATGACTGGCAAGTGTGGAAACATTCATGTCTAGAAGTTAGCTCCAGTAAGTAGTTTAGCGTTGGAAAAAAAAAAAAAAAAAAAACCAGGGGCAGTTTTCAAAACTCAACCTTATCCTTTCTGATGAGTTTACAGCTTTCAATAGGACCAGCGCCTGCAAAAATCTCTTGAAGAAGAGCCTCCGTGACCTGCGTGTGAATGTTGCCAGCATACCTGCAATACCAGAGAACGATTAAAACAGGTTGAAACTCAGCATTTCTCTTTGGTTCCAATGTCACAAAAACAAATCATAGAAATAAAAACACTCACACACTACGGCAAGTACTGGGATCAAAACCAGGAGGAAGGTTTCCACTTGGCAAAGGCTCCATCTGCAATAATAGCATAACCAAACATTTAGAAATGATTACAGAACAAGTTGCTCAAAACCACTCTTTTCTACCATTGCCAGCAAAAACTGAACACAAGAAACACAAATCAGCACATAAACCGAATTAAACCTTAGCCCACAATCAAAAACTCAAAGCTTTACAATGATAATTACCCATAGAAGAGAGACAGAGATTCAGAAGACCAGGTTAGAGAACTCAGTGATTGGAAACCCACGAATCGGAATAACAAAACAAACCCTAATCACGAATGAGGCATTAAAAAACAAAAAGCAAAGACAAAACCAAAACAGATCAATGAAATGAAAAAAAAGACCTGAGGAGGAGGCATAACACCAGGATGATAAAGAGAAGGATGTTGTTGTTGCATCATAGCTTGCTGAATCATAGCTTGTTGTTGTTGTTGCTGCTGCAGCTTCAGCCTTTGATTCTGCATTTTTTTTCTTTTTCTTTTGTGGCTTCTTTCTCACTGCGATAGATAAAAATATCTGTTTGTTTCCCCGAGAAAAAGTTGTGATTTTTTTCCCCTTAAGCTAGGGTTCAAAATCAAGTAAGAAGAAGATGAAAGAAAAGAAAAAAAAAAAAAAAAAAAAAAAAAAAAAGAAAAAAAAAAGAGAAAAAAAAAAAGGAAAATAAATCAAAGAAGAAAGAGAAGATAATCGCACGCACTCTCTCTCTCTATCTCTCTAAAGGGAGTAAAGAAAGGCCGTACGAAACAAGTGACCATTTTATAGGAGTCTGACGATTTCTTCGAGAGAGAGAGAGATAGATAGGGTAAGTTCTAATCTCACGCGGCTGTGAATATTCATTTGCTAACGGCCCAGCTCAAGGCCCAAACTCACTTTACTCACACAGTGAAGTGGCAGAGTACAGTGCGTTGCGTTCCCGTGACTGACAAATTAGTTACGTAGTTTTTTTACGGCCCAGCCCAAAGTACCAAACTGATTAAGACACAAACTGAATTGTTCATTTCATGTACTTATAATTTTACTATCAAAAATAAATTTCAAACAAAAACGACAACCATATCAAACCAATCGATACTTAATTAACACTTTTTTTCTTTGTTATGCATGCCTTAGGTGGATTAGTTACTACTAATTGTTTTATATTCTTAAAAAGCTCATTGTTCCTTTATCCTTTATGTTTTGTTCTTTTTTGCATGTCGGCAGGGCATGATATGCTTTTAGTCTTTTAGAGTTTATTGTAATAACTTACCTTTTAGAAATCTTCTGTTAGCACCAATAATGCGCAGTAAAATCAATAGATCTATCATTTGCACTTTCATTAATGATTAATCTTCGCCTATCATCCATTATTTAAATAAATCTATTCAATTTGACTATAACATGTATAATCCGTTTAATTTCCTCTTAGTTTTGTATATACTAATTATTTTTGAATCCAATTATTAATCAATTATATATTTTTTTTTTAGACATTTAAATGAAGAGTTTATAATGTTCTACAATAACTAATGTACAAATTTTGAATGAAAATCATAAAATTTTCTTTTAAAATTACGTTTTTATGTGTTTACCGTAATTTTAAATACAAATACTATAGTTATATATTTCATTTGATATTTTTTCCTATCACATAAAAAATATACATATATTTAATAATATATAATTGTATGTTATTATTAATTTAATAAAATAACCCTAAAACTAGTTCCGATTAATTCCATTTAAACTCTGATTTAATCTCTGTTTCCTCTATAACTATCACCTAGTGATTTCTAAGACATGATAATAACACATACTAGTAATTTAATGATTTTTATTTAAATATAATAATTGATTTATCATTTGTTTAGTGACAGTACTGATATGTAATAACACTATAAAAAAAACTGAAATAATCCATGCTAATTATTAGAGATCTACATTCTGAAGTGAGAGTAGATTGAACTCGCCGTAGTTTTCTGTATTCCCGGTAGCGTCACGCCGCCGGCGAAAAACACTGATAATTTTAGTAATTTTCTATGGTTTTTTTCAGACATAAACAAAAAAATAAAAACACACCCCACGAGCTGAGCGTTGAATAAGTCACTCTATTGACTCTTTTCCCAAAAGGAAAAAAAAAAAAAAAAAACGAATTTTGATTTCTTTATTAAAAAAATTCACAAACCAAATTATTAGTTTTCTTCATCACCACCAGCCTAAATCTCATTTCTAAGGAGACCTAAATCGATCGGTGAAGTCAAAACACCAATCCATGTCAACACTTGATGAGAATCGTGGCGATGGTTCCGATTTAGAGACGGCGGAGAAGATAATACTCCGGTGGGATTCAACAACATGTGAAGAAGCTAAAGAGAATCTTATTTTCCAAAGCGGTGGTGATCGAGATGAAGTAGATCGCTACTTACGAGCCGTAGACGAAGTCCAAAGACACATCTCTTCAATCTCAGTCTCCGACGAAGTCAAACCAGCCACCTCAACGATTCAAATCGCCATGGCTAGGCTCGAAGACGAGCTGAGAAACATCTTGATCTCTCAGACTTCTACTTTCGAACCTGATTCGCTTCTCCTCGATTCATCGCTATCTTCTTCCTCTTTCGCTTCTTCCTCCCGCACCGAGCTTGACGATGACTATAGCGTCACAACTTGTGACGAAGATGAAGAGCAACAACAGCAACAACAAGTGGATCTGGTTCTACCGGATGGTTCAGATTCCGGTTCACGCCGGTTATCGAGGAGCAGAAGAAGCAATAGCAAATCCACTAGCAGTATACGAGAGATCGATCTTGTATCTCCCGAAGCTGTCTCTGATCTGAGATCAATCGCTCAGAGGATGATCGGAGCTGGTTACTCACGCGAGTGTCTTCAGGTATACGGAAACGTTAGAAAAACCGCCATGGAAACGATGTTTAAGCAGCTAGGGATTGTGAAATTAGGGATTGGAGATGTTCAGAGACTTGACTGGGAAGCTGTTGAAGTGAAGATCAGGAGATGGATCCGTGCGGCTAAAGTTTGCGTTAGAGTAGTCTTCGCTAGCGAGAAGAGACTCTGTGAGCAGATATTTGAAGGAACCATGGAAGAGACGACATGTTTCATGGATATTGTCAAAGGCTCTGCTTTGCAACTTTTCAATTTCCCTGAAGCTATAAGCATTAGTAGAAGATCACCTGAGAAACTATTCAAGATTCTTGATTTACACGATGCTTTAACAGATTTGTTACCTGATATGGAAGAGATCTTCGATTCGAGTTCGTCCGAGGCTATTCTTGTTCAAGCTACAGAGATACAATCAAGATTAGCTGAAGCAGCAAGAGGTATACTCACTGAGTTTGAGAACGCTGTGTTTCGTGAGCCTTCGGTTGTTCCTGTCCCTGGAGGAACTATACATCCATTGACAAGGTATGTGATGAACTACCTCAACTTGATCTCTGACTATAAAGAAACGTTGATTGATCTCATCATGACCAAACCATGCCGGGGTTTGGAATGTACCAATGATAGAAACAATCCCGATATGGATATCTCTCAGCTTGAAGGTATATCTCCGTTAGCTTTGCATATGATTTGGACTATGGTGATGCTTCAGTTCAATCTTGAAGAGAAGTCTTTGCATTACAAAGAAGAACCTTTGTCTCACATCTTCGTCATGAACAATGTCCATTACATAGTTCAGAAGGTGAAAAGCTCTCCGGAGCTAATGGAGTTGATAGGAGATAAGTATTTAAGAAAGCTTACTGGGATATTTAGACAGGCGGCTACCAAGTATCAGAGAGCCACATGGGTCAGAGTTCTGAATAGCTTGAGAGATGAAGGATTACATGTGAGCGGAAGCTTCTCTTCTGGTGTATCGAAAAGTGCTTTAAGAGAGAGGTTTAAAGCTTTCAATACAATGTTTGAAGAGGTTCATAGGATTCAGTCGACATGGTTGGTTCCAGATACTCAGCTTAGAGAAGAACTCAGGATATCTCTATCCGAGCATCTTATCCCGGCTTATAGATCTTTTCTTGGAAGATTCAGGGGACACATAGAGAGTGGAAGACATCCAGAAAACTACTTGAAATACTCTGTTGAAAACCTTGAAACCGCTGTGTTGGATTTCTTCGAAGGATATACCACAGCTCCACATTTGAGACGGTCTCAGTGAAAGAAGAAGATTGGAAAAACCCATAAAGGTTTCCTTTTTGGTTTCCCACATTAGAATTTTTAGCCATATATATCATATATCATCATTCTTTGAATTCTTTCCATTTTCATGTGGCAGTGTTCAGATTGTTCTCCAGCTTCTGGTGAATAGTCTCTCACTCTTTTGTACTTGTAAGCATATTTATTTGTTGTGTGTAGTTTGTTTGTTGCCAAATTTCAATACTCTCTCCATTGTTGATATAAATGTTTGATTTTTGTATTTTGTGACTTTGGATTTATTCTAGTTCCTTCATAAATGCACTGTACTAGTTCCTTCATAATTGCAGTTTGATTTCTTCTCTGAGTGATCATCAATAACCACAAGGTTTATCCTAATCCCAACAACACGAATGGTGTTAATTGAAAAGATCAGTGACTAAAATGGTTATAGCAGCAGAACAACGTAAATCTTAAAGGAACATGTCTTCTAAGAACATGGGAGGACAGAGGCCACCACCAAACAATGGAGGAGCACTGGCACAGAAGAACATGGCAAGAGGCCCACCAAAAAGACGGGATGATCAGGTAACAACAAAAACTAACAGCAGTAGAGTGATCGTCTCTTTTGTCTTTGTTTGGTTTCTTACGGGTCAAGTAAGTCTAACTTGTGGTTCCTCAAGCATGTCCAAAAGCTACCGGCGTAAATCCCATATTTTTGACACTTTCTATAGCACCAACACTTATTAAAAACTGTATGAAAGAGATAAATGGTTTGAAGTTTGAACCAATTCCTTTGATACTACTGCGTCGAAGAAGTATAAAGTATCTATAATCCTAAAAGAAATGGTTTGGACCGATCTAGTTAAACATTAAAAGTATCAAGGTTTATAGTATCTACGAACCTTGTTAGTGAATATCTTCTCGAAGAAGGCAAAGCGATCTGTGATGTATTACGGATAGTGTCGATATATTTGTGTTGTACTTATCGTCCTAGTGTGATAAGGTTTAGGTTCCGATTTATTAGCACATTGAGCTTATCGTATATTGAGTCCCTCATGTATAAATACCACATTATGGTTAATCAATAAAGCAAGTCAGTTTGATATCTAATTCTACATAGTATCAGAGCTGATTTTTTAACAAAATCTTTTCCTTGTTCTAAAAAGTGTCGATAGTTTCGACTTTTCTTGCGTGCCAAGAAAGCGATGTAAACCACCGGAGAGCAGTTGTCTTGTTCGTCTGGAGCTCTTGTCTCAACGTCGTCGTCAACGACGGTGTCACCGTACACTCTGTCCAGTTCCGATAACCCGGGTACAGTGATCTCCTCTGTTCTGTTGAACGGAGAGAATTACAATGAATGGTCTGAAGAGATGTTGAATGCTCTCCAAGCCAAGCGAAAAACTGGTTTCATTGATGGGTCTATCACGAAACCTTCAAACGATGATCCTAACTTCGACAATTGGAAGACGGTGAATTCAATGATTGTAGGTTGGATTCGAGCCTCGATTGAGCCCAAGGTGAAATCAATTGTTACGTTTATCTCTGATGCTAATCTTTTCTGGGATGAACTGCGACAACGGTTTTCAGTCAGTAACAACGTCCGTGTTCATCAGATCAAGGCTCAGCTTGCCTCATGCCGTCAAGAGGGACAGTCGGTGATTGACTATAATGGCAAGCTGTGTAATCTTTGGGATGAGCTGAAAAATTATCAAACAAGTGCAGTATGTCCTCATGGTTCACTCATGTCTGCACTAGTCAAAGAACGAGACGATGAAAAGTTTCATCAATTTGTCATGGGACTCGACGAATCACGTTTTGGTGGGATTTGTACAAGTCTGATTAATATGGATCCACTCCCGTCTCTCGGTGTTGCCTACTCCAAAGTAATACGTGAAGAACAGAGACTTGCTTCTTCACGACATCAGGAACAACGACAGGAGGCTGTGGGTTTTGTCGCACGTCGCGAGTTGGTTTCTCCATCCGTAGGCGCTGAGAATAAACCTGTGAATCATGTGGAGTCCTCTATTGTCAGGTCTCGTCCCGTGTTGTGCTCACACAGTGGTCGTACGAGACATGAAAAGAAGGACTGTTGGTCTCTAATTGGTTTCCTTGACTGGTGGACGAATCATAATGGTGTCGGTCGCGGCTCTAGTGGTCGTGGTCACGGTGGTCGAGGCGCTGGACGTGGCAGAGGACAGATAGCTACGACATATGCAACAAGTTATAATCCTTCAGCGCTTCCAGAATTCACACCATACCAACTTCGTGCCCTGTCTCAACTGCTTCAAGAAAGACCCTCTACTAATAGTTCTGATAAGTTATCTTGTAAGCCAAAGTTTGGCGATGTTATCCTTGATACAGGGGCTTCCCATCTTATGATTGGGAACCTTACTCTCTTGACTAATGTTGGTCCTATTTCACCTTGTTCGGTGGGTTTTGCGGATGGTAGCAAAACAATGGCCTTAAGTATGGGAGAATTTCTTCTTTCGGAGAAAATTTCCTTGACTAATGTTCTATATGTCCCAACTTTGAACTGCACTTTGATCTCTGTCTCTAAAATTGTGAAGCAAACTAAGTGCATGGCCACCTTTACTGATACTATTTGTGTTTTGTAGGACCGTTTTTCGAGGACTTTGATTGGAAGAGGTGAAGAGCGTGATGGGGTTTACTATCTAACGGATGTTGCAACTGCGAAGATTCACACAATTAATGTCTCTTCTGATCAAGCTTTGTGGCATAGACGGTTGGGTCATCCAAGTTCTTCGGTGCTTTCGTATTTGCCTATGGTTTCTATTTTTGGTTCTTCTAATAGCTCTTTGTCTTGTGACGTGTGTTTTCGAGCTAAGCAAACTAGAGAAGTTTTTCCTGATAGTATCAATAAAGATTCAGATTGTTTTTCTTTAATTCATTGTGATGTGTGGGGACCGTATCGTGTTCCTTCTTCTTGCGGTGCAATTTATTTCTTGACCATTGTTGACGATTTCTCAAGATCAGTATGGACATATCTATTATTGTTGGGAACAATAATTAGAAAAATTTCGAGCCTGAGGGTTTCTTGCACGCTTTAACTATAAGTGCACGTGGCTACTCCCCATTTGTTCACACTCCTAATCTCTGGATTTACGAGTGACTGATTGGGTGTCTACACAGCCTGTCCATTTGTGAAGTGCGTCTTACCCGGTTCGGACCAAATAAATTTTAAAATTGTTTTAAAGGTTAGATATTTTGGGGTTTGAAAAATATAAAATTAATCAGTAAAAATATTTGGATAAAAACGCCAGCTTGAGAATTATATATGTAGACGTATTATTACTTCACCAAAAAAAAAGGTTTTCTCTCTCTTCTAGCGATTTCTTGTGCAATCGAGAACCTTCTTCACCGCCTTTCCAAATCGGTGATTCAGCCTTCCGTCGACGGCGGATTTTAATCGGTTTCTGGTCTCCTTTACCCATGGCAGATCCAGATGTTTGGCTTGCTTTTCAAAACTTAAATCTGGGTTTAGATCGAAGCCCTCTTCAACTCTCGAGTGAAGCTCGGAGGAAGCAGGATGAAGAGCATAAACTCAGTCTTGTAGTCAAAGGTATTCATCCTTCACAAAATCCAGCTGGAATCAAGTTTATGATGCCAAAAATTTGGAAACTGGATGGACGAGTTACAAGTCAAATCAATGAAGATGGTACTGTTCAGTTCTTCTTTAAGAATGAACATCATCTGAATATGGTGTATGAAGGTGGACCGTGGACCTACAAAGACTGGTTGGTGATTGTGGATAAATGGAATCGAAGACAATACACAGATTTCCTGAGCACCATCAAGTTTTGGGTCAAGATTCACAACATACCTGATGACTCCAAGAATAACAGAGCAATTACCGAAATTGGTGAACCTCTTGGCCATGTAGAGGAAATCTTCATCCAACAACCGGACATCAATCAAGTTGGAGAGGTAATGGCTCGTATTAACATAAAAGCTGATAGTAGGCTCATATTTGCTCGTTATTTCCATTTTGAAGACCATGGAGATCCTACCCTTATCCGTTACACGTTTGAGAAGCTAAGGAAGTTTTGCTCTGCTTGTGGAAGTCTTGCCCATGTTGCTGCGGTATGTTCCTCTCAAATCAAGAACTGGAGTATAATACTCAAGAGCACCAATCTGTTCACCACTTGGACAGCACTCAAAATCCTATTGAAGAAGCAATCAATGATGACCTTATGGGAGAAACAGATAGTCCTAACTTAAATGTAAACACTTTGGAAAAGCCCCAACAATCTGATGAAGCAGAAGAATCTATGGACTACATGCAACATGATGTTCCTCAAAGGCATTCTAATAAGGCTCTTACTATACGTGAAGTAGGTGCATCTTCGGCTGCAGATGTTAACTTGGGTACTGCACTAGAGAGAGGAACTAAACGTAAATTAGCTATGGTGGATATAGAGGATACCGCTTTAATATCAAGAAGAAGAACATCAAATATTTCTGAAGACAAGGCTAAAGAGGAGGTGGAAACCCCAAAGCCACCATCTCCAAGATGAGAATTTTGCACTGGAATTGTTAGGGTTTGGGGAACCCCCTGACAATTCCTTATCTGAAGGATATCCATCATAAGTATAAGATTGATATCATGTTCCTTGTAGAAACTAAGAATAAAGATCCTTTTGTGCAGCAACTAGGTAATGATCTTCGCTTTAATCATCACCTTTTGGTATCTCCGGTTGGTCTTAGTGGAGGACTGGCAATTTTTTGGAAAGATACAATACAATGTGATTTTCTTTCGGCTCCAACACTCCACTACACGGATATGCATATTAAGGATGGGCAGTCTACCTTCTGCTTATCATATGTTTATGGCAATCCCCAAAGAAAGCCAAGACAACTCCTCTGGAATACTATGGAGAATCTAGCAAAACAGGGTGTCTATGATGATGAACCGAGAGTAGTGCTGGGAGATTTTAATGAGATTCAAAACAGTATGGAGAAGCTTGGAGGTTCTGTAAAGCATGAATGGCAATTTACAAATTTTAGAAGAATGTTAAATGCCTCAGGTCTTCATGAAGTTAAAACATATGGAGGTCCTTACACTTGGATTGGGAACAGAAGCATTGGTACTGTTAAATCTAAATTAGATAGAGTCGTGGCCACAGCAGAATGGAAGGAACAATTCCCAAGAGCCTCAGTGCGATTGCTTGAATGGGTGGGTTCGGATCATAAACCAGTGATGTTGCAAACTGAAGATAATAGATGGAGAGGAACTAAACTTTTCCGATATGATAATCGGTGGCGTTTCAACCAAGATGTGTACTAAGTTATCCAAAACACATGGAGCCAAAGCTGTAATCATTTACCACCACATCAATTTAGAGAAGCTTTATTGAGATGTAGAAATAGCCTCTCTTGGTGGAAATCGGAGCAAGGCCATAACTTACAGAAAAAGATTATGCAACTTCAAGGTGCTATTCAAAAAGCGTATGATTCACACTCTCCTGATTTCAACTATATTGCGACACTCGAAATTCAGTTGCAACATGAATATAGGACGAAAGAGGAATATTGGCGCACAAAGAGTAGAGAACAATGGATGCAAGCTGGTGACAAGAATACAAGGTTCTTCCATGAAAAAACAAAACAAAGACGAAGTCAGAACCGCATTACCTATATTCAAGATGAGAATGGTTATATTCATCACGATGACAATAAGATTCAAGACATTATCCATTCTCATTTTACTAACATTTATTCCTCTTCTGGTAGTGAACAATTAGAAGCAATCCTCCAGCACGTCCACCCAAGAGTCACTCCAGAAATGAATCAAAAGCTGACAGCTCCAGTAACGGAAGAAGAAATTTTCTCAACACTCTCGCACATGAATGTTGATAAAGCACCTGGACCTGATGGCTTAAATGCAGGCTTCTACAAGTATCATTGGAGCACTATCAAAGCAGGGGTGATAAGGTTTGTTAATCACTTTTTTGATACAGGTTATTTAGACCCGGTTCTGAATCACACCCACATTAGCCTTATCCCAAAGATTGAATCCCCTATTAATGCTAAAGATTTTAGACCAATTAGCTTATGCAATATAGCATATAAGCTAATTTCTAAAATTTTAGCAGAAAGGCTCAAGCCATGGCTTCATTCTCTGATATCAGAATTTCAATCAGCTTTTATACTTGGTCGCTTAATTACAGATAATGTCATCGTTACTTATGAGCTTCTCCATTCACTGCGCACTAAGAAAATAAAGACCCTGTTTATGGCCTTAAGGATAGATATAACAAAAGCCTTTGATAAAGTAGAAAGGAAATACTTTGAAGCTATTATGAAGCGGCTTGGTTTTGCAGAGAAATGGTGCCAATGGATCATGAAGTGTATTACATCGGTTTCCTATTCAGTACTCATTAATGGATCACCTACAAAGGAAATTATTCCACAGAGAGGCCTGCGACAAGGTGACCCTCTATTGCCATATCTTTATTTGCTTTGTACAGAAGGCTTATCATCTCTTTTATCAGAGGCGGTCATAGCAAATCATATTCATGGCTTTAAAGCGAGCAGAAATGGACATGTTATTTCACATATGCTCTTTGCTGATGATTCCCTTCTTTTTTGTAAGGCTGATGAAGAAGAATGTCGGAAAATCCTCTCCCTTCTTAAGATCTATGCTTCAGCTTCAGGTCAATATGTTAATTTCCAAAAGTCAGCCATACTATTCGGTAAGAGTGTCAATCCTATCGATCAACAAAATATCATCAATACTACTGGAATTACCAGAATAGGGGGCTTTGGAAGATACTTAGGGTTACCAGAAGCCATTGGAAGAAACAAAACTAATGTTTTTGCATATATCTCTCAGAGGATGCAATCTAAACTGGAAAGTTGGTACTCTAAACTATTATCACCAGGAGGCAAAGAGGTGATGATCAAATTTGTTGCAATGGCCCTCCCAACATATACAATGTCCTGTTTTCTGCTTCCAAAAAAAATAATTTCTCAACTCACAGGACAAATAAGAAAGTTCTGGTGGTCTAATACAAAAGATAAGCAGAAGATCCCATGGGTTGCATGGAAGAAGATCACAAAGCTGAAGCAATATGGAGGATTGAGCTTTAGAGACCTTCATCGCTTTAACATTGCATTGCTAGCAAAACAGACTTGGCGCATGCTAAAGGAACCACATTCTCTTCTACGACGAGTCCTACAAGCTAAATATTTCTCAAAAACTGAAATGATGGATGCCAAATTAGGTTCTCGTCCCAGTCATGCTTGGAGAAGCATATTCCAGGGTATAAATCTCATCAAGCAAGGACTAAAATGGAGGATTGGTAATGGAGACAAGGTCAGAACTTGGAATGATCCTTGGATTGACAATCCTCCCAGACCAGCTAGATGTCTTTCACAACACAAGTCTGAACATTTTAAAGTCTCAGGTCTCATGAAGCCAAATTCAACACAATGGTGCCCAGAGCAGCTAAAGAGGATGGTACACCCGGAGGATATCAGTCATATTCAAAAAGTCAGGCCTATCATCACCAAGGCCTCTGATATGCCTGTGTGGATTTTTACAAGACATGGCCAATACACTGTCAAATCCGGGTATCATCAAATCACCAAGGTAAGTACAGAAAACTCACCTTTGGTAAACAATATTTGGAAGTCAATTTGGGCATTAAATATACCGCCTAAGGTAAAACATTTTTGGTGGAGAGTTCTTCATAATGCTCTTCCAGTAGCTGAAAATATGGCAAAGAGGCGTATTAATATTGTGAAGGAATGCAGTTTCTATGGTGAAGCACAAGAATCAATTGCTCATCTCCTTTTTCACTGCAGAGTAGCAAGAGAAACATGGGAATTGTCACCTATCAGCCTCCAACCAGGTCAGTTTGATCAAGAGCAATCCCTTGTTAAAATCATCCAACTCTTGCTATCTGCTAAAAATGCAGAATCTCCAAAAGATTATTTGTTTCCATTCATTGGTTGGCGGCTTTGTAAAGCTCGTAATAATCTTGTTTTTAATAACAAGAGATGGGCGATTCCAAACATTATAAGTCAAGCTATGATGGATCATAGGATATGGAAAGAGGCTAATACTACTATAACGTCTTGGAATGAAGTCCATCTGGATAAAAGGAGTCTAGACAAATCTAGAACAGAAACAATTCACAATCAGCCTCATCCATTTTATTGTTGCATAGATGGATCATGGGTTGATGCTACTAGCAAAGCTGGAATTGGATGGTCTCTTCATAACGCACATGGCAAATGCATCCTCAAAGGTTCTTCAGCCATAGAACCTACATGCTCACCACTTGAAACAGAGGCTATTGCGCTAAGGGAGGCTCTCATTTAGGTCAAGCGCCTTAACTATCAACCAGTAACTTTCTGTGGGGATTCAAGAGTACTTTACAAGTATTTAGAGCAATATACAAGAGAAAAACGGAAACCAGCGGATATTGTAGAGATTCAAACATATTTGGAAGATATATTGGCTTTCACTAATGTCTCGCACCATTTTCTTTACATCAATAGGAAGGATAATGATATAACTGATAGATTAACTAAGACTACTAGAATAGTGAATTCTCGTGTCACTATCTTTTAAGAATGTAATGTTTAGCTAAAAATTCTTGTACAAAAGCTTTTTAATTAATGTTATGGCCGACAAAAAAAAAAAAAAAAAAAAAAGACGTATTATTACTTACTACGCAATTAAAATTTCTAATATTAAGTATTTCTAAACTTACGTTTTGCAGGTCAAACTTTAAACATTTGCTCCTAAATAATCAAATTAGTACTAGTAAAATAATAACAGCTTAGCTGGCGATGACAAAAATATTACTGGCATGAGTATTGTTGACTGGTAATTTCCTAGACAGTGGCAGCGAATAATTGGCCAAAAACAAATGCTTACGTAGAAAATTAAGTAACAAATCAACATTTGTATTAGGAGGGGTATTGAATTTGACATTCTAAAAGATTTTAGAGTAATCTTAAAATCCTTTGTTATTCAATTGAAGATTTTTAAAAATCTTCTGAAATTATATGTTATTCAATTTAAGATTTATGTAAAATCTTTTAAAATAATATAGAATATCTTGTTATTCAATCAGTAATTTTTAAAATCTACTTGAAATTTTTTGTTATTCAATTTATCACAACTTTTTTAAAACTTGCTACTTTAGATGATTTTAAGAGACTTTCTTTTGTTTTTTAGTTGAAAAGTATGACAATCAAAATCATATCTATAGAGGTGGAATTTTGAAAGATTTCAGAAAAAAAAAAGACCAAAGATCTTGAAGCCAAAAACCCCCACCAATCATCAACCACCTTTTCCACCAGTCTCAGCCAGAGCCCTCAAGTTTTTTGGGTTTGCCGCAACATCACCAGAGGCAGAGTAAAGAGATAATGAATTCTATTAGTTTGGATCAGTCTCTGGGTTTGAGCTCATGGAGAGTTCGATCAGATTATTATTTGGACAAAAAAAAACATCACCATTAATCCAACTATTGATCAATTTTTGGGTTTAAGTTTTACATGAACTGAGGACATACCTCCAACTATTGATCTGATTTTCTTATGGTATTGTTGTTGTATGATATTATAAAATCATCCAAAGTTTAATAGTCAAATCTCGTATAATCACATTTCATTTTCTTTTCTTAAAATATAAAAACTCTAAAACACAATCAAATCTTCTAAAAACTTACTAAATCTTTCAAAATTTTAAAATATTAAAATCCTACCAAATCCTCTTATTATTCTCCTTTTGGTTATTAATGTTTTTGGTCGACCCACAAGGCCACACAACAAATGATTGTATTGAAAGAGTCTCTTAAGAAAAAAAACATATACATTTCCTTTAAATTTCGACGATTCGCTCTGCTCTCTCCAAGAATCAAATATTTTCTCTCATTAATCAAAACAAAGTCTCTCTTCTTTACCCTCGTCTCCAACAAAACCTCCACTAGTGATTTGATCAAAAGTTGAAGCAAAAAAAAAGAAAAAGATCCTCAAAATTATGAATTTTGGGTCTTGCTTGGTTTGAACTTTGAAGTTCTTCTTGTTATAGAAAAAAAAATGATTTTGTTTTGCGAGCTCTTCTACAGCGAAGTTCAAGTTGCAGAGTGGGAGAAAGAGAGATAGATTTTATATAGTAAACACTTTTACATACATACATATCTAACATACACAAACTATACATATATATATAGATAGATATCATTACACAACAGATTCAGAGTAAGAAAAGGTTAGTTCGTCTTTTAAAGATGAATCAGATTCGTCTCTGTCTTTTTTTTAATTTATAAAATGGCTAACTTTGATGTTTCTTTCTTTTGATAACAGAGACATGACTACGAATTTAATGACGGTCACCGTGTCAAAGCCGTCGGAGATCGACTGCGCGAGATGCGAATGTTGCTGTATGACGGAGGAATACACGGCGATTTATATTGAAACCGTTCGGGACATTTACGCCGGTAAATTCATCTGCGGTCTCTGTTCCGAAGCCGTAAAGTACGAGATGTTTCGTTGGGGTAATAAAAAAGAGAGACGAATCGGACTCGACGAGGCTTTGGCGGTTCACATGAAGTTATGCGGCGACTTTGTTTCTTCGCCGTCTCCGAAGAAGGTTGATTTAATATCGGTGATCGGAGAGATGTTCAGGAGAAGACTGATTCTGAACTTGCCGCCGAGTGTCGTGGCGTCAGGAGCAACGACGGCGTCTCCGAGGAGTGCTGCGGCTATAGAAGGTGGGGAAATTTGTGCTGCGGCGGTGATTGGTGGAGGTGGAAGCTGTTTACCTGCTTTGTCCGGAGGTGCGTAGATCCGAATATTCTATTATCCGGAGAGGTATCTAACAAAACAGAGCAGAAGAAAAGTGCGGGCGCGCGCGGCGCGAGTGTGATCTCCTTGAGACGGTTGTTGGAAATATTGTTTATTTGAAAATTCGAGAAAAAATAATATAAAATACAACTGTAAATGAAATGTAAAAGAAAAATTCGATAGGTATTGGTTCGTTTGACTGTGTTCTTGATGATATATGACAATGTCAATTTGTTAATAAGAGTGACTAATTTTTGTTCTATTTTTTTTCTTTTCACCAGAGTGGTTTGAGTTTGACATATATATACTTGAGATATGACTATGTATGTGTTTGATTGTAGATAGCTTTCTCATTTTCCATTTTTAATAGTTAAGATTTCTGTGCGGCAATTATGATTTCACAAATGTCGTTCTAATTGATAACATTTTTGCTTTCATAACGAGATATTTTTGTAGTTTTAAATATAGGAATTTTTTTCACTTATTTATTTTATAAACAATATGTGAAAAAATAATTAGTTGATAAATTTCTTTCATAATTGCATTAAAACGATATCATAGTACTGTATTATTTAATATTGTGCGTGTTATCAATCGCAACCGTGATAATTCGTTCCTAATTATTGTTGACACTATTTGCTTAGATTTGTTTTCTTGATTAAGTGGATTCTTACGACCTTGCATGTGCGCATACCTAATGGATTAGCGATAAGATTATTCGTACAGCCAGGTTGGATTTTGTAGGACCTAATATTAATTTCTAACATGGTCTAAAGTCTTCAATAATCATTAATCCATATCGTAAAAAATAGAGGAAGAAGAAGATTCTAGGTTCCACTAATTTTAAATTCTTGAAACAAAGAATTGGACAACAAATTTAGCCGACTTCCACGAAATAAACGTTTTGCATCACTATAAACGAATAATGCTTTGTATTATGCGGTACAAAATTATTCAAAGAGATCATTTTCATGTATCTTATGTATACTTGGATTTTTCTTATTTATTTAAGTTGACATAAAAATAACATATATTTATTACTCGTGTATTATTATTTGATATGTATGCACATAAGACGTATACAAACCGTTATTTGTATACCTATCTACTCCGGAAAACGACCAAAATCCACCCCAACTATTTCTGAAACGCTTTTTTATACTTGAACTCTTATTTATCCCCAGCAAATAACAACTCCAAGTCAATTTCAATTTAAATTATCTATTCAAACTATTGATAATGTTGTAGATTTCAACATTCGTTTTAACAGGGTTAAATGGTGGATTAACGGTGCTGACTTAGATTACGACGTGGCATTATGCGTTGGTAAAACGACGTCGTTTTGTACTTTTTGTGTGTGTTGTGACAAAAGCAAAACGACGTCGTTTGCAATTGGGGATTATAATTGAATCGATTTGGGGATAAATCGAATTTAGGGTTTTTGTTCTTCTTCTTCGCAAAGAGTGAAACCGAGATGGCTGATCAAAGAAGATGATTCCCAACCAGATGCAGATGCGGAGAGGCTGTAAGAATTGGTACGTCGAGGACAGCCAAAAACTCAAGAAGATTGTTTAGCTCTTGTCCAAGAGGATCCGAAGAGGTATTGTCAATTAACAAATTATTGTTGTAAATTTTGTTTACTTTGCTTTTTTTTTATTTGAGTATCGTGTATTGGTGCAGACTCGATGGTATCACACCTTTAAATGGACTGATGAGTGTATGGTTGAAGAGATTGAGGATTTGAAGTTGAAAATGGATAATGTGGAGGAAGACTCAATCACATTTCAAAAGAGTCTTAATGCTTGTGAAACAGAGGTTGGAACTCTCCAAATGGAAACTCGTGTTTGTGAAGCTGTGGTTGAAAAGGAGATAAGAGAGTGCAAAGTGGAGCTGCGCAGCTTGAACAGTATGGTCGTATGTGTTGTGGTGATGATTTTGGTATACATGTTTATGTTTTGAGTTGTGATGTTTCTGTTTTGAATTGTGTTCTAATATGTAAGGATTGATCTTGTAATTGTGTGTAAGGATTGATCTTGTAATAGTGTGTAAGGATTGAGAAGAAGAAGTAATTGAAAGAAACTTTGTTCACATTGGCAAAAGTTACATAATTTAGTCACCATTCCGATCAAGAACATCCTAAAACCAACAACAAAAGTTGCATAACAACCGATGGCTTGCATCCAAAAACCTACCAAAACAATCCTAGTTTCTTCAAGCTTCAAAAACCTACCAAAACAAGCCTAGTTATCTTCAAGCGTCACAACCGATGGATTGGTTCTTGTGACTGAAATGCTTGTGACTGAGATGCTTGTGACTCATATCCATCCTCCGTTGGAGTTCTCTTCTTTGGCCTATGCATCTCCAGAACCATATTCTTACACTTGGTTATATTGTGGCCAGCTTCTCCACATCGCCCACAATGCATAATCCTCCTCTTCCTTGAAGCTTTCTTGGTTGGAGATTCATGTATGGGCTTCTTTCTCTTTGGCTTCGGCTTTCTTCCTTTCATGTTTTCGATTTCTTCAACCAAATGTGCAGGTGGTTTGATTATATCACCAGAGTTCCTCCAAAAACGCAGACAATTAACTGGTTCTATGTTGTAGGAATAAATAAATCTCTGCTTTGCATTTGTGTACCATTCGGATGAGTAATCCTCTTGATTAAGCTTCTTCTGGGGAATGATTCGTAATGCATGACGACATGGTAGTCCACTCATCTCCCATTTCCTGCAAGCACAAGTACGCAATCCCATTTGCAAGCTGACAGATTTTCCACAATTAAGAACTTCACATTTACCAATTGCTAACCCTGAAACATACTTGGTGTATTTAAGTTTTTCCTGCTCCTCAGCTATTAATGTTGCAGCTCTCTTTGTGAACCTACCTTGTGGATATCTTTTTTCTTCTTCCTCAACTCAATTCATTGCATTGTTCTTCTCCGGATGATCTCCAACATCTCAATCATCAGAAAATACCTAGATGGATCGATTGCATTGTTAAATGATTCTGACAAGTTGTTGTGAACATCTACATATGATGTTGTGGGTTTGCAGAAGGCAAGACTGCAATTCTGTGGATTCCTCTGCATTATTGCTTCATACAACCTCATGTCATAAGCTTTAACCCTCTCCAGATTAGCCTCATACTCGGACATGATGTAACTCTCAGCAACACTCCAAAACAACCCTTTCATCTCACTTTGACATGGGAACTGTTTTTTTTAGATTCCCATATATGTGCCTTGCACACAGCATGTGTTCAACTTTAGGCAATTCGCGCTCTACAGCGTTCAACAAACCCTGCAAAAACGAAACAGTTGTGAGTTATTTAACAAAAAAACAACAAAGCCAAAAACCAACAATTAAGAAAACTGACCTTTTGCCTATCAGATATCACCGTAAAACCCTGACCATCATGAATATTTGGACAGTCAGCCTTAATGTTTCTTAAAAACCAAGCCCAATTATCTTCGTTCTCTACATCAACAATCGCCCAAGCAAATGGATACATTCCATTGTTTGCATCTCTCCCAACAGCTGCCAATAATTGTCCTTTAAGTGTGGTTTTGAGAAAACATCCATCGAGTCCAAAGATAGGACGACACCATGTGGTCCACTGGTTTCTGAGATTCGCGAAACACACATAGAATCTGTGAAAATTTTCTGTTCCTTCATCATCCAAAACAGGGTTTAACTCCACTGTTGATCATGGGTTTGACCTAGTAAATAAGAAATAAGTAGTCAATAGTTAGACAAATAATCAAATCATTGACATAAGATTATTCAAATTCAATAACTCTACTTACCGTATCAGTCATGTGCGATAGTATTTGAGTCTAAAAAACTGCTCATCATGTTCCTTTTTGATGATAGCTAATGCTTTTACCTTGCCTTTTCTACACTTGTCTCTTGAGACAATCAAATTGAAGTTCTTCAGAAATTCCTCTTCCATTGTCTTCGATTTAAAGTCAGGATCAGACCTTACATCATCCAAAAACATCTTTGCAATCACCCTTGATTTCAAGATCTTACAATATCCATCCGGAGTGCAAACATGTTCATCTTCAAAAGTTTTCACCTTGTACTTACCAATACACTCTTCATAGGAGCAGTAAATCATCCATTCACAAGGGACCTCACTTTCTTTTACACCACACACTGCTTCACACTTTTCTTTCCCCCATCGGTTTAGCTTAATATTGTTGCCACTTTTTAAAGCATAATCGACTAAAGCATCCTTGAACTCATCCAAGCTTTCAAACACTTGATGCATTTTCAACTCACCACTTCCTCTTTTGCATCTCACATGAACCTCATCATCACCTTCATCATCAGAGTTAGGAGGAGTATTGTGGTAGTCAAACTCCTCATCCTCATCATCATCAGCTAAATGAGCCACATTTCTTTCAACCCTCTCTTCCTCCTCACACGGCTCACCACCAATCTCTGCATCTTCTTCGCGTCCCTCTGTTGATTCATCCACAAATACATTCACATCTTTAACCCAACGAGCCCCATCTTACGGAAATTTCTTACAGTCAATTTCTTCTGCTCCTTAATTTTTTCAAAAGGGTAACAATACCACAACCTTTTCCCATAAAACGAATCACCCAAACGATTTCCCAGGATAGTAAAATATTCTTCAGCCTTACATTCAAATGTAGAATTCTCACCAACAATATAAGATTCTTCCCCAGCATCACTCGTCGTCCAACTCCCACCATAATAAACCGTGAAGGTTACATGAACAGCGTCGTCACTATAAATGATGTAGAAAATGAACATTAAAACAATGGACAATCACTTAGACACAAAATTTTACTTGAAATAAAAAAATTACCTCATTTTGTATTTCCAAACACCCGAAATTGGAACTACTCTCCTTAGATTTCGATTCGAGCCACAACAGCAAAGACCTACTCTCCCGAAATTCACAGAACAAGAAATCTACACTCTCGAAACCTAATCAATAACTCGCTCCCTTCGATTACAGCCCACAATTCTCTGTTTCAGTCGGTTTCACTCTTTGCGAAGAAGAAGAACAAAAACCTAAAATTCGATTATCCCCAAATCGATTCAATTTTAATCCCCAATTGCAAACGAGATCGTTTTGCTTTTGTCACAACACACACAAAAAGTACAAAACAACGTCATTTTACCGATGTGTAATGCCACGTCGTAATTTGAGTCAGCACCGTTAATCCACCATTTAACCCCGTTAAAACGAATGTTGAAATTTACAACATTATCAATAGTTTGGGTAGATAATTTAAATTGAAATTAACATTATCAATAGTTTGGATAGATAATTTAAATTGAAATTGACTTAGGGTTGTTATTTACTGAGGGTAAGAGTACACGTATAAAAAAACGTTTTAGAAATAGTTGGGGCGTTTTCCCTTTATCTACTCCGCAGCATCTTGAAATGGTATGACTGATAACATCAGGGACGATTTTTTATTACACCCATGATTAGTCCCGAGTAATCATTATCTTAAACTTTAATCCGATTAACCTTTAAATTAATAGTCGAAAAGTATTATTTTTAAAGTTAAAACCCATACAATACAAGCATCGGTTTGAATTCCGAGACAACATAACATTAAACCGGTAAATCTCTCAGAACTTAACCGAAGTTGATGCCTTGCGCTAGAGGTAACTCGTTCCCATAGTTGATCGTACTGTCAAAATATTAAGTGGACCGTTTCAACGAATCAAAAATCAAAAACTTAAACCGGACACTAAGAAGAAAGGAGTAGAATTTTACCAAGTGGACCGACGCATGTACTGTTTCCATGAGTCGCTTCCAGCTTCACGACCACCACCAGTCGCTTTCTCGCCTCCAAAAGCTCCGCCAATCTCAGCTCCATTTGTCGGTATGTTCACATTCACGATGCCACAATCACTTCCAAGTGGTCTAGTAGTCATACCAACACAGTGAAAATCATTTCAGTAAATTTAACTTGAAATATTAAGGCGAGTTGTTTGTTTTTTCACTTTCTTATAGCACCTACCCGATCCACTTGAAGATGTTTTCGGGTTTGCGAGTGAATATCGAGCTGCTTAGACCTTGAGGAACAGAGTTATTTATCGCAACAGCTTCTTCAAATGACTGTCCCCCAAAAAGTAAAAAAAATTAAGGCCTATTCCTGAAGAAAGTGGATGATTTTAGAGAGTTTTTATTACCTTAAACTTTAGAACATAGAGAACCGGAGCAAAGAGCTCTTCTTTAACAACAACAGCATCTGCTGATATCTCAATTATCGTAGGCTCCACAAAGTTTCCTTCACCTTCGACTACTTTACCGCCTGTTAGTATTTTACCGCCCTGCAAAATGCAAGAGAAAAGTGAAAGTTGGTAAGGTTTATCATTTTTAGCTGTTTGTATATTATATGGCAACACATAGAATGTGAGGTACTTGCCTGGGATTTGATGACTTCAATTCCTTTCTCAAAGTTCTTCTTTGATTCAGGAGTGTGTAATGGTCCTAACAATGTCCCTTTCTCAAGAGGATTACCGATTTTGACTTGTTTGTATGAAGGAATCAGTTGCTTAAGTACTTTGTCGTAGATACTCTCATGCAAAAGCTTATTTAAGAAAGAACAACGTTTAAAGCATTAAGCAAAAGGAAAGGTAGTAGCAACAAAGCTATAAGGGGATTAACAAATTTTACCAGCCTACGGCAAGTTGTACAACGTTGACCAGCGGTTCCAACAGCAGCAAACAGAACAGATCGAGCCGCTAACTGTATGTCAGCATCATCCATGACTATGATTGCATTGTTTCCACTCAACTCAAGCAAAGTTTTTCCAGATCTTGCACTCACTGTTTGTTGTACCGTTAAACCCACCTATGCATAATGAAAATATTCAAACAGGAGACAATGACGAGCAGGCTCACTTGGATAGTGGATTATAGTAAAAGTAGTACCTTGGAGCTTCCAGTAAAAGATACTAAGGGAATGCGTTTGTCTTTGGCTATTGCTTCACCAATTTCAGCCCCACCACACATGGCCGTAAAAATGGCACCTGGTAGATTGTTCTTCTCTAAAACTTCAGCCACTAGCTTGGTCATTGCAATAGTTATCAACGGTGTAGTTGGAGCACCTTTCCTGTGGTTACACATGTATCAACTACACTAATCAGTAATCAAACCAAAAGAAATTGCATTGTCAACATTAATGTTATGTCATTAATGTTTAGGAAACGTTTGATTAGGTAGACAATAGTTAGACAGTAACTGTAAACAGCTACTAGGGTAAAATTCAGAGCACAATTCAGAGTCAAATTCGTTATTTACCAGACAACACAGTTTCCGCAGACCAGTGCAATACAAGCATTCCAACTTGCAATAACACAAAATTATACATATACTTCAAGAATGGAACGCAGACAGACAAACTTCTCTTCGTATTGCATTATCAAGATTTGAAATCGGGACACAAGACTTACCAAGTACTGCACATGGGAAATTAAAAGCTGTGATAACACCAACAATGCCAAGGGGATTCCACATCTGTTTTACAATATCCAAGCAGTATGTTAATTTTGCTACTCTTAAAGGAAGTATACTACACAACTCCTAGGAAAGAAACTCGCAATCACCTCCAACATCATGTGTTCTGGGCCTGAAACGAAGAAATGATATGAGTTAAGAAAAATCAATCTTTCGGTAAGATATGGAAAACAGGAAAACAAGCATCTCCAAATCCAAGTGGCTTTAAGTAATTTGGGAGAATATTTGTTATATAACTCTAGCAGGTGCCATTAAGAAGAAGCCAGAACTCACGTTCTGAAGGTATGACAGATCCATTGAGTTGTCGGCTCAAACCCACAGCAAAGTCACACATGTCAATCACTTCCTGCAAAGGTTCCAGTAAATGCGTTATATGAAGCTTATTAGCATATATGCATATGTTCCTTATTTTGGTAAAATAGTGTCACAAAGTTGAATGAGTTGAACGCATAGTTTTTTATCACAAAGCTTTGCAGAGCAAAACATAGAGTACCTGAACTTCTCCGATTCCTTCAGCAAGGATCTTTCCCATTTCAAGTGAAAGAAGACGGCCAAGGTAGTCAAGTTTTGATCTAAGTGCATCACCAATCTGTCTCACAATATCACCTCTCTTTGGAGCCGTAACCTGTACTGACATATCTCGTCAGCAATTTTGCTTTGGAAAGCAATACGCTTAATGAAAAAGTTTAAGTAAAATGAAAACCTGCATCCATATCTTAGCAGCTTCCTCACAAGCTTTCAAACCTTGCTCGTAATCTTCTAGAGAAGCTTCCACAACTTGAGCAATTGGCTGCATCAGTGTTAATAAAAAAAAAAAAACAAATTTAAATCCACAAACTATAATAATCCAGTTTATGATGAAAAATTTCATCAACAGCAACAAAAACAAGAATCAGAGATCTAATTGACTCTCTCAACACAGAACCTGATTGTCAGCAGGATTGAGAGTGGAAACAAGAGGTCCGTTAGCTTGCCATTTGCCAGCAACGTAACAACCCAAGTTGTGAGAAGACAACCCAATCTCACTCAGAAACTCGTACTCTTTCTTGTTCGCTGAACCCATCTCTCACTCTGCAAACAAAAGATCATGGAATAAAGGAATGAAATTGATTGTAACAAAAACCCCAAAAAGAGAACTCCTCAAGGATCAGAGAAAATTTAATCACCTGATGATGATTCTTATTCCTTGATTGTATCGAAGAAGTGAGGCTTCGGGTTTAGCTTTGATCACGGAAGGCTTAATAAAGGTGAGTGAGAGAGACGTGTACGTCTTTGGTTAAAAAAAGAGAGCGATTGATTATTGGCTGAAGGCGATAGCTGAGCTGCTGTGTTCATCCTTTACCACTTTAACGTTTTGGGCTTCATCCGTATCACTGTATATTAATATTAATAAAAAAGCACTCTCGTGTGGTTGCCACAAACCTTATTAATTAATCCTAATTACATATATATTATTATAAACTTAAACAAAAATTCATTAAATAAATTAAATTATTTATAATTATTTAATTTGAAACTATATTATATTTCTTTAAAAAATAACAAATTAATTTTTTTTTAAAAATAATTATTCGTGTTTTATTAAAATAAATTTTATACAAATATTTTACCACGTTAAAATTATTATTTACTTTCAAATATTTTACGAATAAAACATATTTTTATATAAATAAATATAAATTTGAATAAAAAAAAAAAAAAAATTATTTACATATTTTATTTTACATAAACAAATATCAAATTTCAAATAATAAATATTTACCTAGTGTATATTACTAATGTAGTTAATAAATGTGGTATTGTCACGTGTCCTATGCTTTTCGTTTGCCGGTGTTAAGAAAGAGACAGAGACAGAGGAAGAGGAGGAGGACTTCTTTGTTGTTGTTATCGCCATTGCCACGATTACCATCTCTTTCCATTTTTTTCTTTACCAGGCCGCTTATGGCCCGGCCCATTAAACTATTCAAACCGGTTTAACATTTGGTTTTCCGGGTAAGCTAAAAAAAACTTTCCGGTTTGACTTTGATATTATTAATTACGAGTTCCGGATCAAATAAACCCACCCGATTAGGATTCTAATTAAGCAAGTAAAGAATCCGACGGGACACTAGTGATTCTTCAAATCACCGATCGATTCGATTTTGCCGTGAGGAGAACACGCTTTGCTGATCGCAGACAGCGGCGATTCATTTCGGTGAGCAACTCAACCTTTGATTCAATCCAAACCCAGAATCCTAGGGTTTCTCACTTTTGTTTGAAACCCTAGGCTCTGGTTCGTCTCAGGATCATCTATGGTGGGTAAATTGTTTTGTTGATACGATACAAGGTTTCGGATTTGGAGAATGATTGCTGTGAATTTCATGTATAGCTTGAGCAATCCCAGATTTCGCGGGGTTTTCAATGGGCTTTGCGCTGTAATTATCTTCATCTTCTTCTTTGATCAGACCGATATACTCAGGAACCCTTTATTAAAGAATCTGTCTTTCGTTGATGCTAGTGGTAGAGCAACTGTTTCCCAAGGTCAGTTTAGTAATGGGTTTAGCAAGTTTACTGTAACTCGTCGACATATGAGTGACGTTGATGAGACTCATGGTTCTTCTGGTAATAATAATAACAGCTTGAGTGGTGGCGGTGGTGGTGATAGTACTACTGTATCGTGCTCTAGGTTACATGAACACAGAGGTTATGCTGATCAATGTGAATTCTTGAAATCGAATCCGATTTGTTCTCCAGATGGGTTCTTTGATTACCTCAACTTCTTTTACTGCTCCTGCGGAGAGTTTAAGATCTTGGGTTATGTTGTGTTAGGGGTTTGGCTTGTTGCGTTGTTTTATCTGTTGGGTAACACTGCTGCAGATTACTTTTGCTGTTCGTTGGAGAAGCTTTCTAAGCTTTTGAAGTTGCCTCCAACTGTTGCTGGTGTTACTTTACTTCCGCTTGGTAACGGAGCCCCTGATGTGTTTGCGAGTATAGCTGCTTTTGTTGGTTCGGATAAAGGGGAAGTTGGTCTTAACAGCGTCTTGGGTGGTGCGGTGTTTGTGACTTGTATTGTTGTTGGGATTGTTTCGCTTTGTGTTGCGGATAAAGAAGTTAAGATCGACAAGAAGTGTTTCATCAGGGACTTGAGTTTCTTCCTTTTCACATTGGTTGCTTTGTTGGTGATTTTGATGGTCGGTAAGGTGACAGTGGGTATCGCCATTGCGTTTGTCTCCATCTATGTGCTCTATGCTTCTCTTGTTGCTGCGAATGAGATTCTGAGGAAACATTCAAGGAGGTTGAAGCTGGATTCTTTTATGCCTTTGCTCCCGGTGCAAGGAAGTGTGTTCTCCCCAAGTGTTGATGAGGATATTCCTATGTACAGCCCCTTGCTAGAACTTGACACCGAGGAAGGTCCACCTCGGCTACATGATTCTCTACCACAGTGGATGTGGGCTACAAATGTAGCCATCTATTCAAACCATTTCTCAAAAGCAAATGCAAATGATGAAGAAAGACCTCCATGGGGATGGACTGAAGACGGTGTAGAAGTCGAGAGCTCGTTATGTTTGAAAGTCACATCCATGCTTGAAATGCCATTGACGATTCCTAGACGGTTGACAATCCCTTTAATCGAGGAAGATAGCTGGTCAAAGACGTACGCTGTGGCTAGTGTCTCATTAGCTCCTGTTCTAGTTTCTTTTCTTTGGAGCAGCCAAAATGAGACGAGTCTTCAAGCTAGCGTTGTAGCCTACTTTATCGGCATTGTGATTGGAACTACTCTTGGATATCTTGCATACAAAAACACAGAGCCAGATCGTCCGCCTCAAAGATACTTAATCCCTTGGGTACTAGGTGGATTCATCATGAGCATTGTATGGTTCTACATGATTGCAAACGAACTTGTTGCTCTTTTGGTTACATTTGGTGGAATATATGGAATCAACCCGTCGATACTTGGTCTAACCGTACTTGCTTGGGGAAACTCAATGGGTGACTTAGTGTCAAACATCGCATTGTCGATGAATGGTGGAGATGGCGTACAAATCGCATTATCAGGTTGCTACGCTGGTCCAATGTTCAACACGCTTGTTGGATTAGGTATGTCAATGTTTCTTGGTGCTTGGTCGAAGAGTCCAGAGACTTACATGATCCCGAAAGATAATAGCTTGTTCTACACTCTAGGATTTCTAATATTTGGTTTGATCTGGGCTCTTGTGATGCTCCCTCGCAACGAGATGCGACCGAGCAAAGTGATGGGCATTGGTCTGATCGCATTGTATCTGATATTTGTCACTTTCAGGCTCAGCTCCGCCATGGGATTCATACCTTGGGCTTCTTGAAACGCCAATGTAATCAGCTCCTGTATTGGCTTATTGTATTCATCATCTAGTTAGAGATATCCCACTGGTTCTGAAGTAAATGTTTGTTTGTATTTTTTATGTTAATGTAACTGATAATGAATCTGAGCCATTGGCATGTATTCGAAAATGGAAATTGATGGGCCTTGATACTAATGGGCTGAGTTTATCAACTCAATAATGTTGTTTCGCCATCTTCCCACTTTTGTGCATCGTCGTCACGTGGTAGTGCGACGATATTCATATCGAACAAAATAATTGTTTATCTGATTTAAAATTTTCAAGTTACGTACGTAACACAGAAACATACTTTTTTATAAAAATAACTTATAACGTGTTGAAGAAAACAATAATATATAACAATATTTGTAATCTCGAATAGACGAGTTTAACCAATAATAGTTTACTCAATTATTTTTGCTTAGTTAATAATTAGATTTACTAATCGAGAAAACATTATTTTAAACCACCGGAAAATTCCACACCAATATATAAACTAATAAATAGTTGGACATTGTTATCATTTTATTTTAGCAACGAACAATTTGTATCGGATATAACTACTCTCAATCCACTCCGAAAAGAACAAGAAGATGATGACAAAAATAAAAAGAACAAGAAGTCAAATATATCATTTTCTTGGTGAATGGTTTCCAAATTACACTATATAGCATTGGCACATAGGTTACATGTACTTATTGATTCTCTCGCATTTAATTGAATAGACTATGGAGAAAAAAATGGGTCCAATAGAGCAATGTAAAGTATGTGCCGTCGTGGAGACCAAGGCGTAAGGCTAGTCATGTCGTAGAAACTTTATCCACATGCATTTATATATTTCTTCTCTTGCGCATGAAGTAAACATATTACGTGATAGCTTATGTCATTAGTCATTTGACCCTTTTTATAAGGGGAGGTATAATATATATAAAATTTGATGCCATATATCAAAATCTCGTAACATTATAAATATATAGTACATAAATATAAAGATATAATAGTGTTGGAAGTCTTGGAATATGCTCAACTTAGGACAAGACATCCAAGAACATGTTATATCTTATTGCTCTGTTCTCGCAAAATGACAACTCTGACACTCATATGGGTTGTTTTAATTATTTTTGGGCTTATGTATATGCCTTTTGATGTTTCTACTGATCAGTTTAATGTTGGATTTATATGTATGTGCATAACAATTATTTTTATGTGAAATCACCAGATTGAAAACAATTAGTATGATCGGTACTCATGCATGTTATTATGTTAGCAAAAGTTTATGATTCATGAGAATAACAGGGAATCGTTTGTTTTATGAAAAAAACAAAACAGAGAATTCATTGTATGTAGATTTGTTTTGATATTTACAAATAATATCGATTCTTTGGATTTAAAGTTGTAATTAAACTTGTATAGTTTTATATGCAATTGATAATGAATGATATATTATATTACCCTATGTCCCTATAGAAAACTGTATCCGTTTATCATCTTGCTCAAGTAATGTGGATCATGTACAGTATAATATATACTATCGAATTAACAACCATTAAGCTGAAGACAAACTAGGCGATATGACTCATCTTGTCAATCATTGAAATTTCTTGTTATCATTGCATTGTAATAAAGCATACGAAAACAAGAAGACACATGTGTATATTACAAAGTGTTTTAAAAATTACATAAATGGTTTTATGATTCAAAAAGGGAAGACATGAAAACAAGTTCATGCCCTCTAAACTAAACCGTCTATTTGCCCTGCGATATTATTGGAAACACAAGAAAACATAATATGTGTTGCCCATTTCTAATCTAATTGATACCTCTCTCACTTGGCTCCCCTACCTTCCTTTGTTTTGTTTTCGTTTCAAACAAATATGTGATGATCAGGTTACAATTATTGGGTCTATCTATTTATTAATATTATGTATAGCTTTACTAGCTAACATTTCTCAATCAACGTCTTTGTTTAGCCTACCCGAAGTAATAGTAGTATATGTAAGAATCCGAAACAAATACATATATGTGAGATTGATGTGTGGTCAGGTTGAGTTATATGTCAAATTGTCGTGACATATAGGCCATATCCCTTAAATTAAAAACCACATATACTAATGTATTGTATAATTTACAACCATAAAATAGTACTATTTTACGGAATATGTCACATGTCACATGAAAGGTCACTGACCCCAAAAACTTATTTATTTTCCTATTACGTGTATGTGTGTGTGTATATATTAGTTTCTCAGTATGGTGACTCTCTAAAACATAATATATCTCTCTTTCTCTTTCATTTCTCCAAATTTGTAACCCACAATAATATGGATCCGCGCATCGCCGCAACCTCAGTCTTCCGGTGGTCTCGGAGTCGCCGGAAGATTCATATCCGGCGTCGTAAATCGCAGGTGGTGCGTCTTGGCGGGAAGAACAATGCGGTATCACGTGGCGGATTCTCGTTAAAGAAGATGGTGAGGAGGATGAAGCTAAGGTGGTTGAAACTACACTACGTGAGACTTGTGAAGAAGATCAAAGGTTTTTATCGTAATTTGGTTAAAGAGTTCGTAGACGCAGGAGCTGAGCTTGAAGCGATTCAGCAGCGAATGGCGGTTGAAGCGGCTTCGTTTGCGGTTCCCGGTTTAGGTCTCTCTTTCTCTTCCTTGTCAGTCCATGACCGAGCACGGTATTTTATTGTATAGTCTCGTTGTCCTATATTAAAATTTTATTCATTGTAACTTTTCTTTTATTTTACTTTTGCTGTTGTATCTTATAATTAAAGTATTTATTATATATATCGTATTTTCCTATTTCTTGGAATATCACTGCAAGAACGAAACTATCAGTATGGTTAAGTATTTTCTTACTATGTACGATTTCAATTTGTTCATAACTGTAGTCTGTAGAAGACTTGTTCGCAAAACAAAACAAATCTTATGGTAAGATATGCTTACTGCTATATAACATCAGCTCCAATTAAATAAACTTGTCCATGTAATACAAATTAAGTAATTGCGATTCACTCTGGTGAAAACTAATAATTAACATTGCGTTTGTTACTATGTAGTGTCACCATGATAGATTAAATTCCACAAATGATAACAATTTATAAGGATACATCATACATACAAAGATACACTATTTTGATGAGATAAGCGAATAAGTATAGCTGGAAATGATTATTATTTTTAAAACAACATTTTTGTTTTTACAATATCAATTTACCGACACTTGAATATATTATAAGCGTGTATGAATGTATGGTGCTTGGTAACGTGATTAAATGATCATGGGATGAGATGAGTATATATCTTGACTTGTATTGTAAGTGATTGAGTTAATTAGGTGCCTTGCTGGAAATGCAATCAGAAGATGAATTAAGAAATAAATGATCATTTGATATTCAGATCTTTATTGATACTGTGTACTCTGTTCTTACATGACAAACTCGTCGCTTCCCAATAAAATTATAATATTTTAACACACTCATTTGGACTTTGAACGAGAATCTCTATGCTTAGTAGTACCAACTTGAATTAATTCTCAGTTTTCCACTTTTGATTGATTGTATCCGACAGTATTCAGTTTTTTCACATGCATGTATACCGTTACTGTTTCAAATAAATTTACATTGCTTTTGTTTTTTTTTTTTGTATTAGTTGAACAGCTGAATACTTCATTAATCATAGCGCAGAACATACAAAGTTGTTATGTAAAATATCTTCTAGAAAACTAAGAGCAACTCCATTTGGAGTCTCTCTCATTGAGGCGTGACATAGAAGAAGACAACATTGAAGAGAGTGGCTGATTTTGAACTTTGGATATAGGGTACAAAGGTTTTATCAGATTCAAACCAATCGGTTTGAATGTTAGAGTCGAATTAAACTCGAACCAAACCGAGAATATAGAACAAAAATAATCAAAGCCTTCCTATCGGTTAATGCCTGAAATCGAAGTAGAATGAACCCAAGCACCCAAACTCCGCTGGTTAATTGTCCCGGTTTGGATAGATCGGTTCGAAAGAAATTTCTTCTGTTTTTGCCATCTGCACGTGGACCTTGCCGGGATGCATATACAAGTGGCCAGGATGTAGACTGTTCAAAAACACTGCTTAGCATGTACGCACTGTTATTGGACATATTTACTTTCTCTTGTTTGTATCACAAACCACTGTCACTTTCTTTCTTCTCCTACTCAACGACGTTAATGAAGAAACACTCTCATGTTTAACTCTACAATATTAAAACGTACTCCTCTTGTCAGTTAAGCTTCTCATATCCTCTCGTTAGGAGAAATTGCACGGTACAACTTCTACCACGACATCTCACTGGGGTCTGGGCTGAATCTTAGGCTACCCCCAACAGAGGTTTTAAGCGCAAGTTTTAAGGGAAATTGATCATAAAAATAAATCAGAAATAGGTAAAATAAATAAGAGAGCCTCTTATTTAGTAAGCTGAATAGTGTATTAGAGACTGCGAACGTGTCGTGTATCAGTTGGAAGCTTTGATGTAATATAAATATTTTTTTTTCACACCATAATTTGTTTTTTCTTCTCCTCTCTCTCGCGAATCTCTCCGAATTTGCAATCAGAAAAGAGCCATCTCACAACCGACTGGAAACAGGAGGAGATTAAATCAATTGGAATCGGAGGTGATTGAATTGGAGGAGATTGGAATCTTATTCTCGTTCTTTCTTCTACTAGATCAGGATCTGGAACTTTCTTTACTCTGTCTCTCTGTTCACAAAGTTTTGATCTTTGGGAGATCTGAGCCAACCCTTTTCTCCTTTGGTTGTTTTTTCAGTCTCTCTCTCTCTTTCTCTTGAGATGTTCTTGCTTCTGGGTATCTCTCTGCAAATGCAAGATTCCTAAGTGATCAGAAAGCTTTTCTTGTTGTTAGTTTTGTACCTCCGAGGTTAAGGAAATTACAGAAAATACAGACATGGTCGCGGCAAGTCCTAAGGTACCAAGTGAGGTTCAGGACGCTGAACCTCAAGGACCTGAAGGTATAGATAATGATGAGATCTCAATAAACTATATAATGTCTGGAATAAAATGGAACCGTAAAGATGTCGACATCGATGATATATTTGCATACAATGTAGCACTTGAAATGAATGAGGATCATGAACCCACGTCTATATTAGAGTGCACTCAAAGTAAAGATTGGCTAAAGTGGAAAGAAGCCATTGACGTGGAGTTAAACTCTTTAAAGAAGAGAAGTGTGTTTGGTCCGATCTTAAGAATAACACCTGAAATTAAACCAGTTGGACATAAGTGGGTCTTTGTAAGAAAGAGAAATGAGAAGAATGAAATCGTGAGATACAAAGCATGGCTTGTAGCACAAGGATTCTCTCAAAGACCAGGCATAGATTACGAGGAGAAATACTCCCCTGTGATGGATGCAACAATATTTCGGTACTTGATAAGTTTGGCCATTAGAGAAAGGCTGGATTTGAGGTTAATGGATGTTGTAACCGCATACTTATATGGTCCACTGGATAATGAAATCTATATGAGATTACCAGAAGGTTTTGAGGTCAAAGATAAGAGTAGTTCTCAAGAACAGTACTGCATAAGGCTGGACAAATCCCTTTATGGACTGAAACAGAGTGGTCGAATGTGGTATAACCGGTTAAGTGAATATTTAGCTAAAGAAGGCTATAAGAATGACCCAATCAGTCCATGTCTATTTATAAAGAAGTTTGCAAACAAAGGGTTTGTTATAATAGCAGTTTATGTGGATGATTTAAACATCCTTGGAACTTCTGGTGAAATTGCCCAAACAGTAGAATATCTCAAGAAAAAGTTTGAAATAAAAGACCTAGGCAAGACAAAATTCTGTTTGGGGCTACAACTTGAGTACATAAATAATGGAATCCTTGTGCATCAAAAGGCATATACAGAAAAGGTACTCAAGAGGTTTAATATGGACAAAGCTCACCCATTGACCAGCCCAATGGTTGTTAGAAGCTTAGACTTGGATAAAGATCCATTTGGTCCAAAGAAGGTCGATGAAAAAGTTCTCGGACCTGAAGTGTCATACCTCAGTGCAATTGGAGCGTTAATGTTCTTGGCTAGCCACACTAGACCGGACATATGTTTTGCCGTGAACCTCCTAGCAAGATTTAGTTCTTGTCCGACTATAAGGCACTGGAATGGTATTAAACATGTCCTGCATTATCTACAAGGGACAGTAGATTTCGGTTTATTTTATACTAACTATAACAGAGATGGTTTAGTTGGTTTTGCTGATGCAGGTTACTTATCGGATCCACACAACTCTAGGTCTCAAACCGGGTACATATTCACGCACGGTGGTACAGCAATCTCATGGCGGTCCATGAAGCAGACCATCGTGGCCACATCCTCAAACCACGCAGAAATCCTAGCAATACATGAAGCCGGTCGTGAGTGTGTGTGGTTACGGTCCATGACGCAACACATCCGGACCGATAGTGGCATGGACGACAATAAGGAAGCAACTGTAATCTATGAAGACAATACGGTTTGCATCGCACAGCTCAAGGAAGGTTACATCAAGGGAGATCGGACGAAGCACATCCTACTGAATTTCTTCTTCACGCACGAACTACAAAAGGCCGGAGAAGTTCGTGTGGTACAGGTGCAATCATGCGACAACTCAGCCGATCTCTTCACCAAATCATTGTTGACAACAACATTCAGGAAGCTCACGCACCAGATTGGAATGCAGAGGCTTAAGGACTTAGAGTGATGCTTGGAACAGGGGGAGTAATGCGTGCTGTACTCTTTTTCCTTCACCAAGGTTTTGTCCCATTGGGTTTTCCTGGTAAGGTTTTAATGAGGCAGCATCCCCAAGCGCATTAGAGAGATCCTCTCCTTGCACATGCACGGTTATGTCATCCAAGGGGGAGTGTTGTAAAACACTGGATGGTGGACTCCATAACCGGGCCATGTACGGCCCATACGTGTACGGTCCATCGGACATAGGCCCATCGGCCATTACCTATTCCTAGTCGGTTTTAGCCTTTGTCTTTGTACTCTATATATACGTAACCTTAATGACATTACATGAATAAGAACAAGAGTTTTACTCCTTCGATTCTCTAGTTCCATAACACTTTATGATTTGTACTTCTATTTTATGATGTTTTAATGTTTTAATGTTTTCGATGTTTAATATTTTATGAAATGCAATAATTTTATAAACATCAATCTTAATATGTAATAATTTCATATTGTACTTTAATTTATTTCTTTTCAAAAAAAAAAAACAAATTAAGAGACTCAATATTAGAACTCACTATTGGAGGGGTACATTTTAATTAGAATACCCAAAATTCTTATTCAACCAAAAATACAAATTATATTAATTAAAAAAATTTAGAACCCCAAAAATATATCCTCACATAGTGTAATCCATTTATCTCCATCTCTAATGCATCACACCTCTTAAATAACACACCAAGCTGTTCTATTCTAACATCAAGAACCTTCCGGGAATTTATGAAACTTTTGTGTTAAGTCGAATTCATGGAACTTTTGTTCAACGCGGGAATTCAAGAACCTTCTACGAATTCAAGAACCTTCCGGGAATGACTTTAGAACACACACACTTCGCTCTCAAAAGTTTTTATGCTTTAGTGTGCACTCATACCTCAAGATTGTGGTTCTTGTTGCCCAACATGATTGTGGTTCTTGTAGTTCTTGGTTTGCCCCAAATGCTGGTTCCAAACCACTAGCCAAGTGTTGTTGTCCTAATTAGTGACACTTAACAATAAGCCTTCGAAGTTATGGATGTGACTGATCGATATCACAACATGATGACTATTCTTACCCATTCTCTTAGTAGATGGATCAATTTTTCGTCGTGAATTCCATGGAGATTGACGCTCACAAAACAAGCTCTAAAATCACACATCAAGATTCATGAACACCCTTGCTATATCAAGGTGTTTCTTTGTAAAATCGTCTCTCGTTCCATATCTTTTGCAAGTGAATCTCACTGTGCTATGGGAACCCTATAGAGAGTACCCTCTACCAAATCCTGAGGAAGATAAACATCGTCGTTCTTCCAGCTAGAAAAAGTAGGGTTTTTAATTTACTTCACTTGCCCTATGTTTTATTTTGTTACGTTTTATGGATCTCATAAATCTTATAACCCAACACAAAAAAAAAAACTGATCACCAAAATGGGCATAGCAGTTTAGCTTGGTGAGAAAAAGCCCATAAGATCACACCACCGGCCGGTCCACAAAAACAAAACCAAATCAAGCCAGACCAATAAACCAAACAGAGTAAACCGAATTTAAACACGTTGTGACGAATGGGTACGTACGTTAGTTATTACGTGGTTGCGTGTGGAATAGAAGAACTCCCACGTGGTTAAGTCTTTGGGTGGCTAAAGTTTGCACGTTGCCTCTTACCAAATTTGCTTCTAAGTTAACGTAACCCACTTCTAATTTTCTTTTTGGTTTATTTGGGGAACCATTCACCCCTCCTGCCTGTGATATAAATTTCACGAAATTGAATGCCTCTTTTATAATCAACTAAAATTAGAATAAATGATCATATACCTATTTGAAATTTTTAATCAATCGAACGTATAGATAGAAGATGTAACTAAACAACTGATGAACGTTTTCGCCTGCTGCTTATTTTATTTACACGTGAATAACATGCATATATATGACTTTTTCATTTTCCCGACCAATAATGAGGTCTAGTTTGCTTTGATTTAGACAAGAAAATTGTAAGAAAAAGGTTAAATAAATTGAATCAAAAGTCAAAATACAAAAACAGGTGTTGGTATTTTTGACTTTGAGACCGGTAAGTTGAACAGTATATATTGTCGTGATTAGTTTTGACGTCTATGATATTAATCGCAAGACTCAAACACGACCGTCGATTCTACACTATGGTAAACGACGACTCCCACAAGTCACGGAGGTTGAGCGGCTGAGCCTTGAGCGTAGACGCTGACCTGGCACACAAATGTAAAACTTGGCCACCAATTAAGACACTTGTCTAGTTTTGCTCCGTCCTCTTGAACCACGTGGCATATGTTTTTTTTTTTTTTTTCCTTCTTCGACAGTTCGTCGGTGTCCTTATCAAAAAAATGATTTCGTGAAGAAAATAAAAGTTTGCTAATAATAATTTTAACTTTTAGTTTTAGGTCTAGAAGCCGAGTGAAATGTATATGGGAATGTCTAAATTGTCCTTAAGGTACAGCACTGGGTGATTTGGGTTAAATATGTGATTAGGAGTCAACAACACTAAACACAAATAATATCTTACAGAAAAGAAGAATCAATCAACCACATTTCAAATGTTTATAGTTTATACAAACTAATGCAAACAAATGTTATTTTGATGACTTTCATTTCCTTCATCAACGGACGTAAGTGTTTGTACTACTTTCTTTTCTTTTTTTTTTTGTAAACGAGAAGAGAAAAAAATTGGGATTCCTCATCCACAAATAGATTTAATGAATCAAGAAAAAATCCCAACCAGACAAAATAAAAAACATTAGAATCTCAGCAGTGGATCCCACTTCCGACCATTTACTTGGTAATATCCTTATAACAGGAGGCAAGGAACTGCTTTGCTGCATCGTGAGTTAGTAGAGAATTGAAGCCAATAAGACGATATTGACAGCAGAAATGAACTAAAAGCTTCACTTAAATTGTCGTTGAAGTTGAATTAAAAAAGACAAGAACTTGAAACAAAGAATCTAAAACTTATATCTGTCTGGTTGTGTATACAAGCTTTCGGTGTTGGCATTTCTCTCACGCCTTTTTGATCTGCAAAGAGATGAATTATCCATCAGCATCACAAGCCATGTATTGAGAAAAAAAAACATGTGAGAACTGTTATCTTATTACAAACCTGTAGCAGCTCTGCGTCTTCCTGCACATTTTCATCATACAGAGATATTCCTAATTCTCTTCTGATATCCTGTAGTAAGCAAAAAGCATGAGTTATATACTAATGTTTATGATACAATGTTCTTGCAAAAAAATAAAACAGTGTTCAATGTTCATGCCTGAAATTAATTACAAAGCAGGAAATGGTTTTTTTTTCATTTTTTGTATGTGTGCGTGTGTTCATAGCCTAATTAATAATGGACAAAGACAAATCAAGAGCATAGAGATCATCATAACTCTGTGAAACAGAAACCAAATTTACACAACACAACTTATGAATAACATACAGATTATGTGATGCAGCAAAAAACATACCTCAACAGAAACTGTGTAAGCTATGTTCTTGTCAATGATATCTGAAAACAACGAAAGATCAAAGCACAAGAAACAAAAACTGTTTCGATTCTGATGATATAAATTATAAAGAGAGAAACTCATGGATACCTTTAGCATTTCTCGTTGTTTTGCAAAGTTGACATTCTGCACACTTGGTTGATTTTAAGACCAGCATATTGCCACACAAACCACATAACAAGAAACCACTTTCTCGAGATTTCTTCACTACAGAACCTTTTTTAACACAAAGACACCCAAAAAAAGCAAACGAATTAAATTAATGTAAACATATTTAAGCTTCATATCTCCATCAATGTAATCTAAAAATTAAACTATATGTTCTAAAACATCAAAATACAACTAAGAACTCTAACAAGCTCATACCCAGAATCTAAAAATCAAGACTTCAAAAAAAAAACGATGGATTCGTAATTCTCACCATGTTCACAAATTTACAATAACGATGTAACAAAAAAAGAGTTTCTACCATATATGGAATTGGAACTGCAAATCCCAGCTAAAAGATTCAAAACTGTATCGAGATTGATATGCCGATACCATTCAAGTTTAACATCTGCTTCAATCGGAGCTCTCTTCACCACCGCTTGTGAACCGGCATAGATCTCCTCTGCTCTCCGTGAATTTCCTCTTCTCTCAAAGGCTAGCCGAGAAGCATGCGATGTTGGCAATTTCGGACCACCCGCATGAACGCGGTCGTGAGCGGACAAAATCCGTTTGACCCGCAAACGAAATGGGCCGAGTCCGCGAGACCCACCAATTTTTGGGCATGAAATTAAGAACCCATGCCCGATCCGCTATGGTACTTAACAGACCATGCCCGCGGACCTTAGGCCTAAATGACATCCCTAGTTTCAATCCATGAAGAATGATAATGTTTTTTAAAAAAAAAAAAGTTGTAATCATATTTTAAATTCGGAAAGAAAGATTAGTGAGTGTGTAAAGAATCAGATCGAACAAAAAGTACCCGAAAATGGTTTATTTATAGATTTATGGATAACGACATTACTAAAATAACAATTAGAGTCAGTAATCCTCTGGTTAAACAGAAAAGGGTAATTAAGTAATTTCGTTATGCTCAGCTTCGCCTCGATTGCTGGATTTAACGGGCGAATAAGAACGGATACCCACCACCACCACCACCAGACTCCAACGATAGATTATTTTGATTTCTTTCTTTCTTTGGAAATCATTCAAGTAGAAGAAAAACAAAATTTCTCAATTTCTCTCTCACAATCTCTTTGTTTTCTCTGATTTAATTAGGTTTTCCCCTTTTCAATTTCGTGTTTTGGAATTGTATATACTTTAGATTCGATTTATTCATAGATCTACGATTTTAGAGCTTTCTAGGAAAAATTTCTTCGTTTTCCCGAGAAATTGACGAAGCTTTTGGAGTCGATTCCAAGATTTCTTACGATTTTCGAATTTGATTTCTTAACGATTTCCGAATCAGAAGAACCCAGAGAAGAGAGTTTCAAATGGTGGTAGCGACGACCATAGCGCTTTACGCCAGTCCAGCGAGCACTGTGTGCTCTACAGCTCACCAGATCAACGCTCATATCTCTTGTGATCTCGAACTCAACTCCAGGTCTTCACCGGGGTCTTCTTTTACGTCTTCCCCCACAATCGGAGGTCTCTCTTTTCTTTTCTCCGGCGCATCCGTCAAATCATCGACCTCTTCCTCCTCTTCGTTGCATCCGACGGTAGGAGATGAGTTGGCTTCGATACGCTATGATCGTAACGACGATTGGACCTTAAGTGGCTCCTTCTGTTATTCTCCGAGCAAATTCATCGGTTCTTCGTACCTTAAACGTGATCACCATAGCCCTGTCTCGGTGCTTCATGGTCCGATCTCATCTAGCAACAGTCCTCCGATGAGGATTTCAAGAGATCGGAACTTAGATGGTGGCTCTGCTCTCCGTGTGGGATCTAGCAGATTGTTCAATGATTTCGTCAGGAAAGCTATTGGCTCTTGTGTTGATTACGATACAGACTCTGTTCTTGTCGATGAGCAGCTACCGTTCGCCATGGACGATGGTTTCGAAGGAGAACGAAGACAACCATATGCCATGGATTTGCTTAGACGTGCTCAATTGAAACACAAAATCTTCCAAGATGAATCTGTGGTCAAAGCTTTTTACGAAGCTGAGAAAGCTCATAGAGGACAAGTGTGTGATTGTGAAGAAGAACTTAAATCTCACTAATTTTTCTGTAATCTTGGTTTTGATTTTGCTAATTGATGTGTTTGAATCAGATCAGAGCAAATGGTGATCCTTACCTGCAACATTGTGTGGAGACTGCAATGTTGTTAGCTGACATTGGAGCTAATTTGACCGTTGTTGTTGCTGGTATTTTACATGATACTTTAGACGATTCGTTCATGAGCTATGATTATATTCTCAGAACTTTTGGATCAGGAGTTGCTGATCTTGTGGAAGGGGTAAGTAAAGTAACAGCTCTGAATATGTTTCAGCTAAAAGCTTGTTTTATGGTTGAGACTTTAGATTTAATTGAGTCCTCTCTTCTTATTGCGTTAGGTGTCTAAGTTGAGCCAATTAAGTACACTTGCTCGGGAAAACAACACATCATGTAAAACCGTTGAAGCAGATCGTTTGCATACTATGTTTCTTGCAATGGCAGACGCGATAGCTGTTCTTATAAAGTTAGCTGATCGGTTACATAACATGATGACGCTCTATGCTTTGCCGCCAGTGAAACAACAAAGGTTTGCTAAAGAGACTCTAGAGATATTTGCACCTTTGGCTAATCGTTTAGGAATATCTACCTGGAAAGTTGAGCTTGAAAATCTGTGTTTCAAGCATCTCCATCCTTATCAGCACCATGAGATGTCCGATATGCTTGAGGATTCGTTCGATGAAGCTATGATTACTTCTGCGATTGACAAATTGGAGCAAGCGCTTAAGAAAGAAGGCATTTCTTACCATGTTCTCTCTGGACGACACAAGAGCTTGTATAGTATCTACTGCAAGATGTTAAAGTAAGTTCTCATTTCCTCTTTATTCGAAAGTGCTTGTTGGTTTATCAGTTTCACTAAGATAATGGAGAGAACCAGAATACTGACACTTCATTCTATGTCAGGAAAAAGCTAACCATGGATGAAATTCATGACATTCATGGCTTACGTTTGATTGTTGACAATGAGAAAGATTGTTACAAGGCTTTAGGAGTAGTTCACAAGCTATGGTCTGAAGTTCCTGGAAAGCTGAAAGATTACATTTCTCATCCCAAGTTCAACGGGTAGGTTCTGCAAACCGGCTGTAGCTTATAATGATGCAGGCTACTTCATTCTCTAATCATCTGAGTTTGGGCTTTTGGAATTTTAGGTACCAATCTTTGCATGCAGTAGTAAGGGGTGATGGAACTATTCCGCTTGAAGTTCAAATACGCACAAAGGAGATGCATTTGCAAGCTGAATTTGGGTTTGCAACTCACTGGAGATACAAGGAAGGTGACTGCAAACACTCATCATTTGTGCTTCAGATGGTTGAATGGGCAAGATGGGTTGTGACCTGGCATTTTGAAACCATGAGCAAAGACAAATCCTCGATCTGCTCTTCAGAGCCCTTGTGCAGTTTCCCATCTCACGTTGAAGATTGTCCATTTTCTTATAAGCCTAATGGCAACCAAGAAGGACCACTTTATGTCATTGTAATTGAAAATGAGAAGGTTAGTTAATCGTAAACACCTTCAAATTCTTCTCATTGAAGATGTTTCTTTGATTGGAGTATAATTTGATAAACCTGAAAAAATGCAGATGACTGTGCAAGAGTTTCCTGCGAATTCCACAGTTTCGGACCTGTTAAGTAGAGCAGGACCAGGAAGCTTGAGATGGTCAATGTACAGCATCCCGGCAAAGGAAGAGCTAAGGCCAAGACTAAACCAGACACCTGTAAGTGATCTAAAATGCAAGCTGAAAATGGGAGATATGGTGGAGCTGACTCCAGCCATACCTGACGAATCTCTGACTGAATACAGAGAGGAAATTCAGCAGATGTATGATAGGGGGCTTGCGTTTTCACGCCCTCACCGTGCAGCTGCTGGGACCATGGTTGGCTGGGGAAGCTAACAGATTCTCTTAATTACCTTTGTTCATGTATATATTCTATAGTTGCATATATAGTAATGCTTCAGAAGATTTGTTGTATCTTTGGTATTGTGATTTCCACACAACAGTGTATATATATATATATATATATATTGCTCATATGTTCTACGAAAACTGACTCTGGTCATTAATATATGATTCTCTTACATTCTACTCCTTGATACCACATATGGTCATTAATAATAATTCTGCTACTACATTTTGATACATAATAACATAATAGACTTTTTGTGTATCTACTTCTTGGGTCTTGTAGAGAGAGGGGAAGAGACTCTTTGGGGAGTTTGACCTGGGAGGTCTGATGTTTGTTGTTGCTGCTGTTCTCGCGAGGACTGTGCAGGATCTGTCATTTCTTCATCATCCTCAGTTTCTTCAGGTTCTGTGGAAGCTGACTTCCTTGTTATCACAAGCTGGTAGTTTGGGCTCAGCAATGTGTCCTGTTCGGGTGGGAGAGGAACACCCGGTCCTGCTATCGATTTTGGCAAAGGGATCTTGTTCCTACTTGCAGCAAGCTCTAGCAGAACCTAAATCAAACATCCAACAACAGAGACATCGAGATTCCAAAATCAAACGACATGGATTTAGCAAACGAAAACATTTGAGGTTCTCAGTAATGCAACTTATGTGGCAAGAGGGTTACTGTTCACAAATCGTAAGTAAGGTGATACTTCCCTAATGATCATTCACATAGCAGCTAACCAAATGACTCTGGCCATATCATATCTCACTCTTTCTCAGACAACAATCTCAAGAAAATGAAACAAGGAATCGTCAACAACAATGCATACCTCTCTTGGAGGTGGCTATGAGAAGCTGAAATTAACTTTGGACTGAATAGCGAGCTTCACATCATCACAGTCAATGTTGGATTTGCTAGCATGCTCTGAGTAAACCTGAGCATCTGTCAACACTTCCACCACATACCGGTACCATAACTCCAGAAACTGGTGTATCACATTCACACGAGGCTCATAGTCCTCCACACCCATCGACTTAAGCAGAGATTTCACAATCTTAGCATCTCTAGGTACATCCTCTTCACCTTCTCCAGCCATGTTCTCAATTACGCACCTTTTTACACAAAAAAGCACAAACAAACATCAAATAGATAAGAATTGGAGCTTCACGAGTCAGAGAAAAACGAAGATGGAGATATGAAAGAAGAGATTTTAACCTAGCTTCATCAATAAGTACCAAAACAGGAGTTTTTATACCATATAGAGGCGATGAATACCTAGCGCGAAACAGATTTGGTGGAGCGGTAGTGGCAGGAACACGACAGAGGTTGATGAAATCGGCGACTAATCTCTCTCCCACTCTTAGATCTGCTCCACCTATGGTTCTTGTTTGTAAATCTGACATAACGTTGAGGGTAAACTGGAATATACGTAAAACGCTATTTATTTATTTCGTTTAGCGGTTCCGAGTAGCTGAAATGGGGGTAATTTAGTCTTTTGCAGTTAACTCGTGCATAGGCCCATTAAAGACCCAAATTACCGTCGTATGAATCTATCTTTAATACCGTTGTATGATTCTATCTTTAATTTAGTCTTCACTCGTCCCGTTGTGCGTGTCTGCGTGGAAATTTGGTAAAATTACCATTATGTCCTCGCCGGAGCGTGCCATTCTCAATCTATTGCTTGACCTCGCTCTCTCCTTCGACGGCGCAGTCCTCGGACTGACTTTAGCTATAAGCGCCGTCGGTTCTGCTATCAAGTGTGCATCTACCAACGCCGCCTTGAACAAGATCAACGATGCACCCGAAGTCTCCGTCGCTGACCTCCGATCACTTCTTCCGGCGTCTGAAGACAAATCTGAGACTAACGAGCACGGGACCAGCCCTGATCAGCGGCTCGTTGTGGTTCGTGGATTCGTCAGACCGAAGATTACCGGTGACGACAACGTGTTAATCTCGTCGGAGACTGGAGATAAAGCTCTTATTATCCAGAGAACGCAAACGGTACACTTACTTAAACACACCAATTTATTTGAAACAGTTTTGTGAATTTTGCTGCATACAAATTGCATTTGACCTAATTTTGTTTTATGTTTCTCTCAAAAGGCTTAACTTTGGATGATTTGGTTCATGATTAGATTTTACATAGTGATTGGTTAAGTTACCATCAAGATTATGTGATTTGGTGTTGCTGTGATCATCTCAGAAGGGAAATATATGTTTTGGGGACAAGTTGAATCCTTTTCTAATGTCTATCATTTTTGTTTACAGTATGTGTATAGTGGATGGAAGAGATTGTTCCACTCGACTGGTTACCGGTTTATGTTGGAGAGGTCTATGCCCAAGCAAGGAGTTGATTTTATGAGAAAGGTAAATTTTGTTTGCCTTCTTCACTCTTTAGCAGCTTTCAGAGGTTTCAACTTTGGCTCTATCCATGACTAAAATCGTTTGCTTTGTGCAGGTCCCATTTGTCATTGTAGGAAATGATCAACAATCGCAGTCTAGTTATCTCCTTGTTAATATGGATGGTTCAAGGCAACCTCTTCCGCTTACCACTGTGTATAATCGTTTGCAGCCTATTAATACTTCGTTTCTTCAAGCCTTTCTGTTCCCCGAGTATCCTGTGAGTATTTTTTTGTAAAGAAAGCTCTGGTTTTGAGAACCTATGGTTACTTGTTCTTGGCTACTTCCTTCCTAACTTTTGTAATTCTTTCTCTTTCAAGGTCGGTCTGCTTGATGTGGAGAAGATTTTACCACCTGGGAAAGATATAACAGCTGTTGGCATCTGCAGTTTTAAGAATGGAGTTCCTGAAATCAAATCGTGCCAAGATCTTCCTTATTTCTTGTAAGATACTTTTTTCTCGCCAATGATGAAATATTGAAATTATATATCTGCCTGCTAGCTAGCTCAAATGAATACATCATCTTCTTCTTTTTGTTTTCTCAACTGATCATTTGACAATACTTAGTCCATTGTTGCAAAATGGATCTATTGCTGTTCATATATAAATCTTATTGAATAATCTTTGCAGATCAGAGATGACCAAGGACCAGATGATAGAGGAACTTATGGATCAGACCGGCTTAATATTCTTAGGCAGTGTTATCTTGGGCATTGTCTCTGTTGGCATCCTTAGCTATGCTGCTGTCAGGTACTGGAGTTGTGTGAGATCAAATATAGTTATAGATCTGGGCAATGTTTTGATACCAAATCTGTTTAACTGTCTTATCTTCAGGACCTGGAATAGATGGAAACTACGGAACCATCAGAGAGAGCTGCCACAGAGACCAAGTGAACCCATAGTCGATGATGAACCCGAGGATGCAGAGGAAATCCCAGATGGAGAATTGTGTGTGATCTGCGTGACAAGAAGGAGAGTACCTGCGTTTATTCCCTGTGGACATGTAGTATGTTGCAGGCTATGTGCTTCAACCGTTGAACGAGAGTTAAACCTTAAGTGTCCAGTTTGTCTTCAGAGCATTAGGGGATCTATGCGTGTATATTACTCCTAATGACTCTGAATCTTTTCTTCTCATTGTATCTAAATAGGGTAATGCAATTTGTACTCAAAAGAATCCGAAATTTTCATTTAACAAAATAGTTTGACAATGATTTGAAAAGTTCTTCAAGTCACTCTATATAGAGTGAGAGATTGCAGAGGATATGAAAGCAAAGTTTTTAAAGGAAGAATTTTTGTAAAGAAACCGATAAGAAAAAGTAGCCAAGGATGACTTCCCGTCATATATGATCACCAGTCGCCGGAATTAGTCGGAGTTCTCCCGGAGCAAGATCCTTCTCAGGTGCCTCAAGTCCCTGACATGAGAGCTGAGACATGGTGTGTTGATGGATAACCTGAGAATCTGAACTGCGGGTTTTGGAACATGTTGATACGGTTTAAACTGGAGCTCGGTGTGATTGAACTAGAGCCGATACCGCTTCCACCACCGCGAGGGCTCTTAGAGAAATTCTGTGCATTTGCCATTTGAGAAGAACACAGAGAGTTTGATGATTCTTGAAGCTTCTTTGTATTGAGGAAACGTCCACCGGAGCCTCTAGCTCTCTTTAAAGCATGAAGATGGCGAGACTCATGTAGGTACGGCTACAGAAAAAAGAAAACAAAACTTTGTTACTCACTCCTGAATTGCATCGAATCATCTTAGGTCTTCTGAGTGAAAAAAGATTCATACTTTACGGCATTTGATGAGTTTGTTCTGAGCTTCGAGTTTAGCACGGTGCTTCCTGCGACGGAGGATTGCATGATACTGTTTCGCATTGACAAATATTGGTTCATTCTCTTGAATGTTATGAGGCAATGGCACTCTTGAAGAAACCAAACCCATCATCTCTAAATGTGGCAGCACCTGCACAAAAAGATTTTCCAATCAACCAATCAATGCGCCAACATCAGTTCAGAATTGTGAAAGCACAAGGCTTCACAGCATATTACCGTTGGTGTTGATGCATATTCATGAGGCAAGAAACCATTGAAATGTGATGTTTCAGCACATTGAAGAGACCAAGGTGTTTGACCACAAGTAGGAGGAGGAAACACAGAATCTTGAGAAACCATCGACGAGGTGGTAGTTGACTTGGTATATCTTTCAATAGGCTTTCCCGAGTTTCCGATGTACCCTGCATCAACCAAAGACAAGAAGAGAAACCCATTAGCGTTTTTTAGGCAATGCGATTGGTGTTCAAAAAATCAGTTAATTTTATTTGACCTGAGAGATGTGTATTAACAGTGCTGCATCCATAACGGTTACGTGCTTCAAAGCTTGCAACTTCACCACCGCTGCCGCCGCCGCCTGATTCTCCCGTAGATTGTGTTGAGGATGAATCTTGATCTTGCAGCTGCAAACTCGAATGTTTCATCCCAGGGAATTGTGTAGTAGACATCATCATATCTTTTGTCAAGGTGAAAGATTCAGATCCTTGAATGTTTGAATTTGTTGGCATTGAGTTTCCCCAAGATGAATCTTTCCTTTGATGAAACACTTGCATTGTCTTCAAATCTTTAGCTAAATGTCCAAACCAAACAAAGTCTAGTCATAAGTCAACTTTTTTTTACCATGATCCCCAAAAATCAAACAAACCCAAGAGAGAAAATGAAACCAAAAAGATCATAAACACAAAGATTCCAGGTTCAATCACATAGTAAGATTGCTAAATGATCTGAAGGGTTTCTAAAGATTCAAACTTTGAACATGGCTAAGAACTTACACAACATGCAAACACAAAGAGAGTGAGAAGAGAAACAGAAACTGAAAAATTTTAAACTTTCTGGGATTTTTGAATAGAAGGAATCAGCTCATCTTTCACGCGAACCTAGTAGAAGAAATCAAATCTCTTTAGAACTTACTGATCCAACCAAACATAGAAACCAAACAGAGTTTTCTCTCTCATCACTCAAAAATTGAGTTTTTTTTTTTTTTTAGTTTTTTAATTACATCATCAGAAGTAAAAATGGAGCAACATAATCATAACACACTACCAAATAAATTAAGCGAACAAGAAAGAGAGAGCGAGAGAGAGAGAGAGAGAGAGAGACCTTTGGTGTTTTGGATTTGGTAAGAGATGGAGAGAAAGAGAAGTTAAGTAATCAGCTTGAGATTATGATGGTGAATTGATGATGATGATGATGATAATGAAGATGAAGATGATGATGATGCATGTCTCCTTCCTCAGAACATGGCTGTTTCTTTCTTCTCTCTCTCTCTCTCTCTCTCTCTCTCTTCCTCTGTCTTTGCAAATTGGGTATTGGATATGGCTTAAAAGACTAATGTTGACTCCTTTTCACTTCTTTTTTTTATATGTTTTTTTTCTTCTTTTTCTCTGAACAAATACCAAATTTATTTTCACACACAATATAGTATTAGTTAAAGAATAGTTAATTCCCTTTAATAGAAGTATTTTTTGTTTCCATTTCTAATTTTTTTGCAGAGTTTGACATTTCTAATTATGGTAATTTTGTTTATATTTTATTATTTATTCATATTGTTTATGCTTCAAAATTATATGTATATTGCAAATATCTTCATGTGGCAATTTTAATTATCAAATTTAGGAAGCGTGTTTGGTTTTATTAGAAAGTTCTAGAAAATATGTAGGCAACAATAGAGAAAAAAAATATTGTAAATATAAACGTAGAAATGCCACGAGTATATAATTTTGATAAGGATCTATATATATATATATATATATATGTATAAAGTGATTTTTTTTTCTTTGCTCTGAGTCTTTCTGATTTTCATATGTATGAAGTGAATAAGTGATGTTAAAATGAATAGAATGTTAGGAAGAAGAATATTAGTTACGAAAAAAAAAAATATGAATAGTTTTGAAAATATAGAAATGAAGCCATTCTTGCCACCTGTTAAATATTTTGGAGTGAAAATAAGGTGGTATATTTTATAAAGAAATTTTCACATAACACATTAAAAAAACATTTTCTTTCATGGTTTGACAAAGTCAATTACACTTTTTATAGAATAGCCAGAAGGTCATTTTTGGACAATAATGTCCATATAACCAAACTATATTAGTTTGCTTTCTCTTCCAAATGTAACATGACTTTATTTTAGCTGTTTTTTAATTATATATAAAAAAATTAAAAAAAAAATTGAAGAGAGAAAACAAAAAGTTGAGATATTTTGTGGTGAAAAAAAACAATTGGAAACCAGAAATTGTTCATGGCCGAGTAGAGAGAAATGGAAACCAGAAATTGTTCATGGGCGAGTAGAGTTCTAGTCGGAGTGTTAAAGTTCATTCATATTTAGATCTATGCAACTGACTTAAACATCCTAATAATTAACAAAAAAACTTAGAAATATAAGGTTATCAAACTTAAAATATGTCAAAATATGCTAGATTTACATGAGTTTTATGTAAAAAACATTAAAAGGTAAAAAAAACAAAGGAGTATGAAAAACTGAAAATGACGGCAGCAAAATTAGGGTAGCAAAAGAGAGAACTTAGGTTGAAGATGACTGGGAAATTACAATTATACCTTTCATTTGTTATAGACTTATGGACGAACACAAAAAACATTATGTACATACACAAAAAAATTATGTACCTATATGACTTTATTGACTTAAACGTACATAGAACAACTAAAAACGAACTATACATCATATATGTACATGAATATATTGATTTAAACATACACATTCATACCAAGTCTTGCAAAATAAAAACGTTAAATATCTTGTCGTTTTATATTACCTATATATATATATATTGTAATATTTTGTATGATGCAACTAGAGTTTATAGGAATGTTAAATGCACAATAAACCTACCAATGTCATCTTCCTAGATGTTACGCATGTGAACAAGTTTCTAGTTGAGAGTGTTGATCAACACCATAGGAATGTACTGTTCTAGCAATTATCAATGGAAAATCAAGTTTCCACCAAAGGTTTAAGAACTTGATGATTTCTGTAAGACATCTATGGCTGGGAAAAAAGAGTAAAATTAACCCTAAGTGCTTACATTTGTCTTTTGGATTTATTATGTGGTGATAAATTGGAAATTTAGTACACCAATTATTTTGTGTCATTTTATTTGTTGTTGTGTATGTATGTTAGAATTTCTACGATGCTATGTATATACAACAGAAACTTAAGTTATAGATTGGATTCGGGTTTGGGTTTTTGAATCTATGATACAGAAAGTGGAATTGCTCATATTCATAAATATCTTCTTTTTTTTGTTATTTATTTCATTGTCGACAAATAATTTATTGTTAACTCAATTTCAAACTAAGTGAACCCAAACAAATTATATAAAATATAAGTATTATTTTGACTTAGCAATTAAAATATATATATATATATATATATATATATATATATATTGTTCTAACATACATAACCTTTACTTATAACATGTAACGCCCCGACTGCCACCTCTTAGTGGACTCCATGTCCAATCCCAGTTCATGGGCCTACTTTCCTTAACAGGCCTCACGTTCTCTCACTAGGACCGTGAGCCCATCTATATCTGACGGCCGGTTTGCTACGTCCGAGAGGTTTTAAAGACTTGTTATCGTCCCTACAAATCACCAAATGATCTTTCCCTGTATTTTGTCCTCACTCGCACAGTTCCGACAGTCACTTCCCGGAAGGTCACCCATCCTGAGACTACTCCAGCTCAAGCACGCTTAACTCTGGAGTTCTCTTAGGCCCCTTGACCAAAAAGATAAGTGCACTTTTGTGACATAGGTGGCCAAATCAATTCTTTTAAACCTCTCCGCAAGTCTCTGAAACTAGGGTGTTACAATTTTCTTTTAAACCTCTCCGTAAGTCTCTGAAATCAGGGTGTCACATAACCACTACTCAATAGTGTACATATATATATATATGTTTGTGTATGATTGTTTGACTAACCTCTCTAATTGGCCCCACACAAGATTTAATGAATCGTTTTTCCTATCATGATCGTTATCTCGTCTCTCAAGTCCATATTAACTCACGTACATACATGTTTTTAAATGTTTTTTTCTAGTATGTTACATCAAAAATTAATTAAAATGAAAACTATTTAAATGTGTATGTACACAAAACATACAAATTAATATTATGTATGTACATGGTTATGTTAATATTTAAAATTGTATCTAAAGACACAATTCATAATAAGAATAATTACATACACAATGCCTACATGGAATACACAACGCCTACATAAAACCCTAGACTAAATACGTACACAATCGTAGCTCTTTGACAAAAAATACGTACACAATCTTTGTATTGACTTATATGTACAACAACCCCTAAACATTAAACCCTAAACCGTGAACGTACACGATATTGACTTAAACGTACACAATATTTATATAAACATAAATAATAAACTCTAAAACATTTACGTACATGATCGTATTGACTTAAACATAGATGTTCTGACTTAGTATTGTCACAAGTTTAATCAACGACTAAAAAATACGAGTAATTAAAAAATAGAGAAGTAACTAAAACATAGATGTTCTGGATTAGCGGTCAGCGACTAAAAAATACAATTAACTTGAGATCCAAGTTAGAGGGAGTACACCGGCAACACCGTAAAAGCAGTCGCAACGACACTCTTTAGTCTTTCCAACATTCGCTGGAAAAACGAGCAACACCAGCGACAACAAATGAAATGAACAAAGAAAAATAGAGAGCAGGGACTGGAAAAGAGAAATTCAGTGTAATTTATTGGTCGCCGGAGGTGTGGCAGCGATCGTGAAAAGAACATAGCCCATATATAACTTAGTGATAGGCGTACATGAGGTATATTCAATACAATGATGATTTAATTTATAAACATATTATTGAAAAAAATTTGATGGTATATTTGTAAAATACATGCTGCAAATAAGGTTTTATATGCATAGCAATTATTTCAAATGTGTACGTGCACATAAAAACATAGTGTATACGTAGTAATACTAATATGAAATTGTCTTCTTCAATAATATAATAAGATTCAAAGTTAAAAAACAAATAGAATAAGAAATCAAAAAAAATATATATATATATATATATATATATATATAGTAAATTGGATCTTAAAGGATAGAAAAAAACGAATTAGAATTCAAAGTTAAAAACTAAAAATAATTAGGAAAGTAAAAAGAGAGAAAATATGAAAACAAAAAAAAAACAGAAATCAAAATAATATAATTGTTTTTAATATTTTTTAATTGTTTTGTATGAGTATTGTAGCAACTGACTAATATAATTTTTTTCTTTTCCTTATGTGGTTATTGTAGCAACCAGATTTTAGTCATTTAGTTGAAACAATTATATTCAAAGAAAAAATTATATTGTAACAACCAGATTATATTGTAGCAACCAGATTTAGTTGAAACAATTATATTGTAGCAACCAGATTTTAGTCACTCAAAGGGAAACAATTTTAACTGACTTAATAAGTATAAGTGTTTAGTTTCTTTGCTTCAAGGGTTTAGTTGTCCAGAACTATGGAGGTGGCTAACACATGAAAAGTGTTTTTCACTTTGACTTAAAGTGAATAAAAAAACATGAACAGTTGCTATTTTATGAAATTTACCCTATTTTATAATGCCTATTTGGTTAGTAAAACTATACTTGAACTTTAAAACAGTGATACTACATGTTTTGCTTTGTGTAGTTTTTATGGAAATGTTACATTTTTTATTTTGTTTTATAAGAAAAATTACAGGGATTCTAAGGTTCAAAGGTTTTAAGAATCATATTCTACTCCTACGTTGTTTCATAACAAATGTGCAGAATAACATATTTTGTATATTATAGTGAAAGGTAGGTATTTTTATCTAAACGTGTTTTTTTCATCTGTCTTTTTTGTTTTTGTAAGAAGGTCTGTTTTTATTTTTATTTTTAAATACAAAAGCAAAAGTTTAAGTGGAAGGTTGTCAACATCTCTTTATAGCGCAATCAATATTGCATTTAAGCGAATAAATGAAATTGTTTTTGCAAGTCAAGCAAAGCGAAGATCCCTTTTTCAGTTTTCTTTCTTTATTCACATTTCTTGATGCACAGCACATCACAGCTTCCCCAAAAACACAAACCGATGAATCCTAATTTGGTAGTTTCTTCTGCAGTATCTCTCTGCATTTAATCCACAAACTCTGTATAGTAGTAATTATTAGCATGACAAAAGAAAAAGAAAACATTAACAATATATGTAAAATAAAGGAAGTTATTTTTTTTTTTTTACAATTATACCCTACATATTAAGTTATTGGAGATGAGTATGTTCGAAAAAGAGCCAACTAGAGTACCGATAAGCATATATGAGAAAAAAACAAAAACTTCGTGTTCTTGCACATTTCGCAAGTTTATCGGCATGAATATTATCCTCTAAAGAAATATATCTAATACTAAAATTAGCAAATCGATCTCTAAAATGAGTAACGTCCTTCAATTCTGATGAAAATGTTGGCAAATCTTTGATATTATACGTCATCTTTAGGAGGTCTAAACAATTCGTAAAAAAAAAATTTTATCCAAGTCCAAGGCTAATAAGCACTTCATAGCCCAAACAAGGGTATCTAACTCTGCATGTAAAAGGGATAGGCTTTTACATGATCACAACACTTAAGGGAATGTCCGTAGATTTTGATCAAGTGCACCAAAGTCTCTACCACGCCCATATTTTATAGTTTCCTCCTCCGCTCCACATAGGACAATCCTTATCTCTACCAATATGGCGATAATATAAGCGTTAGTATGTTGCTAAGCACCTAGTCACACATTACCACACAAAATGATTCAGCTTTCATGATGTTTTTAACTTCCATGTTTGCGGCTTGAGTGTCGTAACACTAGGCCCCTAAGGAGGGAGTTTGCAAACAGGGCTAGAGATAGCTCTTGCGGATTCGTATCCAGACTTAACAGTTTAGTTTCCAGACTTTGTCAAGGTCCAAAAATAACCGTCCCTCGAAGCATTTAAGCTTAGTTTAATTCCCAAAATAAGGTTAATTTCTTTCAGGGAGAAGAGTTCCTCCATTTTCCACTTTTTTTTGTTGAAATCGATCAAAGTATTAACACAAATTAAGAGATTTCGCTCATTAATTAATCCTTGTGGCAGTTATGCTAGCGTATCTAGGATCTATGGTTCAGCCTATATGCATGTGTTGAATTAGCCCTGGGCATTTTAACCGAATCTGATATCCGAACCCGAACCCGACCCAAAGTAAGCAGTTCAGTTCGGGTTAGGGTGTTCAATAATACGCGATCGGATTTGGGATTTATGAAGATCAGATACCCGATCGGGTTCAGTATTATCTGATACCCGAAGTCAATCCGAACTAATCCGAATATATATAAACACATATATAATATGTATGTATTCTTAACCTTAAATCCCTAATCAGCTAATCCCTTACCTTTGGTCTCTCAGGTGTTCAACGAATCCCAACTCGACCAGGAGACATCGTCATCAGTTATGTTAGGTACTCCACCGTTGGTTCTTCCATGCTCAAGAACGTTCATCCTTTCGTCGCTGATTATGGATTTGGCTTTGTTCGTGTTGCTCACAATGGGAATCTTGTGAGTTATACGAAATTGAGAGCTGATTTAGAGAAAAACGGTTTCATTTTCTAAAGCTAGACCCTTTTTATCATAATTGTTGCTGCTTTCGAAAAGCTTCAAGGTGCGTAGGCTTGTGGTTGATGAGAAATTAGCTACAAAGTCATATGGATATGAGTCTAGGCACGAGTTTGGTGAGAAATTTATCGGACTTCGAGTAAACCCGAAATTATCTGAATCCGATTGGGTAAAACCCGAATCCGACATGATTCTATAAAATATCTGAATGGATTTTATATTTATAGATTCGAAAATCCGAAAATCCGAAGATCTGAATCGAATCCGATCGAATACCAGAATACCTAAGACTATGTTGAATTCTGAGCTTATGGTCTTATCGATTCCGGGCGAGAGAACATCTTTAATTCAATAAAATAACTTTTTAATAAACTAATCGGAGTAAAATGTGACTATGTCAGTATTGTGTTTGCTACGTACACCATATTATTTGCTTTAGAGAAAAGAAATGCGTAACTATCATCATGCTTCGAAAGAGTTTACAACAGTACAGGTGTTACCTCAAAATATTATTATAATATCATCAACAGAATCTAGAAGTTCTTAAGACTCAATTATTTGATTGTGCTAATGTTTTTATAGACATTAATTAATAGTATTCAAAGACGACAAACGAAATCTCCCCTAACCTAGATCTTTACTTAACTCACCGCAATAAGATTGATTAATATAATACGAAAATACGAAGCATAAGACAAGACATGACTAAACCCATTAATCTAATAATCCCAAAATCTAAACATCACGCTTTCAAACTCCAATCATAGACACACCATTTTGTCCCTACCGTGTCTTAACACGTATATGTAAGATTGAACTACAATCGTTCATTTTTCTTTTTAAGTAATGTATACAAAATTAAAGAAAAAGGTATTTTTTTGCCTACCTAACCTGTTTTATTATAGAAGAAAAAAACCTCAAACACAGAATATGTCATACATCTAAAGATTAACGTTAAAGTTTGAATGGAGACACAAGTGAATAAAGAAATGAGATCAGCACGAATCTGTTGTAAAATCTAGTCTATACCTAAACACAACTAAATCACCATCACATCACAATGTGTTTTGTTAAATTATCCTCATAAAGGGACCATCATACATACCCATTCATCAATTTTTTTTAAATCAAAATAATTAAATAAAAATGAAAAGATTCGGTGCTTGAAATCAAAATAAAGTAAATAAAATTAATGGAACTCATTCCATCAGAAGGATTATTCGAGAGACCTTCTGCCACCACCATCCATGATGGTTTTGAACAAAAGCTAATAAGAGTCTCTTCCTTTATATGGCATTTCCTGCAATAAAAAGCAAACATGTCAGTAAACTCTCAACTCTTTCGAGCGTTTTTATTTTATTTTTGTAACTAGACAAAGCAAAAACTATGAAGGATGATAGTTTACAGGTTGGTACGGCGTTGGCGGCATGAACAGGAGTGGTCTCTGCGGAGTAACCATCATCTGTTGTGGGTACTGTTTGCCATTGATTCCAAGATTCAGTTTTACAATAGAGAGAAGAAGGTGGAAGAATTTTTGAGTCATGGTTTTTCTAGCAATAAACAAACCTGTGGACCATTTGGAGAATAATATGTCTGATTTGGACCAAGCTGTGTTGTATTATTATACATCATTGGAAGTTGTTGTTGTCCAGGAAATGCTGCTCCCATCTGTCAATTTTCAATTTTGTTGAATCAGAAATAATCATCATTTCGGCGTTTGATCATTAAGGGCAGATAAAGAAGAAAGAAAAGTTACTCCATATCGAAGATGTAATCCTGGCATCGGTGGAAGAGGAGGGTAATACAATGACCCCTCTGAGACTGGAGATTGAGGACGTGTAGTAGCTGATGGAGATGGTTTGAAACTCTTTGCATTGGGGTTCAGTTTAAATTCCTGATCAGACCTTCGTTAGTAAGAGTTTTAGAGTATTATGGACAAGTTAGATGATAAACCTAAGCACCAGGAGAAAAAAAACCTTAGCATTTGGGTTGAGTGTAGACTTTTCTGAAGATAAAGAACCAATCGAAGAGCATGGTGATAGTATTGGACGATTTGATGCTGGGGAAGCTGCAGAGTTTTCTGAATTTCTAGAGATGGAGCTTCCAGGCCACCCAGAGGAGCTCTCAGATTTCGATCTGTCTGGGAGTAGAAAGAGTCCTCCGTCAGTGAAACTTGGCCTCACAGACGGTGGTGCATCTTCATTGATATCTTGAGGTAGCATGAAAATACTTAGTTGGAAATTCAATGCGTATCAACATTTCAGATGAAAAGGAAGTAGATAGATACGATAAGCTGAAGTTGCACATACCTTCAAGACCAGACACTGATTCCTCGGATGGCTGTGTTCATACAGATTGAAGCAAACAGAACAGTGTTATACATAATGGTTATGCAAATGCCAAATGCAATCAAGAGTAGATGCTCGAAAGAGTTAACATACCTTTTTAAAATGGGAAGCTCCTAGGAATTTGCTGGTTCTTCGCTCACCCAGCTGGCTCTCATTCCTGTTAGAACGAGCTTTCAGAAACTTAATAGTTTAATGAAAAAATATTTTAAAAAATAACTATTCCAAGGACAAAAGACCTGATATTCCCTCCAACAGGAAAATCTTTGGATGGCTGTTGGGACATAAGCGGGAGAGTATGCTTATTTGAGTTCGACCAGCTCTGGTCTATGAATTTGCTATTCCGTAATTGCCGGCTGTCACCCTGAAGGACAAAAAATGGCAATATAACCAATGATTCTCCTAGAAACTACTACCAGTGAAGAACTCAACCATATCCATGATCCTTCACAGACCTTGCCAGTTGAAACAGGTTTCTTGCCATCAGAAGCAGATGAGTCACCAAAAGTCAAATTGTTGCAGCAATCCAACAATATGTCTTCTTCTTCTTCCTCTTCGTAACATGTATCATCAAACCTATTTAGCGTACAGACCGATGAGTATTTGGTTTCCTCATCAATATCAAATTTTCCACTAAGCTGGAGCCCTCTTTCCTGTGTAAGATGATTGCATGCATGAACCATTAGAAGGTAGATATGGTACAAAGATGCAACGTAAAAATTCAAGTGGCACATAAAACATTTTGTCATTTCACCTCTGCTACATGAAGATCTTGGGTATTCTCACCCACAATCTCTCTCGCAATCCTCAAGGCTTGCTCTTCTAGCTCCCTCGTTCCAGGACCTCTCTCAAGTTTTGTGGTATACAGTTCCTCATCAAAAGTGCTTGTTACTCCAAATAAAGTCTTATTGACCTCAAACTGATTCCAGCCCCTATGATATCATCACATATAAGATATGTTATAAGAGGTGTCGTTCAACCCAGAGAGTGTATATGATGAAAGAATGAGAAATGAGCACCGGTTAACCCACTGAGGATGGAGGTCTCAAACTAAACAGATTCTAAATCAGAAATTAGAAATCCTAAAACAAAAAAGGACAATATCCTACTTTAAAGAATACAGTCACTACCTCTTCCAAGGATCATCAAACACATTCTCCAGATCTGAACAGTCTGGAACATCTTCATCAGGTACCCAAGGTTTCAGCTCTCTTTCCACATCAACATTATAAAACTGTGATATCAGAGAGTCTGTTAACAGCTCTAAAGATTTCTCGGATGGAACAGAATTTGAGACCTTATCGCTGGATACAGGAAGGTCCTAACACAAAGAGCAATGACAAGAGGATAACAATGTCAATACATGAAGTAGTCTTTCTAACATTCTAGTGCCTTGACATGAACATAAAAAAACCCAATCCCAGCTGCAAGAAAAGTGTACACACCTTAGCTATAACTTGCACAAGTTCTTCAGCAGGGATAATGAGTAGCTTTGAAGGTGGGTTGCTGACAAGCGAAGAACGGGATTTTGTTCCTCGCGAATCCTTAATCAAGCATGCCATTTTCAAAATAATTCCTGAAAGTTTCAAAGCAGTTTGTAAGAGGCCAAAAAAGTGACCTCTGCTTATAATATATCACATCTCAAAAGGAACAAACAAGGTTCCCATTTAGAGCCTTACCAAAATCCTTCTCCACATTCGCAGCATGAAATATGCCACTGTAAACGGATCCATTTTTAAGGTGAACTTCTACCTGATGTCCAATCTTACAAGTTGTGAAATACAATAACAGCTCGTGAGAAGGAGTATCCGCACTTCCAGCTTCCCAACCGTTCTCTATACATATGTATCAACAAACAAAAGAATGCAGAACATCATGATGTTGGTGCTAGATCAGAATAAAAATATACATGTATATATCTATAAGCATATTATACAACACCTGTATTGTCCACAGACGGATGTGCCTTATTCACCCCTGGCTCATTTTCAACTATTCTGTGTGGAAATCCATTGGATGAAGAGGTCGAGTGAAGACCAGGCTTCATAGTTGCCTTATCCTGTTGAGTGAAAAAGAGACAAACTAACTTATGTTTTTAATTTGTCCGATCTCATGGAACTATGAGGGTGGGATACATACTGGCCTCCAATTTGCATTCTTGCCGGCATTGAAACTCCTTAAAAAATTTCTAAGTGCGATACAACTTAAATGTCATAGTCAAGTCCATACATAAATCTAATTCAATAAAACCATATTACTGGGGGTTTAGTCAACTAAAAACTATACAGAGAAGCAATGTGAATGATCAGCAAGTTCGGCGGTAGATATAGAAATAAAGTGCAGAGCAGAAACCATAAAGTAACTCCGATTGAGCCATGGGAACAACAACAAACCAAAAAAAAAAAAAAACTGCCCCCTAGTAATTGTAGGGATAAAAAGCATAAAACTTGAAAATTGGTGTTCTATCCCCTAACCAAGCATTTGAAGCCCATAAGGCCATAACTGTTCTGTAATGAGAAAAACACAGATTTAAAAAGGTTACATTGAACGTGATTCACTGCTACGAACACACACAAAAAAATTGACTTGATACATCAAACAAAGAAATCATTACTCTCAGCTCCAAATCCAATACAGAGCACAACAGATAGAAACCCTTAATCAACCAACTAAATCACCAAATTCTCAAACAAGTTCCTCAGGAATAAGTAAAGCTGAAGGCGAAAAAAATATCAGAATCTGAAAATATAACAGAGAGACTTGGGAAAATAATATTTACCTCTCAATAAAGCTGGAATCAACAAACCAGCCTTTAAAATAAAACAATGCTAAGATGAGACGACGGTGATAATTTCCACCGCGGCGAATTTAGGGTTTTTTCCCGGACAGAGTTAGGGTTTACCGGCGAGTTGCGGAGAGAATCGCGGTAAAGGAGTCACCAACAAATCAAATCTCCAGAGAAGAGATTTTGATTTGATCCTTTTTTAAAGCAATGAGCAAATTCAGGGAAGAACATAAGACGAACAGAAACAGATCGGTTTGGTCGACGCGAGGGGTATATGATCTCCTACGCTACGGAACAGCGTATCATTCAGTTATTGGGCCGTTTCTTATGATCCATTAACTTTTTTAACCAACTAATATCTTTAGTAAAAACAAGAATTTTTTTTTAAAAAGATAATATCTTTTTTTGTTTGTTAAAAAAAATATAATATCTTTAGAAAAACTATCTCGAAATTTTCTGCATATATTCTAGAGATATACATTTTTTGTTTTTGTTAATTGAAAATTTTAATCAGTATATATATATATATATATTTTTAACAGCATTTTAGTTAATTTTTTCTTGTAAGTGTTTAAATATTTAAAAAAAAAAAAATCTAAAGTACATGGCCATTGGCACATTCAAACAAGAATAATTTTTACATTAAACAGAAAGTGACCTTTATATTGACTTTTGAGAAGGCATGATATGTCTTGCGCCTGATGATGTGGAAGTTGTACTTGGAGTTTTAATAAAACTCATAATTAAATCAAAAGGCTTGAACTTTCGAGGAGAATAAAAAGATGGGTAAGAAGTATTGTGAGGTGTAGGTGGGGAACAATTCTACAAGAATTTATATTATAATCATCGCTTTTTGAAATTTTAACGTTAAGGCTTAGTTGCACGCTCTATCATTATAGTTTCATCGTTTAGAGTCTTTAGACTTTAGAGCAAATCATTTCACACCTTTTATCAATTTTATAGAAAACAAAGTCTTTTATAGAGTAATGTGATTGGCGTTAAGAGAAAATTTATGTGTTTATTAAATGTTTTTCTGATTCATAAACTTCACAAAATGCTCATTTTGGAATTAATTTCTCCTCTGATAATATTATTCACAAAATGCTCGTATCTTTTTGCATTATATTATGTATGTAAATAAGATTTACGTGACTGTTACGATTAAAAAAATAAATTTAATCGATTTAAAGTAGGCTAAATATAGTTCAACAGTGCAGTTAACAATGCAAGCAAGTAAATCAATCTAACATCTTTTTAAATCTACCTTGTTAACATTTAAAATCATAAGCAAACAAGGGTAAAAAGAACATAAATAGTCCAAATATTTTGAATGATGTTATATATAGTTAACGGTAATAAATATAGTTCAACAGTGCAATTAATATTTTCCCGTTGTGTACAAGTTTTTTTCTTTTTATTTTTGTTGTCTTTTTGGTTATATAAAAAAAATCATTAATAAAAGAGTGGGGCATGTGACACAGAGGATCAATAAGAAACACAGTAGACCACACTCTTCGTGTTTTGCAGTGTCCAACGAACTCAAAAAGCCCAAATCTCAAAGCTTTTTTCTCTTTCACTTTTTCCCCAAATCCGCAGATTCTGCTTCTTCAGCTTTGTGTTTCTACAGTGTGTGAGAGAGAGAGAGAGAGAAAGATCGATACTTTGACACTGCTCTCATTCTCTCTGTCGCTTTGAACCAGACGAAGAAGCAAGAGAGAGAGAGATAAAGAGAGTTTAATGCGAATTAATGGGTTTGATCTACAGATCTGTGTGCCCTAATTTGTCTCTGGCGTAACGGTCATATTTTACCCGGTTTCAATTTGAGCTCTTCATCGCTGCGTTACTGTGATCTCGGAGCCTTCTTCCAAGTGTAAGTCTTTTTCTTTTTTTTTTTCCCTCTTTAGTATCTGCACTGAGCAAGAATCGTGATTTTGGGTTTTGGAGTCTTTTCTTAATTCATAGTTTTGATCTGGGTTTTGCTCAAAATGTGATTTTTTTTTCTGGGTTAATGATCTCAGGAATATTTTAGGGCTCGTGTAGTGTGAAAGAGATGCTGACGTGTATAGCGTGCACGAAGCAGCTTAACACCAACAATGGCGGATCTACTCAACAAGACGATGAAGAAGATGGAGTTATTGGGACCCCTAGGACTAAGCAGGCGATTAAATCACTGACGTCACAGGTAGATTAGTCTTGTATCTTTCCGAGTTGGTTCACTTTCATGGATTGTTTGGTTCAAAGAGAAAATGACAAAACAAATTAAAAAAAGACATAGACTCGTGGTTTGGTAGAGACTTGACTCCTAGTCTTAATCTGTATTTCTTTCTTTTGAGTTTTTATGATTAATTCTTGAAACATTTATTCCTCTGAATTGTCAGTTACTCTCTTATCTGTTAGTTTTTGTCAAAGCATGTGACTCTTGTACATATGTGACTACTGTTTCATTTCAGCTAAAGGACATGGCAGTAAAGGCTTCAGGGGCATACAAAAACTGCAAACCCTGTTCCGGGACATCAAACCGGAATCAGAACCGAAACTATGCTGATTCAGATGCTGCTTGGGATTCTGGAAGATTCCATTATGCATACCAGAGAGCTGGGACTGCAAGCTCAACTCCAAAGATTTGGGGGAAGGACATGGAGTCCAGGTTAAAAGGGCTTTTTAGTGAAGAAGGTACACCTACGCCCATGAGTGGCCGAACAGAATCCATAGTGTTCATGGAAGAGGACGAGGCCAAGGAATGGGTCGCGCAAGTGGAGCCAGGTGTTCTCATCACATTTGTGTCATTACCTCAGGGAGGGAATGATCTAAAGAGGATTCGGTTCAGGTAATTGTTTCTAGCCAATATTGAACTGAATGTAATGTCGTGTGTTTACCAATTGATCTGCTTTTGCTATATTATTACAGCGTGATAGGTCTTAATTCTTGATCTGATTAGTTTTCTTGTCACATCCATGAGTATTACAATTGTCCAGCGTGATAGGTCTTACTTCTTGAACTGTTGCTACTTGTGTTTTTTGCTGAGTCAATTGAAGTCCAGATGACCCTGGGCTTAAAGAAGCCTTTGTCTGTCAATGGTTTTCACGCTATGTTGAAATTAAGAAACACTAGGCTCCATATTACCGAGACTAGCTTGAAGCTTCTGTCATGGTCGTCAAATATGGATAGTTTGTCCCCAAAATTGGTATATCTAGCTTTTGGAGATTCTTTGTGGTGTGCAGATGCTGAGTTTTTGTATTACATGTCAGACACGTTCCCCTTTGTTGCTAAGCTAATAAGAGTTTGGCTGATTCAAGGCTTGATGGTGATGTTTTAAAATCGCTACATCTTGCAGTCGTGAGATGTTCAATAAATGGCAAGCTCAAAGATGGTGGGCAGAGAATTTCGAGAAGGTTATGGAGTTATACAATGTGCAGCAGTTCAATCAGCAGAGTGTGCCGCTTCCAACTCCTCCTGCATCCGAAGATGAGGTAATGCTATTTCACTATTGAACGCTCAATTTTTTTAAATGACTATCACAACCAAAGCTTTATGTGTTTTATCTCTCTTTAGGTTATACAATGTTACAACTTTAAGCTTCAATAATCAAAATCATGTACTTAGGTCCTAAATAGATTGTTTGGAACAACCTTGTTGTGCCAGGGGTCGCAGATCCAGTCCGCAAAGGACAGTCCTGTAACTCCACCCCTGGACAGAGAGCGACCTCGCAGCAATATTCCAGGCTCTTCTGGTATTGCTTCAACACCAAAGCTCTCTAGCATCAGTGGAACCAAGACTGAAACATCATCTATTGATGGTTCTGCTAGAAGTAGCTCAGTAGATCGATCAGAGGAGGTCTCAGTGAGTAACGCAAGCGACATGGAAAGTGAATGGGTAGAACAAGATGAGCCTGGTATCTACATAACTATCAGAGCTTTACCAGATGGTAATCGCGAGCTTAGACGTGTTCGATTCAGGTACATAACACAAAAACCTATTGTACGTGCTATATTACATAAATACATACCACTCTCTTTCTCAACATTGAGGACAATGTTGGTTTATTTTGTAGCCGAGACAAGTTTGGGGAAACACATGCGAGGTTATGGTGGGAACAGAACAGAGCTAGGATACAACAGCAATACCTGTGACTTGATAGATTTACTAAGTGGAGCAGCTACAAGACAAAGAACATTAACAAAACACTTTTTTTTTTCTATAATTGTAACTTAAACAAATACTTTCTAGTTTTTTCCTCAATGACCTTGGTCCTTCCTTCGTGTTGGATATTATTTATTTTTAGAGACCTAATTCTATAGGACAAAATTTGTCTCTCAGTAAGTCTCTATTGTTAACATGAAAAAAGTGAAATATGAGATAATATATGAATATAATATAAGTTATTCCAATCATCAAATTGGGGGGAAGAAAATGAATTATCATTTATCATTCGAAGATTAATGCAATCGTCTCATATGCAGTTCTAAAGTGTCTTTCACTCGCCACAGCGTGGTCCAATGGCGAATGCACACCATATGAGGTTTGGACATGGTGGTAATGCTGGCCTCGAGGTTGCTCCATCTCCATCTCCAGTTGAAGTCGATGCCTAGCTACCAGCAACCACAGATAGGTGATCTTAACTAGCCAGCAAACTTCTGAACAAAATCTAACATGCTTACTTGTTGAGAGAATCATAACAAACTCTACTTATTCCTGTATTCAATGCATAAATGTCTCAGTTGTCTATGAATAGCTCTCTCTTTCTAGCTTCTATATCCTCTCTTGTACTACAGACACTGCTTCAGTATCGAATATTGGAAGGCAGAACATAGTTTAATTCTCTGGGCCAAGTAATGCGGTCCTGTCTCTATTAAGTCAAAATCAAATGGGAAAAGCAGGAAGAGAATTTTATAATGCATGTGCTTGGTCGTTTGAGTGTTGTGCTTCTTTTGGAATACTCTGTTCTTTTTTCTCCTATTTTAGCCATGAGAGGGTTTTGGGGATTTGGGGTGAGAGCTACTGTTATTTTGAGTGATGTTTCGTAGAAAAGATTGTGTTGTCATTGTTCTTCTTTGAGTTCTGTGTCACTCTTTTGTGTGCTTTTCTTGGGATCCCCAAAACATTTCTTTCATATACTCTCCCGAATTTTCATAAAGAACATTGGTTCTTGAGCTTGACCCAACTTTCTTCTGCACTAAGAATATGAACGCCACTTTAAACAAACGTTGTTAATTAGTTTATGAGTTGATTAACTCATTGATTGCTTTGGTTTCTTTTTGTATAACTTCATGAGTTGATTAACGTTAATGACTATGACAACATGCCAAGAAGAATCTAATTGATGATGTTGTTGACATTTATGGAAACTTAGGAGTTACTTTATGAAAATGGTCTAGAATCTTAATCAAGTGCCTATTTGTTTCCTCTCTCTTTTTTTTTTTACCCTTTTGGTAAATGATTGATCTCTATGGGCTTCTAGTTCCTTGCCTTAAGTGATTTAATTTGGAGTAACTAATACTCTTTTCGCTTCATCGTTCACTTGTTTTCTTCTCTGTAATGATGTATGAGGAATCATAGGAGTCAAAGCTAACAATTATAAGACTTATTACTATGGAATCAAGGATTGACAAATAAAGTGTTTTTGAGAATCCTAAAATTTGTTGTGTTTATAAACTTATTTTTTACTCATCAAGAATGGTTGAGAGGCCTATAGAGTATATAGACTAGGGTAGTAGAGTTCATCAATTAGGGGGTTTATGATCAGATTATGTGACATTCTCTTTAAATATGAAGTCTGTTTTTAAAAATTAGCAGATAATGATGGGCAATTATGCTCTACTGACCCCTAGCCTATATCCTCCTTAAGGAGCAAAGCTGTTTGTCAAAATAAAAAATAAATAAAAAAAGGAGCAAAGCTTAAAATGGAAAATTAAGTCTTATACACAGTCGTATCTATTAAATTTTCTCTTATTTTGTAGAAATTAAGTAGAAAGTGTTATGATTGGTTTGGTAATTATAGAACCCCTAAACCCTTAACTTGTTGAAGTTTTCTTATGAATTGCTTATTGTTATAATTTTGTCTCTCAAGTTATCAAAATGGAATCTCTTTTACTGCATGCACAAACTCAATATAATGAGAAACTGTCATTTTCTTGTAACAGCAGTCCGCACATGCATGCAAACTCTGCAACTCAGAATTTTTGTGGGTTTCCAATAAAAATGGAGAACATATTATAGATCAGCATAGCTTAGAGTTATAGGTAAAAGTGAAACTCGATGAAAATTTTAATTCTTTAATATAAACATAAACTGTACTATGTATATCTGTGCTGACTATATTACTTTCAGCTAATGGAACAAACTTATAAATTATCTGAAATAAGTGAATATGAAAATGAAGTTCTTGTGTTTTCAGCATGTTGTAATGTACGTTACGCATATATCTCAAAGATATGTTTTGTCTAGAATTCAATATATAAATGTCTGTTTGTTTATATAAAAGCCAAGTAAAGAACAGCAAAAGTGTACGAGGATGGGTCCGGTTTAAAAGTAGGTGTTATGAGTGGGAAGTTTCGTCGATTCGAAGGGACGATCATTTTGCATTTTTTTATAAATACAATAACTAATTTATTTGACAGAATTTTCAAATTTGCCAAAAATAGTTAATTTGTTTATAACAAAATAATTATCAAATCAAAAAAAGTTAGCAATTTCCCTCACTTGACACGTTAAATGTTGGATTTAATGGCCAACCATCTCGGACGTACACATCTGAATTTGTAACAAATTATTCCATTTGAACTTTTATAATAGTAGTAGCTTCCTTTTAAAATTTTTATCTTGCATTATTTATCCCTAGTTTCTCTTCTTTTGGAGTATATTTTTAGATATTTCTTGTCTTTTTCCTTGTATTTCTTTTTTATTTGGGTTGTAATTGTTTTTTTTAAATTGAAGTTGATATTTAATTTCAATGAAAATCATCAGTTTATTTTAAAAAAACTTTTATAGTAGTATTGTATATAAAGGAATTTGTCAATCAAACGTTTGGAAATAATCTAAACTAATATACTCTTATCTCTAGTTCTAGTGTTTTTTTTTTTTTTGTCAGCTAGCCCCAATAGACATGATAGAAAACTAATCTCAAGACTTAGCCCACGAGAGTAATCATTTAGCCAATGAGCACCATTTCTTTTTGAACATGCTCTCATTCTTAACTATTGTTTCCGTTTCGTTTTATTTTAGTCCAAAAAGTTACCGCAACCAGAAAAATTCGTACAAATTGACGATTAAATTTGTTTAAATATTAAATGTATATTATAAACAAACAGAACGAATACGCGTAACGCATGCAAGGTGTATCATTAGTAATATTGTTAATTTGGTATTATTTTTTATAATATTTTAAAGATCGGGGTTGGACATACAGATTTACAAAAGAGATTGCGGCTAAAAGTGGAAAATAAAATACATACATTTAATAAAAAGTTATTTCTGTTAGCTAAGTGTATTCAAAATTAAATATCTATAGGTGTAATCACGGGAAAAGGGCCATTTTCAACCGGTACAATGTTAAAAATGTCAATTTATATTTATACAAACATCAATTTCTATTTATATTCTATAAAATTCAAATTTTATACCCAATTTTATAAAATAGTGCCAATTTCAAAGTCAACATCAATAAATATTAGTCAAGAGCTGACTCAGATGACACGTATTTGAGGAGGTGGCATCGAGCATCAAAAATGATGTCGTTTTGATGCTTTAGTTTCGTTTTAAAAAAAATTTAACTACTTAGAATCGAACCCTGGTCTCTCAAAGTTTAAAACAAACCTTTAACCAATTGATCCCACAAACTTATTCAAAATAATATGGAAAGATTATGTTTATAACTATATCGACCGATCTCCCTCCTTCCTCCTCTTCCTTTCTTTGTTGGCATTGTCGATAGCTGTTCCGCCATGGTTCTTTGATTTTCTTCTCCACAGTATTTGAACCGATCTCTGCTTGCTAAGAGAGACAACATATCAAATTTTTCTAACTTCTCTAGTTTTTATAATTTTGGCATCCTCATTCAAAATTGACTGGAAAACAGAAACCCTAGTGATGATGATGATGATGATGATCATAGAGGAACATAGAATCTCCAAAATTTAAAAGAATTAAAAAGTAAAACATTAAATCTTGGAAAACCACAATAAACGGAAACAATCAGCGACTGGGCCAACGGAGGCGGATCTAGATGGAGAACGCAGCAGCCATTGACGATGCCAAGAAAAAAAGGAAGATGAAGAAGTAGAGATTATCGCACGCAGATATAGTTATAAACATAAAAGTTCCCAAATGTTTTGAATAACTTTGTGCATGGGATCAGTTGGTTAAAGCACTGATGAAAAGATTAATGGACCAGGGTTCGATTCTAGGCAGTTGCATTTTTTAAAAAACGAAACTAAAGCATCAAAACAACGCCGTTTTTGATGCTCGATGCCACCTCCTCAAACATGTGTCATCTGAGTCAGCTCTTGACTAATATTTGTTTATATTGACTTTGAAATTGGCACTATTTTATAAAATTGGGTATGAAATTTGAATTTTATAGAGTATAGGTAGAAGTTGACACCGATCGTTTGTATAGGTATAAATTGGCACTTTTGACATTGTACAGGTCGGAAATGGCCATTTTCCCGTGTAATCACATGCTAAAGACTGATTGAATTAAGTAATCTATAGTACACTTTTATCTGAGTTAATCGTTTAACCTATACAGTATTTTTCAATATTGCCATACATATAGACTTCCTTATACTTGTCCCAAAAATAAGCCATTATTACTTTCAATGGAGACTCGATCTTTAACCTTCTCCATATATCAAGTACGAGTTAATGTGGTAAATTCATAATTATCAACTAGGTTTTACTCCGTGGTACACCACATGTCTATTATTTGGTTGATATGATATTGTAATAGTTTTGTGGTGTTTGTAGTCGATTGTGAATTGCATCTATATATATACTGTTAACGGTTGTAGATAGGTTTTGTATAAACTCTTGATTCGCAAGTTGAGAATATACATTTTATGATTTGGTTAGTTACAATTTAGAAATGAATGATATGTCATATTCTTATTTTGATTCTCAATTGATATTATTGGATTAATAGTGTACATTTAGGGCTAATAAGAACTTAGCAAATATGTAATCGTTTATTAAACGCAAATTAGATATTTCCTAAGATATGTTCATCTTGAATTAGTTGCTATATTATAGGGATGTGATGACAGAATTTGTGTTATCAATTCTTTTTGTCAAACACAACCCAAAAAAATTGGCATGTAAATTAGATCTGTCCTAAGATACAATGGGCATTAATTGACATTAATTGGATGTGAATAAGTACACTATAGATTTAAAACTGGCCTAAAATATTCGGTAATATTAAGGAGGATCCGGATAATTGAATCAGTTACAATTTTAGTTAAAAATCTGACCCGAAGTTGGCAAAAAGCCAAAGAGTGATGGCACCCTATTGTAATTTAAAAATGTATTTAGAGATCTATATGTGGATATACTTGTTTGGTTATAAATATCCTAAGAAAATTATAGAATATATATCCATTTATAAAAATTCAAATCACATCATATGCTGAAAAAAATCTAAAATTTTATTAACTTTATGTATTAAATAGTAATTAAAATAATTAAATATAAGATTAAATAAAAGTGCAAGGAGAATTATATTTTAGTCTAACATATTGATTTAAATTAGGTAGATAGTTTATAGGAAATTAATATTATCAAATATAGAAATGATTATGTTTGATTGTAAGGATTGTAGAGAATTTAGTTGAGACTTGTTTGAATACAAAAATAAGAGAGGATGACATAAAAATGTACTTCAAAAATATTAAGATAGATTAATAATATGCATAAAAGAATATATAGCCAATTAATTTAATTAAACATATGATAAAAAAGGGAACGATAAAGGTGAAAGAAATTGGGGAACATCGAATGATTTTAAAGTATGGTCATGTCGTGAAAATTAATAATTACTTTTGGGGAAATAAAAGACAAGATAGAGTTTTTAACAGTGAAGACGATCAAAGTGTGGATAGCTCATAATATGTTGAATTTTTCTATAAAATCATCTTAATTTTTTTTCGAGTGTTCATACATTTTAGATATTCAAATGATCGAATCATTTCCATAGTATAGTGTGTTAAGATATAAATATTATTTGACTATTATTGTATATACATTATAAAATCTAACCTCCTTCTAATGCTTTAAAGTATATGTAACTATTAATTTGATAGATAAATAAATTATATTAATATTTTTGAAGTCCATTTTGGTTTATGCTCTTTAAGTTTTACTTATTTAATTTTTTTTACAATATTAACCCTTAAAACAATTTCATAAATAATATTGTAGAGAAATTCAAATACTAAACTTTCTTAAATTAACCAACATTTGTTACATTTATTGCCATAAAATCTTAACAACATCTATACAATCCGATTTTTCCAAAAACAATTCTACCTATTAAATTTTTAACCCATTAAATCTCTAAAACTATTTTTATGGATGCTACAATTTCTCAAATTTAAATGATATACAACAGATTTTCCATAACAAAAGTTTACAATATCCATAATTATATTAACATTAATAAATTTTTTAAACCGAAAATCCAATTATAAAATGTCACATGAAATATGTTGAAAACCCCCATATAATTTGGTTTATTTTTTATTTTTTGAGGAATTACCAAAAAATTAAAATTCTATTAATTATCATAAACTATATATATTGACATGGAAAAATTATAAACTATAAAAGTATGCTAATTTGGTAAAACAATTAACATAATTAAACTTGATAAAAACTTATTTTGATTAATTTTTTTACTCAAAAACTTATTTTGATTTTGGTGAGACGGGTTGGCATTAATCCCATATAGGGAGTTAAGTGGAATTGTTTTTTTTTTAAAACACTTTTAGATATGTACTAGGAGATAAATATATTACTAGATTATACATATACCACACAGGTTAAAACTTTGAAAACAAAAATCCTATACTTTGAATACTTATATCAAATACCTGTAAAATTTTATATATTTAAAATTAATAAATAACAAATAAATACAAGATAAATTTTAAAATTTTAAAATTAAAAATATTGTCCCGCGGATTAAGTTCTAGTATGTATATCATAATCTCGATCAGTTTACATACCAAATTATAGTCATTGCTTTATACAATTAATCGAGATAAAACGCTCTAGTTCAAATCTATTGCCAGAAAAAACATTGGATATCCAACAAAAATGACGAGTTTGTTGAAGATTATGAATATGTATGTAACGTACATACTACATAGTAGTTAAGTAGTTGAAAGATTGGCAGATATAGAGTTCAAAAAGAGAAAAAGATTCGAGCATTTTTATTAAGATTTCGATGTTTACTGACTTAGATGATTCACATAATAAAAATATCAAACTCTTTTTTTAGTACAAAGTTAATAGATTAGTTTAGATTTCGGTTTATGCCATGATCATTATTAATTAATTAATTAATAAAATGTGTGTTTATGATCAATGTCTACTTTCAGTACTCTTAGTAAAAAAATTTATATTATATGAAAACATTATTTTAATAAATCAAAGTTTCCTAAAAGTAATTGCAATGAAACGGTGTAGCAAGGTAGTGGCTTGCAACATAATTTCTGTTCATGAGAAGTGTTTGGGTGTTGGTGTTAGGTCAAATTTATGTGATTGATCGAGCCTCTCTAATAAGCCGCATTACTTGACTATTCGTTCTCTAAAGTCTTTCTTTTAACCATTTTTGGTTTCACATCACAGCATTTACATTTGTCCTTTCTTTCTTTCTTTTTTTTTCTTGCCCACTTGTATAAAATTCCAAAGCAAATCCTATAGTTATAGTCCTAGTTCTAAATATTTTCTTTATTACTTTTCTGTCTCTTTGCCCTAGCTTTTTTCTTCAAAGTTTGACAAATTGCTTCCGTTTTGATTGTTACATTTAAGACAGACAGCAAAACGATTTGTACATTTTAACAGCATGATGTACGCAATATATACTGGAAGTTTCTACCTTTTATCTAAATGTACATCAATTATAATTACCAAAAAAAAACTGTACATCAATTATTTTTAAATATTAGAAAACTATGTAGCAGAAATAAATATGTGTTCGAGAATTGATTATATTTCTTCAGATATCCAATCCAAACTTATCGATATCCCCTCTATCTCTTCAAACTTTAGATCGATCTGTTTCCTTTTCTTTTGTTCATTGTGATTTCAACAAGGAAGCTGATGTGATAATTATGTACCGTTTCTGGTTTAATTCTTTTTTTTTTTTTTTTTTTTTGACAACAAAAGATCAGCTCAAACGAGCCAATTGGTTGGGAAATCGTTTACAAATAAAACTTGGTGCGGAGATGTACGCGCTTGGCGTGCCAAAGAATCCGCCCTTACATTAGCATTTCTAGAAATTAAAGATAAAGAGAAAGAAGAGAATTCCTCCCTATCAGTCTTGATGTCGTCAAGGTACGCCGAGAACGCTGGCCAGTCGGAAGGGGAAGACACCATCTTCACCAAGTCTGAGCAGTCGGTATAAAAAGCCACCTCTCTGAAGTCATGCCCAATCATGCAGCGCATCGCCCAAAGGAACGCTTCAACTTCAGAATGTAATGGAGATAGACTTCGTCGGAAATTCTTGGCACCCAAAAACGGCAAACCTGTCTGGGCGGAGGTACAACACCATCCAGCACCTGCATACAAATCCCCTGCTTTCCAAGATCCATCTATGAAGCATCGGTATCCCGAAAAAACCGAAGGAAGGGAGGTTGTGGCCACCCTAGCCGGGGTCTCCAAAACTGCTGGAATGGTGGGATATGACACCGGGTCGTCCTCGACCTGAGCCTTCTGCCACGCTGCAGCTTCGCCCTCTGCTAAGCTAACAATATCCTCCGGCCGCTCCACAATATTTTCAAAAACACGTGCATTCCGTGCTTTCAAAATAAACCACATAAGCCACGGAAACGCCGCAACATGGGCCCCAGGATTCTGCTGACCCAAAAAATGATCAACATTTGCATATACTGATTCCGTCGGGAAAGAATTTGGTCCCACTGGTACATGAGCTAGAGCCCAAACCTGACGGGCCGGAGGACACACAAAGATTGCGTGATTGATAGTCTCCACATCCGCGCCACATCGCACGCACCGTAAGTCGCAAGCAATACCCCGTCGTCCCAAATTTGCCGAAACCGAAATACACCCAGTTAAGACCTGCCACATAAAATGTTGGATCTTAGGTGGGCAACGAGCCCTCCACACGCTAGCCAGCAGGGGGGTAATTTCCGGGCCAGAGCCAGTGGCCGCAAAAGTCCGAGACACGTCATGACGTGCAGTGTGATAGCCAGATTTGACTGTATACTTCCCTGTTTTCGTGAAGTGCCAACCAAAAGGATCATCCTTTTGATTACCACCCAAAGGTATAGCCCTTATGAATGCAACATCAAGTGGGTCAAAATGCTCATTAAGCATATCCAAACGCCAAGTATTAGTTTGTCGATCAATTAATTGATTCATTTGAAGAGAAGAGTCCTTTAACGGACCCTTACTTAAAGCTGGTCTCGGGAATTGAGCTGGTACCCAAGGGTCAGACCATATAGAAATGGTGTCCCCAGAGCCAACCCGTTTAATAAGCCCTTTATTAACCAGAGAGCGAGCAGAACATATACTCCTCCACCCATAGGAGGGAGAGTATGACCTAATTGGATCCAAAGGATGCGTATTCCTATAATACCTACTTTTAAACACCCTGGCAAACAGCGACTCTGGAACGTCTATTAGACGCCATAGTTGCTTGGCTAATAATGCCGAATTAAAGTCATCCACATTCCTAAAGCCAAGACCACCCAACTGTTTACTAACACATAATTTCTCCCAGGCAAGCCAATGCATGCCCCCTGTCTGACCACTAGTACTCCACCAAAAATTTGCCACTGCACTGGTAAGCTTGGATGTTATTGTTTTTGGTAAACGAAAACAAGACATCACAAAAGTTGGAACAGCAGTAGCCACAGATTTAATCATCACTTCCCTTCCCCCTTTTGATAGTAAATTTGCTGTCCAACCATTCATCCGACGCTGAATCCGCTCCCTAACAAAGGAGAAAACCTTAGTCTTAGCCCCACCCAAACTCTCAGGTAAGCCCAGATACGATCCCATACCACCCAGGGTTGTGATCCCGAGAACGTCCTGAAGTTCGGTTTTTGTCTGCTCATCAATCTTGTGCCCAAATTGTACCGATGATTTTGTAAAATTAATTTGTTGACCCGAGACAGACTCATACTGTTTTAGAATATCTAAAATAACCCGACATTGTCCTCTATCCGCCTTACAGAAGATCAGACTATCATCGGCAAACAACAAATGCGTAATAGGCGGGCATTTATTTGCCACTTTGATCCCGGTAATAAGTTTATCCCTTTCTGCTTTCCGTATATTAGCAATTAAAGCCTCTGTGCATAGGATAAACAAATAAGGAGACAAAGGATCACCTTGTCGCAACCCCCTCTGTGGAACTATCAAACCATTCGGCTGACCATTAATAAGAACCCTACACTCTACCGAAGTGACACAAAACATTATCCAGGAAACCCATGACTCGGCGAAACCCATCTTCTGTAACAGAGCTGCCACAAAATCCCACTCCACCCTATCATATGCCTTGCTCATGTCTGTTTTGATGGCCATAAATTTTCCTTTACAAGACGGGTTTGTGCGCAAACCATGAAACATCTCTTGAGCTATAAGGATGTTATCTGAGATCAGCCGACCTGGGACGAAAGCCGATTGAGTCTCAGAGATAAGACCTGGTAAAACCCTCTTAAGACGTTGACATAAAATCTTTGATATAATCTTGTATCCAACGTTACACAGACTAATCGGCCGTAATTCTGCCATTCTAGTTGGCTTGGCCACCTTTGGAATAAGGCAAATATGGGTTCGATTTAGGCCCTTGTCAAAAACTCCCTCCCCTAAAAATCTATTAACCAAATCTACAAGATCCGTCTTAACTATACCCCATGCTTTTTGGAAAAACAAAGCTGTCATCCCGTCTGGGCCAGGGGCTTTATCCGGGTGCATCATAAATAAAGCAGACTTGACCTCAGCCTCCGTAGCGGGTGTTGTCAGCCGCTCATTATCCTCAGCTGTAATAACCGTATTGACCTCCCGTAGGACCTCCTCAAAATTCTCCGGGTTTGTTGAAGTAAACAAATCCTCAAAATAAGAGACCGCCGTATTACATATATCCACGTCCTCGGTTGACCATATGTCATCCTTATTAAACAAACCCGTGATCCGATTACGAGCCCGTCTTTGCTTTGTTAAGGCATGAAAATATCTGGAATTTTTATCCCCCAATCTCATCCATTTGCTCCGACTCTTTTGATACCAGTAAATCTCTTCATCCACATACGCCTGGCGTAAGCGATTTTGTAAATCCGAGATTGTATCAGGAGGAATTGAATCATCTGCCAAAACCACCTCCAACTGCCGCTTTAAATCCTCAATAGTTTCCCTACCATATGGGACTTGTGATTTACGCCACTTTGAAATGGCCTTCCGACAACTCACAATTTTATGCACAAAAGCACCTGATTTCTGGTTTCTGCAATCTCCGCAACTCAATAGTTTCTGGTTTAATTCAATTAAAATTAAAGTACAGTTTGCACACAAAAAAAAATTGTAAATGACAACGATCATGTCTTTAATTTTTTTACTACAAAAGATCGAATTACATACTCGTGAATATTATTGTGTAACTAATTATACTGTTCCAGTATTTAATGATTAATTAATGGAACGTACGAATATAAATTTAAGAAAGGAAAAGCTGTAATGGACCCAAGATCAAATACTGGATTTGCTGTTCTGTTATGAACGATTTATATAATTCGTTTGTGTTATAAAATTACACGTACAGTTTCTTTTATTTATTTGTTAATTTGCTTTGTTGTTTTTCAAAAAGAATGACTATTCAGGAGACATAAACATCGATTAAGAATTTATTTTCTGGACAAAATAGAGAAACATACTGTATATGTCACGATGTTTTTAAAAAAAAAAATAGGGAGAAAGAAAATTTTAAGTATAACTAAGTAGTGATAACTGTGATGGCTGAATAATGTTCAAAATAATAATAAAAGAGTAATTTGAAACATGAAAAAAAAAAAAGAGAGAGAGTAAATTTGCAACAGATAGATTATAAATTGTGAAAACTATATTACCACAAGCAATAAGTTGAAGAATTAATTATACTAGATGAATAACCGCAGTATGTGCGGGTTTGTTTATATCTATATATATATTTATTGTAATACTTTCTTTGCTTCTTATGTTTTCACATATGGAAGATTAAAAATTATATATTAGACAAAACTAAGATTTCTTTTACGAGGTGGCAAAGAATACTAAATTTTGTTTAAAGCTAAATCTTATTTTAAAGTGATTTTTATAGACGAAAACTATTAGCATATTTTTTTTAGGAAGTAAAATAATCATACCATTTGCACATTTGATTGGTATATAATTTTTTTTTTAACATCCTACAATTCTTGTCTAAAACTTAGGTATTTAGATACAATTTGTATTTAAGCTTTTCAACTAAATACCAAGGGACTCTAAAATTTTCTTTTATCAAAAAGATTTTCACTTGCACATTTGATTTGTAGATTAAAAACATTTAAACATCCTACAATTCTTGTCTAAAACTTAAGTATTTAGATATACTTGTATTTAAGCTTCTCAACTAAATACCATGGGATCAAATTCTCTTTATCAAAAAGATTTTCATGCCGCTTGGTTAACTCTTTAATGGTTATAATTAAGATAGACAACTTTCCTTCCTGCTAGCTGTTCAATTTCTTGACTATAACTCTAGAATTTAATTTTTTTTTTGTCAACAATTTAATTTAATTTCCTTCTTTTTTTTCTATGAATTTTCTTCAACCAACATTATATCATTGATTTAACTATCTTTCATTCGATAGTGAACAAAACTCTGATCTTTTCATATATAAAAATTTATTTCTCTAAGGACACACTTTGATGAATTTCTCTACAATATTAATCAAATTCCTAGTCACTGCTACAACCCTTCAAAATTGTTGAGAAAATTATAGCGCCTAAACCATATGTTCATACCTTCATGGTTTACTATAAGAGGACAAAGCAAATCTTTTGTTTTACTGTCGATACATTTTTATCTTTTGGTGATGCATCTACTTACTTAAAGAATACATCAACATGTTCTAAGCCTTTCTAGATTTCTTATATAAATATTAAAATTGTTTATGATATGAAAAAGAATAAAAAACATGGAAAATGTTTCAAATTCTTTTTTAATTTTAAATATGTTTGTTTTTAGTTTATTTAATTTATGTGCTTTTAATTTGGGTTGAGAGGTGTCACTCTCTCTATTGTTGAAATGTCATTTATATGGAGAAAGTTGAGCAACTTTCATAATATAGATTTCTGACGGTCAAAAATAAAAATTAAATATATTTCTGACAAAAAAATGTTTTAAAAGCAAATCAGTTGCCAACAACTATTTTCCAACCTGGCACCCAATTCCACCTAAGAAAAAAACAGTTAAAACATTTTAATATGAAAATAACACGTGGCAGTGAATAGTATTTGAATGATAGATAGATACCCCTTTTCTTTCTCCTTCATCTTCATCGCCTCATTTCACATTTACACTCTTTCAGATACTCTCTCTCATATCAAAGCAAAACACAATACAGAGACAAAGAAAACAGAGCGTGCTCTCTTCTTCTCTCTTAATCATTCTCTCTTCACCAGATTCCCAACACTATCATTCCCCCTTCTTCCTCTATAAAGAACCATTCACTTCTTCTTCCTCTCATGGATCCTTGGGAACCACTAGACCACCACCACCACCAACACCACCGTCATCTCCGTAACCACCGTCATCCTTCTTTCTCCTCTTCTCTCCTCGACCAAATCTACCGCTCCATCGACGATTCCTCTCCTAACTCCTCCTCCATGAGAAAGACCAAGCATCAGAACCGCGACGAGACGACGACGACAGCTCGCGTTTCTTCTTCTTCCAACCGCCGCGCAACCGCCGCCGCCGACGGTTTCATCAGATCCAGGAATCTTAAAAAAAACTCAGAACAAGAACCTGTCTTCTTAAAGCTCTCCTCTACTACTACCTCAACCTCCTCCGACTCCAGCGGTGGTTTCTCTTCTTCCGAGTCTGAATCTTTTTATCGACGTTCTAAATCCTCTCCGGCTATTCATTCTTCTTCTCATCATCACCCCAAACCCATCCGAACCACCGTCGTGGAACCAAACAACACTAAAAAACAAGAACATGGAGGAAGCTTTCTCAAAACCAAATCCAAAGCGTTGAGGATCTACACCGATCTCAAGAAAGTCAAACAACCCATTTCTCCCGGCGGTCGTCTCGCCACTTTTCTCAACTCTATTTTCACCGGCGCCGGTAACACCAAAAAGCTTAACAAAATCAACACCACCACCGTCAACTCTGCTGCCGCGGCGTCGTCTACCACCACAACGTGCTCCTCCGCGTCGTCCTTCTCCAGATCTTGCTTGAGTAAAACGCCGTCTTCTAGCGAGAAATCGAAACGATCCGTTAGGTTTTGTCCCGTCAACGTCATCTTTGACGAAGACTCCTCCAACTCCAAGTACAACAACAACAAAAGAGAATATGATGAATCCACTCGTCATCATCGAAACTATGATACTCTAGAGATCCGAGTCATGGAAGAGAATCGTCGTGTGATCGAAGCAGCTAAGGAGCTTCTCAGAACTTACCAGAAAAGCAACAAAGACGTTGTCAAAATCTCCGGCGACGATGTAGACGAAGAAGAAGAAGAAGACGAGGATGATGATGATGATGCGTTGAGTTGCACGAGCTCTGATCTGTTCGAATTGGATAACTTATCGGCGATAGGAATCGATAGGTATCGAGAAGAGCTTCCGGTTTACGAAACAACTCGGTTAAACACGAATCGAATTATTTCTAGATGATTTTAATAATTTAATTACTTTGTTTAATTTTTAGTAAGTGGGTATCATATGTTATAGACTTCAATTGATAGCGTGTTACGAGTAACTTGTGGGTTTTGTTTGTATTAACTAATTAGATTATTGATCAGCTCTTGATTCTAATTATTTGGAATTTATCAAATTACTAATTTAAATTACAACTTCGAAATCAAGAGGCGCCAGAGACGAACGAACATCTTTGGTAATCGAAGATGAGTTGAAAATTACATAAAGCAAAAGGCAGATTTTCTTACCTTTGTCATCAATTCGGACAGCAAAGGGAAGTTGAATTTTTTTTTCTTTATGTCACCTGATGGGATCCACTCATCAATCTTATATACAGTATGTGTTATGGTTTTTATTTTCATTCTTTATTTTTTTTATTTTTTTTATTATTTTTTCTACTAAACAACCAATCAAAATGTATATTTATAATATATATATATATGTATATAGAATTATGTTTATATTATATTTCTAACCGTGGTGATGATCCTTCCTATTGGTGACACAAAAACTTAAATGTTTTTTTAACGGATAGCTCAAAACAAAATGCATTATTTATTGGAATTATGTAATTAAGTTTTCAAAATTTTAACCATATCGTTTTAATTTCGTTAACCAGTCATCCGCACCTACCTTACATAATTACATTATAATCTCCTCCAAGTTGGAATTCAGTTACAATTGCTTCTGTTGTTTTTTACTTTCTTTGACGCTACTTTAAAAAAACAAATATATATAGGAAAGTAGAATATTTGATTTGATGTTACTAAATACTAATTATGATCAATAAGATATAGGGGGACAAGAGTGAAAGAGACATGGTCTCAAATGTCATGGACAAGAGTATCCAATAATTTGATTCTCTCTTTTTTTACTAACGTTCCAATCTTTTTTTTTTTTTTTTTCATTGGCTTAATTTGTTATTGTCTCAAGTGCGCGACTTCAAGATCACAATTGGATTATACGCATGACATTCTCGTATCTTTCTAAACTATATGCCCTTTATACGCATGATATCATCTAACTAAATACCTACCATATGTATGTTAAAATTTAGTAAATGGTCCTTACATTATGCATCTTATAGTAATAACCTAAGACAAAGTCGGAATCCAAATATGAATTCATCGTATATGTACATTAATAAAAAAGGTTAAATATATAATAGCCCCTAATCATAGCAGCATAATACGATACACTTAGTAAAGCTATTCAAACATTCTTAATTTGATAAGTACACTTTATTAAAGTATGAAACAATTAAGAAGAGCAAAAGGGGTAATCCGTAGCCACAAAAAAAATCCTATACAAAGGGAACAAACAACACACATGGTAAGATCATCTTTTCTTCTTTTTTTTTTTTTTTTTTAAAAAAAATTACTATAAATGATCATAGTTGTCATTAAATTATGCATCCTAATTTACACCACTAGAAACATATCAACCCCATGAAAACTACTCAGTTTTATTTCTTAAGTCACCAGTTCATGTTTAATCAGATATTGTTGTAATAATCCATAATGTTTTCCGGTTGGACGACAATATCTAGAGAGCTAACATACAGTTGAAACAACAAAATTGAAGTGTTAAGAAAATACTAGTTAATTTGCTAGAGAACCAAAATTTGTGAGTTGCTTGTAAAGTTATTTGCAAAATAAGTTTTGCGGCAACATATATAAATCGTATATATAAGTAGATATTGATTTCACGTCGATTATCTAATAACATGCACTACAAGAAAACATGGATTTACCGATTATAAAAACAGTCACTATATAGTCGTTAACTACTTAGTCACGACTGATTGCCGACTGACATACGTAGTCGTTAAATAGTGCGTCGCTAAAAAAAATAGTCGCTATGGAGCTATTAATTGACGACTGATAATTAGGGTCGCTCTTCCTTCGCCAAACAGCCTCTAAAGTTGTGACTGAATTGCAACACTTTAGCGACTGATATATTACTCATTTGCGACTGTTTGGGTACTGTTTTGTTTACGTTTTGGTGACTTTTTACGACTGTTTAATTATCATGTTTTTAAAAAAAATCGGGTAAAAATGCATTATTTGATTTTGTAATACCAAAACTGATTAAGAAAACATGTACTAAAACATAACAAACATGAAATTAAACAAAGACATAAGTACCATGTTTTTACAAAAGTTGCAAAAGTTCCAAAAAAGATCCAAATATCCAAGCAAATAAACAAGCAAATATTACATGAGGAAACCTAATTTTGAAAATCAACAGGGTTTGAGTCATTGGTTTGAGACTCGAGGAAGGCGACATAGTTTGGGTTAATCTTGAGGAAGCTCACCAAGCGTGAGATCTCTGCTTGTTGCTCAGATGCAACCCGTAAAGCCTCAGCTGCAACTCGTGAAGCCTCTGCGTCACGCTCTGCTTGTAGAGCTGCTTGTTCCTCTATCTTGCGGTTAGCATCTTCAAGCTGTTGTTGCAGGGTTGTGAAAGTAGAAGAGCTTCCAGGGTACTTCCGCTTCCCGTTGATGTAACTTCCTAGGCTTCCAACTCCAAAGTATGTTCCTCTATCATTTATGTAAGTAGACTCCATACACAAAACAGAGAGAAAAAGTTATTATAATTTCTTAACAATGAAAAACTTAATAGCTTATTAGAAAGAAGCAAATTACCTGAAGAAAGAGCTCATCATCCTTCTCGTGAGATAGCTCTGATCGACGTGAAGTACCATCTGAAGACTCATCATTATCCTGAGCAGCCAACTTAGCTTCCTTTCTTTTCTTATATGCCTCATGAACTGCTTACGCTTTCTTATCCACAAAAGTACCATCTTTTTTGGTATGAGTCCTGAGAAAAACTTCAGGAATAGTTGGCGGTCTTCCCAATTCTACTTTCTGAAATGTTAGACAATGAAAAGGTTAGGAACCAAGTAATTAAACAATGAAAATGTTATGATGTAACTCACCATCTCTTGTTTGATTTGTAAGTAAGACTTCGGCCCTGATAAATGCTTGTGAGGGCCAAGACCATTACGGTAAGACATTCGAGCTGCTGAAGTGGTTGCACTCTTTGCCATGGCTTCTTCTGTGTTCCAATAGTCACACATTTTTTTCTAAAGACTTCTCTCAATCCATCTCGGTGTCACTTCCTCTCGCTGAGCTGCTGCCTTGGAAACCATGTCTTTCATACGGTTTTGACAAATGCTATAGAACTTTGCTTGAACCACACCGATTAGAGAGGGATCCCATGTGTGTGTTTTCTACAAAAGAAGACTAGTGTTAGTGTAAAAAATCCAAGAAAAAAAACTATAAATACAGAAATCAAATTGAAAGGAGTAGAAGTTTACCGCGAATTCCAAGAAGTAACCTTCTCTTCTTGCATTCGGAACACAACCCCAACTGTAATATGGACCATCAAACTTGTTTGTAAACACTTTTGTAATCTTTCGGGTAAGTGATGACTTGTCTTTACCAAACCTTCAAACACAAACAAATCAGTAGTAAAATTCCAATCAAACACAAACAAATCGATCAATCAAGTAAAATTCTAATCACAAACAAAAACAAACAATCCAAAATACAAAATTCTAATCCAAATTCTAATCACAAACAAACAAACACAATCAAATTCTAATCCAAACAAACAAACACAATCAAATTCTAATCCAAAATACAAAATTCTAATCCAAATTCTTACCAAGTGGTTCCACGCTCTAATGAGGGAGAGAGGACAGTGGTATACTTCTCACGGCCTGGTTGGACAAGCATGTTATGTAAAGAAGCGAGTACATCAGCTGGGAGATTTGATTCCCTTGCACCGTCATCCTCATAATCAGCTTCTTCCTCATATGAGTTTTGCGCTTGAGAACTGTGAAGCGATGCAGAAGCTGCTCGAGGTTGACCAGGTTGAGAAGAGGGTGGTCGATGAGACTGTCGAGGTAGAGGAGACTCTCGAGGTAGATTCAAGACTTGAGGAGACTGTCGATGATGATTCGTGACTGACGGTTGAGGAGACTCTCGAAGTTGACTCGAGAATTCTGGTGGATTCGTCGCGGAGGCGAGAGGTTGAGGAAAAGGACGCCTGGTTGGATCTTCGCCGGAAGGGGATGTTCCGGGAAAGCTCCTCGAGTGCTGGAACAGATTTGTCGGAGGTAGATAGTCTCGGTAAGAAGGTGTAGGTCTCGCTGGAGGCTGGAGGATTGGGACAGGAGTTCTCTGAGAATTAGTCTCTGGAACTCGCTGGTTCGCTGGTGTGAAGGTATATTGGGGAGGAAGATTTGCGGGTCTGTGATTCGCCGTTTGTGAGGTTCCAGAGGTTCGATTAGAGGGGTTTCTTCTTCCTCCGCCTCTTTTCTTTAATCCAGCCATCAAGGGTTTACGGTTTCGTCGAGTGAGAGGAAGAAGGAGGGTTTACGGTTTAGATCTAGGGTTTTGAGGTTTCGCCGTTTCGTCTCGAAGAAGAAGAAGAAGAAGAAATTGAGAAAAGAAATGTTAGATTAGGGTTTGTTCAGGGAAGAAAACGAAAAAATGGGTTTTCGTGTTTTGTCACGGCCCAAATTGTGTTAATGCCCAAATTTATTAAAGCAGTCGCTAAATAGTAGCTTTTTAGTCGCAATCTTTTAGCGACTGTCAAACTGGTCTCTAAATTAGTCGCAAATTGGCGACTACACTACGACAATATGAATCAGTATCCAATTAGCGTCTATTAGACGACTATTTTATTTTAATAGCCATTTAATAGCTAAACAATCGCAATTCAGTCGTTAAATTTAGCGACTGTGTTTTTAGTCGCAAATTGCAGTAACCAATTCTATGTTTTGTTGTAGTAGTGACGATGTCTTACCTGATATTACATTACATATCAAATCTGATATGTTTCCATTAATCTAATAATATGCAAATAATCTTTCGACTTCTCGCTATCTAAGAAATCAATGCAAGAAATCTTATACATGTAAATATATTTTAATTTATTTTTCAGGTGGGCACTATAAGCAAGAAGTTGGTGAACATATCAATCAGTAAAAGCAATTAGAGAGCTACGTATCATATACACTATAAAACTATGCCATAAATTTACGTATATCTGATAATAATTAAAGAGTGAAGGGGCATACCATGTCCCATAACAACCATGCATGCACGACTCGTCATCCTCGTGCACTCACATTGCCTTAATCCATTAGAAACAACACATAGCTCCGTGAATAGATGTAGCCATATGTAGGTGACGTAGGTCAGTAGTTATATAATCACGTTAGTTAAATATGTACTTTGTAGCGGACCAAAATTAAGCAGACGAAGTTTGGTTAGGTTTTGAGACTAATCTCTTGTCCATTTGTTGACTAAGACATTATAAAACCATATATTACGATTATATAAAAATGATATGGTTCGTATTACGAACAAGCACGTACATATCTGATAGATACAGCGATGGTGTTTGAGTAAAACTGTTTTGAGGAAAAAAATGAAAGAGACAGGAGAGGAAAACGAATAAAGAGAGGGCACGTGGAGAGACCAAAACAAGTGGATATGACTTTAGCCCGCACGTGACGGGTGGCCAATTTATGTCTAGTGGTTGTCGCGCGTGCACACGTGTGAACTCCTCTTCTCTTTTGTTTTGTCCGATCCCTATACTAGAAAGCAAAAATATAATCTTCCTTCTTCACGTCACCTGGTGGGCTCTCATAATAAGCTGGACCAATTTGAAAAAAGAAAACAGTAATAAGTAACAGTACTTGCTCCATTATTTTCTTTCACATATATGACCTATATTGACTTTTTTTTTTTTTTTTTTTTTATAATTGTTGAGCATGAGAATCAAGAGCTCTTTTTTCCACGCAAGTCTGTCTATTTGTTCAAATTGTCTCCTTGACAAATTTATGAGAAAAATATAAATATGTATATGTTATATTTTAGTCTTTTTGTTCAGTTTAAATTATATTATTTAATAATAATACTAATCATATTATGCCATCAAAATTGATCTTTTGGGAACAAATTTTTTCATTTTATTTTGTATATATACTTTTTAATTGAAAATAATTAAGGGACTCATTTTATTATGGGATAAAACTACATGAAAACAAAGGAAATATAATGTCAAAGCCAAACCAAGAATATGATAATTTTTGCTTTCCATGTATTTAGTAAATGAACTTAAAGTCTTAAAATATTTTTGTTTTGGTAAAATAGTTTGAAAATCAGATTGAAAAATGATACATTTGATGAGAAAATTATAAAATATTACTAAGAATAATATCTTATATATTAAAAATAAAAATGTGGAAATCTGAAATACGCTCAACCCCAAGAGAAAACATTACAAAGAAAAAGAAGAATATTTTGTTGGATGCCCGAGAAGATGATTGTCAGTCACTGATTTGCAGCTTTTTTATGTAAAAGAAGACACGGCGTCGTATCAACGTCTCTTTCTCCTCCTCATCTTCCTCTTCTCTTTTTTTTTTTGGTGTGTGTATAATATATATGTTTATTGTGTGTGTATGTGTTTTTTCAATTCGTCTACTCTTTTTGTTGTTTTATGTTTTCATTATAGAAGAAAGATTCTAATCACAAATTACATTGATCCCAATATTATATATATGTTTGTTTTCAGTAAAGTTAAAGGGTTGGTACTTGGTAGTAGTGAATACATTACTCGAGATTAATTAGTCCCAATAATGAATGTAGGTTGTTTGTTCCTCGTGAGAAGTAATTAGACCTTATAACTAGCGATTTATATAATGCTGAATTTAGAAAGATCCAACATCAACTTTGGATGGATTAAGACAAATAATAATAGTTGCTGTTGCTGTTTGTTGGTCGATTAGTCCAAAACTATCATCTCTATCGGTACAATTATTGAATTTGTCCTTTCTCTTTTTTTCCTTTTCTTTCTTAATCATATGCCACAAGTTGAGATGGAGACAAATTAAATGATATTTCAAGTACACAATTGATTTATTATTATTTTGGACATTTCTTTCTTATAGATTTGTAACCAACTTTTTTGTAACACATGTAAACGTTACATAAATCAATTTGTATAAAATTAATTTTGAAAATCATGCTCAAAGAGCTCCATGCATGTAGAACTTGTCTTGATATATATGCTCGATGACAATAGTAATTTTACCCAAATCAGTTGTGTAAACTGCTGATTGACTATACAAAAAAAAAATGTTAGAAAACTTTGACAGTATAGGTCTGATACGGGTTTTACTTGTTAGCCAATCAAAAGCTATTGTGAGTTATCCAAAATGAATTTATATCTTCAAATTATTAGAATCAGTAGATTTAAGTAAGATAAAATCCTAAACTACCATTAATAAACTAATTTTTTTTTTCCAAAAATACCACTATCAAATTGTTTCCCCCCCCCCAAAAATACCCCTATAGTTTTAGTCAAAAAAAACCACAAACATTAAAATCATTTTTCAGGGTTTATAATTAAAAGTTTTGATTTTTGTTTAGTATTTTGGATTTACGATTTAAGGTTTAGTTTTAGTATTTAGAGTTTAATTTTGGAAGTTTAAGTTTAGTTTAAGTATTGTGGTATTTTCGAAAGAAAAAAAATATAGTGGTATTTTCATAAAGATAATAGTATACTTTAAACTTCATATAATAAGTTTTTTTTTTTTTTTTTTTTTTAACACTGTCTTCATATAATAAGATTTATAAAAATTACTACTAACACGTTTGTGATGAGATCTAAAAAATCATAAGCTAATTAAAAGTTTATTTTAAAATTCGATTTTTTAATTATTATTTTTAAAGGATTGATAATAATCAATATAAAGCCCAATCTAACAAGGCTTTTAAAAGCCCAAAACGTAACCTCAATTTGTTTTCCGAAATAGACGAGAAAAAAACAGAGTAACGTCTTCGTCTTCGTCTTCGTCTTCTACTCTTCTTCATCAGCTACGGCCGTAAAAACCATCAATGGCGACGGAGTCGCCGAGCTCTGTTCGAAAAGGTGAATCTTTTGATTAATCCATGAATTCGAAAAATTGGATCGATGAAATCCATGAATCCAATTACGTAAATCAGGAAATTGGAATTAGTTTGATGTATTCTCTAGGGTTTATCTTTCTGTTACAGTTGTTGTTCATCTAAGAGCTACTGGAGGTGCTCCTATACTCAAACAATCTAAGTTCAAGGTAGACTCTTATATCACTCTTCCTCTCAAACTAGGGTTTTGTTCTTCCATAATGGGGTCATCTCATGTTGATAAAGTTGTATACTATATTTGGTTTTAACTTGATGAATTAGAGTGTTGATGTGAGGTTTTGAGTCTTGTTGTTTGGTAATATTGGGCTTACTAGTTCACAATTTATGCAAAATCTCTCTGGCTCATATCGTACTTTATGATCTTATATGTGTTTTGAATGTTGTGCGATTGCGTGTGATAGATTCCAGGGACTGATAAATTTGCTAAAGTGATTGACTTTCTAAGAAGACAACTCCATTCTGACTCATTGGTATGTATATACACACTCAGCTTCTTCTCTATATGTGTATTTGAATCTTTTATAATCGGTCTGACATTGCTCTCTTGTTTGGTAAAAGTTTGTCTATGTGAATAGTGCGTTCTCGCCGAATCCTGATGAATCAGTTATTGATCTTTATAATGTAAGTCTTTTTCTAGTCTCTGTGTGTTGTGGATCTAAGAATCTATGTTTCTATTTGCTTACATGGTTCTGGTTTGGTATTTGCAGAACTTTGGAATTGACGGCAAACTGGTGGTAAACTATGCTTGTTCCATGGCATGAGGATAAAAAGCCGAATACTACAGAATTCTCAAGCTCTGTAAGCAATCACATTCTTTTTTACTGTTACTTTCAAACTTTGATAACTTGTCTTCTATTGAACTTCAACTTAGCATTCTGGTTTCTTCAATTCGATAAGTTTTTTTTTAACCATCTTTACGTATCTGAAGATGATGAGTGAATCGTATATGAGCATCACCGTAAAACTTGAGCTTTGTTCTTTCAGGGTCACACACTAGATAAGATGCTTGCTTTGTTGGAAAAGAAGAAGACTTTTCAGATGAAAGTTGCTTTATGTACATAATCTATATAGCACTGGAATTGATATTTTTTTACCCTAAATACATGTACCTAAAAGACCATATCAAACTTCAAAAGCATTAGATTGTACTCTCGCCTGTATGTTTTCATAGTTCAGTTCTCAGAGATTCCAAAAAAGGAGCGTTTAAACACTTGTCACCTCTGCATTTGCTATGCTAATGCTTTTATTATGTATTAAAAATTACATAATAGTTCTTAGTAAATAATATAAGTAACTTCTTCCATACAGATGTTGCATAATGTGACAAATGAACAGTTTTGGTTTTTCTAATCAAAACAGTAATATGTTATTAGAGTTATAACTAACTTGCAAAATCTAAACAGTTATCTTACCGGAAAATTAACTAACTTTGTTAATCTTCACCAAAATTAGCCTTAATCCGTTATTCCCTCTCTGAATTTTCCCGGGGAAAAATTTACCATCTCTCTCTCAAAGTAGTATTCTTTTGGGTCAATTTTACCATCGTGACATCCATGTTCTTCTTCTGAATATTACGGAAATCTGGATTCAAAACGGAGAACTTGTAATTTTCCGACAAAACAGAGAGAAAGTTATGTTTTTTCCCTACAGATGACGCACATTTTGATTCCGGTGACGAAGACAACCAAGGAAGAAGACCGTTTTTGATTCAATCACATCTACAAAAATGGGTTTTCTGCGTTGTCTCTTCAGATCTCGGAGCTTCATTATTTTGATCCTCGCTCTGTTTTTCACCATTCATAGCTTCCTCCTCGTCGAATCACAAGAACCACCTCTGACTCCACAATCTCCTCCGCCGCCTCCCCCGCCACCACCTCCACCTCCTCCTCCACCGCCACCGCCACCTGTCAATGGGACCGTTGAACAAGGCATTTCTCCATCGCCTCCTCCTCCAGTCAGAGAGACAATCGAGCCTGTGTCTTCTCCACCGCCACCTGGACCACCACCGAGGTCGCAATCCCCTCCCCCAAAGAATAATCATTCACGGCGGTTTCCGCCTCCCCCTCGGCCTCCGGAGAAACCAAAGAGAGGTGGATTAAACAAAGGGAAGACTGTGGGACTAGTCTTTGTTGGGTTAGTTGCAATGTTGCAGGTCTTTGTTGTTGTCTTCTTGGTATTCAAGAGAAACCAGCTTCTCAACTTGAAAGACACTAATTGAGAAGATTCTAACCATTTCTGGATTGACGTTAACTACTCTTTCGTTCGTTTGAGGTCATCTATTAGAGTGATGATTAGAAAGGAGAATGTATTAGGAGGAAACAAAAAAGTGCAATTGTTTTAACTCTCTCATGTAAAATTGTTTCTGAAATCTCATGTGTTTGTTCTTTCTAAGATTAATCTGATTCACCAAATGGTTTGGTTCACTAATTATCTTGGTGCAATCTTTGGATGCGGTGTTCCAAGGTGCAGCTTTTATAAAATAGTGATATGCTGATAGTGAGATCAAACAACTCTAGACATATGGAGGCAGCACAAATCCTAATAGTCAAAGCTTCTTCCTTTATTCCATTCTTTTCTCTGTTTCTTGATGAGGTTCAATAAGAAAGAAAAGAAGAAGAGACTTTGAAGAAGGAAGATGAGAACCAGACATAACCTTGGCTATGATTCCTGTCTGGGTTAAAGGTTCTAATGTGAATATCATACAAGCGTGAAACAACATAGATCACAAGAAAGATTTAAGTATCTCATTTCCGTTGTATAAAAAACTATACACTTATGTACAAAGCAAACAAAACTTTGATTCTAATAGGACTTAGCAGTATCTTCTTCTCTCTTCAAAACAGATAATTCTCTTCATCAAATAGATATGTTTAACTTGTTGTGGAAACAGACTTGAAGCTGTTTCCCTTTCAGAAAGAATATGCAAAGAGTAACAAGAGACTCTAGCGACCCGAGAAAACAAGCACAAGCACGGTAATCACAAGTGCAACAGAGAATATTAAAGCCTGCATACAATTTTCAATAGATAAGTTGGTAGATCCTCATTTACAGCTGAGTTGCGTTTATGTCAGTTTAAAGAAATCTAGAGGAGAATGCAACTGGATCAGCTAACTTACAGCTATAGCAGAGGCAGCAAGACCAGATCTTTCCCGTGGATCTCTACGGTAATAGTTGATAAAATATAGAAATGTTGCAACGTACCACGCAAATGGGCAGACAAATCCAAGAAGAAAGCTTAACATATAAACAGGTAAAAAAGAATCTGGCTTCAGCAAGACAATATTATCCAAAAGCCAGAATAATAAGAAGAAGAGTGAGAGAGAGGTGTTTGTTAACTCACGAGAACCATCCGATTCCACAACCGAAGCAAGGGAGGGGCTTATAGAAGAGTCCTAACTCAGAGTCCTCACCATCACGGATTAGAATATACTTTCCTTTCTTTTGTTCCTCAAAATCTGCTTAACATATTTTCCAACATTCACAAGAGGAACCTAACAACAGTAAGAGTCACAAGAATCATAAAACTAAAACACAAGAAGAGACAAAAGTTTGAGAATTTTACTGGCATTCATGGCGAAAGAAGTGCAACGGTATAATTTTGTAAGGCCGACCTAAATTTCCTCTCACCAAGTAACCTGAAACATCAATCACCCAAACTGGTCTCAGATACGGATGTAAGGCAGAAACATTTTGATGTAAGAAAGACAAAGCTGAGATTTTTTTTTGTTTTATATACAGATTTCAAAAGCAATCCAATGTAAAGCAGAGGAATTTCAAATTGAAAATATTGAGGATCATTACTGAGTAACAACAAGAAGGAAATATATCCAGGAGAAATCTCCGAAAAATCTGCATTACCTGATATGATCCAAAATTGCGATGATCTAATGCATAAGAGAAGCAAATCAAACATAAACCCTAGGAAGTCTGAGGAGTTTCGAGAATGAAAGCAATCAAAGGAACAAACAAAACCCTATTGATCCTCAGAGGAAAAAAGGACGAATTTTTCTTAGTAAAAAGTAAACGAGGGAAAGAGAAAAATCACAAGGCAATGCAAAAAAAAAAAAAAAAAAAAAAAAAAGTTGTTGAAAGGAGATTGCCTGAAAGATAGAGATAGAGAGACAGAAAGAGAAAGAGAGATTGCCTGAGAGATTCGCGACCGTGACCGACGGCAACAGAGATTCTTGCTTTCGTTGCCCAACGTTTTTTTTTAGTTCTTCTCAACATCGTTTTAGCTGCTTGTTGGAGATTTTTTTTTTATTTTTTTTTAATAATAATATAACATTAATAATGGCTGAATTTTTCTAATATAATAAGATGGATTTTGACGCAGAAAAAGGCATATTAAAAACTAAAAAAGCTCACAATTTATCTCTAGTATAAAAAAAAAATAAAAATAAAAATTGAGGAATATGAACGTCTAAATAAATCTGTTATACACATGTTGAATAAATTAATCAATAAAATATCACTAAAATAAGTATGAGGAAAGAAATCTAGAATGTTTTAATTTCGAAACTCTAAAAAAAAAGCCCTCGAACCTTGAGTAGATATTTTTTGCAAAAAAAAAACCTTGAGTAAGATCTATCTTAAAAAACCCTAGTACAATTTTCAAATTTTAGTGTTAACCACGATGTTATGGATAACCCCTCAACTTTGGTTTCAGCTGAAAATTTTGGGATTTGTTTTTGCAATTATGATCAGCAAATATTATCCCTTTGATTTTTTGCAAATATTATTATCAGCAATATTTTGCAATCAAATAGTAAAACTCAGAAAAACGATATGTACCCGAACAATCAGCAATATTATCCCTTTGGTTTTTTTTTGTTTGCCGACAATACTATTTGATTGGATGGACTTTGCTTAATCGAAGATTTTTTCACTCACATGTTGAAAAGATAGTAAGAGTGTTGTTTTTTTTCTTCTTCTAAAAGATAGAGTTTACGAACCTCACTCACTCAAGACAATCTACTTGTATCAAGTATGGTTACAAAACCCATTCCATATGGGGGTTAGTTTAACAACATAAATTAATGGGGTTTATTTTGCCTCCCTCCATCAACAAACAACCAGAACCAGCAAAGAATATCCCAAAATCCAGTTTACAGTAGAAATGCTGATTCCCACCCATATTTTTTTATTCAGAGAAACAAAAATCTTTTTAACCCATTTAAAAAAAAACTCGAAAGAACCTGAGATTTTAAACGTATGGAAACAAAGAAATCTAATTGGTACAGAGTGTTAAACCAGAGGAAATGCGAGATCAGAGACCCTTACGAGCTTTTGATGTTGTTTTGTCCATTGCGTGGTTCTCTTTTAGAGCAGCATGGATTCAGGGTTTTCAATGTATCCCTTAAATGCTTTCAACCATTCTGCTCCAATGGCACCTGCAGAAAGAAGAAGATTAGATTTATACAATGATGATGAATGATTCCAATGATGACAAAAGAACCAGATTACCGTCTACTACGCGATGGTCACAGCTCAGTGTAACAGGCATGTAAGCAGCAAAGTTGAATTGATCTGGGCCGTTACCAGGGACAACTCTCTTTTCAGCTGTTTTTATTTTAGGAATCAGACACAACTTGAATCAGTTATTGGATCTTCGTAACGTAGTTAAAAACTCTGTTCTGCAGTGAGAGAGAGCATACCGGATCCAACTGCTAGAATGGCGGCTTGTGGTGGATTAACGACTGCACAAAATTGCTTGATGCCAAACGGTCCTCCCAAGTTAGAGACCGTAAATGTTCCTCCCTGAGAAAACGAGATTATTTGCCTGTTTATTGAAAAATATGATTAGTGAATTAAGATAATAAATTCTCTCACCTCATAATCTTCCGGCTTTAAGCTGTTCTCTTTTGCTTTTTGAGCCAATAACCGAACTTCTTCTCCAATTGTGGACAGACCCTTCTTGTCTGCGTCCTGGAGTCAAGAAATTGAAATATTTAGTTCAGAAATATGAAGTTTGTGCTACAGCGACGGGTTAAACATTATTTTGCACACACCTTCACAACAGGGACATAGAGCCCGTTCTCTGTCTGCACTGCGACGTTGATGTTCACATTTTTAAACCTATAGAGAAAGGTTAAGATGTTTGCTACCCCAATCATATTCAAAAGGTTGTCGATGTACTTACTGGCGGATGTAATCGTCAGTCCATGAACTATTGCACTGAGGAACTTTCCTGAGAGCTAATGCAGCAGCCTAAAAAGCATGACGACGGGTAGGATATATTTAAAGATCTGTTGGCTTGCATGTAAAGTATACACAAGTAAGATGTACCTTAACAACAAGATCATTGACAGATATCCGTTTCCCACCAGAAGCTTCTTGGAATGAATTAAGTTGACTCCTCAAACTGCATACACAAAAATACGCTTTGTCTAGCTTACCCATTGACCGCGAGTCAAAATAAATCATTCAAAACTTTATACCTACCCCATAAGTTTGTCAACACATGTATCTACGGTCAAGTAATAGTGAGGGATAGTTTGCTTTGAAAATGCCAAACGTGAGGCTGTGACCTGTCATAATTATAAAGTTAAAGAGGTTTCAGAATCCTTGAACCTATTGAAATTGACTTAACAAGGCTGCAAGGGTTAGATAGGTCATACCTTTCGTATCTGAGGATGGGGGATGTCAACATAGTCCAAAGCTGGGACCTTAGAATCAGTAGATTTAGATGGCGTCGCAGTAGCTCCTTTACCACCTGAAGCTGCACCATTGGCAGATGTAGAAGGACACAAGGATGAGTGATATACTGTAAACAGAGGCAAGAAAGGTCTGAAAGAAAAAGAAAGGAAACGAAGAGTCAAGGAGTGACTGATACCTAAGTATTCATCGATATCTGCCTTCACTATCCGTCCTTCAGGACCTGTGCCTTTAATGTTTGAAAGAGGCACCTGATTTTTTTTAAAGAAAAGGAGAAGAAAAAACAAGCAGGAAGATTAGGGAAAAAAAAAAGAATTCCTAGAACAATGTGATACTCACATTGTTATCTTCAGCCAACTTTCTTGCAAGAGGACTAGCAAAAACACGTTCTCCTGTGGGAGGTGGGCTAGGCTTGGAAGCCTTCGGTTCAGGAGGCGTTGATGGCTGTTCAACCTTCTCTTCCTTTGGTGGGGTAGGAGTTGGTTCTGCTTTAGTAGGAGCGGCATCAGCAGTAGATGATGGGGTGTAATCTTTGAACTTTCCAATGTCCTCTTCATCTTCAACTGTAATAGCAATTACCTACTTGAAGGCCAAAGAAATTTGACATGATCTAAATAATTCTATTGAACATTTCCACAAATGGACTGTGGATCTTAATACCAATACCCCGAGTCCCATGAGAAACCACGATAATACATAACTCTACTACAGAAACCAGACAATTTTCATACCTCGCCGACTTGAATTTCTTTTGAACCCTCCTCCTTTACAATCTTGGCGAGATAGCCCTCTTCCATGCATTCCATTTCGACGGTTGCTTTGTCCTACAGAAGATAACCTAGTTAGAGTTATTTCCAAAACATGCATTTAAAAATACGGAGAGGAGAATCAATCAAGATTGACATTACAGTTTCAACTTCACAGAGTACTTCCCCAGGAGCAACTTTATCACCTTCTTTTTTCAGCCACCTGGCAATGTTACCCTGGAAATTAGGAAAACAGCTTATTAGAACGTAAAGATAAACGAAAATAAGTTTTGATCAAGAGGTAAATAAAGGTCCATGCCTCAGTCATTGTTGGCGAGAGAGAAGGCATCCCGATCTCTTGATGAGGAGGCAGATCTGAAACACGTTTTCAGAAATTCTAGGTAAAATGAACCAATGTATAGCTCATACCATTTAGCATTTTTCAAGTTACACAATTGTTTAAGCACAATGTAATTGTCTTATCAGGAATTTTGCAATAAATCTCTTATCCCGTGATCCAGATACAGAACTAGCATATCCGAGGAATGACCTTTTCTAGGAAATATATTAATCTGATATTTCGCAAGTAAAGCCAGATGAATGGCAATGTAAAACAGATTATCCTTAGCTTAAATGGGATCGATGAATATGTATGTAAGAGCAAAGTGGAAACTACAAGATTAAAGTGAACGATTGTAGTTTAATCTGACTACCTGAACCTGATGAAAATCCTCTAGCTGATTGCATTGAACTGGTATGCAGAAAAAAGTAAGCTTCTAGTTAGGAATAAAAAGAATCTATACAAGCAGGTAGCTAAGGCCACAGAGAGTAAATGAGACTGAACCATGAAAAATCTTTTCCAAACATTGGCCTTCCCATTGCACTGCTTAGATTAGTTCTCGCAGTTGAAAAACTGGACACTGGTACCTAAACAATAAAAATAACGACATCAAGGCCACATAAAACTCGTAAGGTTTCTTCTGCTAACTAGTAAACATGATTCAATAAGAAGAGACACTGCAACAACAGCTACAGAGAAGCGCAACGAACTTACAGTGCTGGTGCTACATTTGGAAATCCTCTCCAGTGGGGAATAACCAAGACGGGCGTTAACAGTATCTGAAGACCACAACAACAACAAAAAAAAAAGTTGAAGCAACAAGAAGAGAGTCTCAAAGATACTAACCATAGAACCATACAAAAGTACAATTGGATAAACTTCTATCTCAAAGAGGATCGAAAATTACCTTCTCTGTTAAGAGGAGCTCGATTAGTGTTAGAGAAATAGCGAACTGTTGAAGCATGTTCCCGGCGCAGTAAAGTCGAAACATCCTTCAACTGGAAAAAAACAAGTGGCGTTACAGATCTCAATCATCTCGCAGAAGCTAGCTAACCCCAATTTAAAATCACAAATGATGGCAGGCTGATCATCATAAAGCTCTCAATCTATAGCTAATTCAGCACATTGCTCATAACTTGGAAAGTAAGAATCTCAGATTGTTACAAAAACCGCAGAACCAATTGAATCTCGAAATCAGAAACCCAAATTCGAATACCACGATCGGTGAAGAACATAATAATAATGCAAAATGATCGGAGAAAACGAAATCGAGAAAGAAACAATTACCTTCTTGGAATGATTGATGATGCGTGACGCATAAGAAGCCATTGATATGTAATCGGAACTGCTTCAGCCGATCCGATCCTCGCTTCTCACCTCTCTCTCTCCCTGTGTTTTTGTTCTTAGCAAGGAAGGAAGAAGAAACTTTTTTTGTTTGGACTGTTAGGTTTTTTTTTTATTTTTGTTGTTTATTGAATTTTGATTTTAATTTTTCAATTTGTTTTTTTTTCTTTTCTTGTTGCTATCAGCTTTCTGATTTACCAAAACTAAAAGACAGCGAGAGAACCAGTGACTACAGTGCGTCTGGCTTTATCATCGCAGCTTAATCGTACGGTCGTGATTAAAGTTGACTTTGTTGATTATTTGACAGGCGTGAACGAACTAGGCCCATTAATAACTTATGATGATGGCCCAATTGGATTGCTATATTTATTTACACGATTTTTTTTGCAGTTGGAAACTGATAAGAAAAAAAGAAAAAGTAGAAAAGCGGGAAACAGAGTTAGTTACATACTTACATCTTCTTCTCCGACGAAACGAGACGACTGCGACTGGGTTGTTCTGAAACTCAGGTACGTAACGCGAATGATCCAAATCTTTCTCTTATTTTCGCAATTCGATTCAATTGAAAGCCAAAATTTGGAGAAATCGAAAGAGATCGATGCTCAAGTATCTTCTTCAGTTGCTTGATCTTTTGTTTATTTGTTTCTTTTTTTCCTTCAGCGTCGAGCCCTCGTCAGTGGCCATGGATTCTGACGATAGTTCATCAGATAAGAACGCTCCTTCTGGGTTCGTGATCTCATTTGGATTTTTTGATTTTGTGGGAAATACAAAAAGATTGTTCGATGCTTAAAGCTCTGCTTCAACTAATAATTTCAATTTCTCTCTTTTTTTTTACCAGCTACGAAACTTCTTCTTCAACGGCCAAGGATTCTTCTTCATATCCTTCATCAGAATCGAACGTTCCCTCTGTTGTACCTTCAGATCCTTCATCAGATTCGACCGTTCCCTCAGATCCTTTATCAGCATCGAACGTTCCCTCACGGTTAGTGATATTTTTTTTAATTTTTTTGGATTCTTTAAAAGCAATCTTGGAGATCGATCGATCGATGAATGTTTAAAACCTCTGCTTCAACTAGTAATGCAAATTTCTATCTCTTTTTTTTTTTATTATTGTTTCAGCGGCGAACCTTCTTCTTCAGCTCCCTTAACATCTTCAGATCCTTCAGCAGAACCGTACGTTCCCTATGCGTTTGTGATCTTTGTCTTTGAAAATTGATCTTTAGCTTTTCTTGTTTACTTAGTTTTGATAGATTTGTATCTCTTTTTCAGCCAACAGATCGAAAGGCGCAGCATAAGTTCTGGAGGTAGCTCAGAAGATGAAAGAGGTCCCTCAGGGTTTGTGACCTTATCAGATTCTTTTAACACCAATCTTTAATTCCTGGTTCTAATGTTTTTGACAGATTTGTTCCCTTATTATACTCTTTTTGTTTCAGGTTAACCAATGATGAATTGATTTTTAAGGCTTTAGAAACAATCTATGAGGATGGAACTGGTCTTGATTTCGATGACATTTACAATTTTATCGAGGTTAGGAAAATCTCTTTCTCCCTTTCTCTCTATAAGATCTGTGTGTTTCATGGTCATGACTCATGATGAGTGTATAGCTTGTGTGTATATTGGTTGGTTCTGAAGTGAGTCTGATTACAACAGAGAGATATATGGAACATTAGGATTCTTAGTTGGTACATTAAGACTTCAAATACGCGTAACACCATTGAAAAGCCTTAAAAAGGAGTCTTAAATTTGCTGACTAGAGTCCTCCATTGTTATTTGTTAGACTGTTACATCTCATTCAGAGCTTTTTGGGTTCAATTCTCAGAGTTATTCTTGTGGTTAATATAAATTGCAGGACAGGTTCGACGTAGTGGATGATTTTAGGGAGCAGTTGGAAGCCCAGCTGGAAGCTCTTGTTGCTGAAGGCCAAGTACAAAAGGTAACTAGTTTGTCAAGTTTTATTTAACAAGAAACCCATATACTGGAGCTGCTTCATACTAATTAATGCAAAGATTGTAGCTATCTATAGTTTTGTTTGATCAAATTACAAAACTTGCAAATGCAGGTAGGAGACCGCTACAGGATCCGCCCTGTTGATTTTGATATTCCGACTCCAACACCAGCCAGGAGTGCAGAAGAGGCGACGAGCGCGAAGCCACTAAACACTTCCCCAAGTGCTTCTGCTACTTCCGTACCAAAACCACCAGAAGAAAATCCTCAGATAGACGCAGCAGTAAAAGAACTCGCAGAGGCAGAACAGTTGGAGCGTCAAGCAAAAGAGGCACAAGACCTTGCCTATAAACACGAGCAGGTGCTAAAGTTTGAAAGCCAACTGAACCTGCAGCTAGCCGAAGAGATCCTTAACCGATGTAATAATGTCCACCTCTTAAACCGGAGATGTATTGTCAATCATCATGATCATCACTAAGCTTTTCCTTTGTTCCCTTGCAGGTGCTAATGGTCATAAGGTTTTCCTGCGGAAAAAAGCTTGATCTTCTGGTCCGGTTCAATGTGGATGTATTCGATGACCGGTTTCTTCTTTAACAGTTTTTTTTGGCTTTGAGTACAAGAGAGTCTGTAGAAGATATGTGATTTCATTTTGACAAACTAATCACTCTCTGTTACTTCGGTTTAGGCTATTATTGGTTGTAAAGGCAACAAACTAATCTTTTACCTTTTCTTAATAGAGAAGCTTTTACATACAATATTATGCCAATCTCAAGAACTGAAATTAGTTTTCCTATGGGCCAATACAGAAATGGAAAGTGTGATCAAGTAATTTTAACGGTCGTGATTAGTTTTATATACGGTTATGAGAGCTAAATTTTAATAGTGGGCCTCATTGCAAGCCCATTATAATGGTGTGGGGGCTTTAGGGACTCAATGACCTTAATTCTCTCTGTCTCTATCTCTCAGTTTCTTTCTTTTTTTTTTTTTTCTGTAAGAAAGTCTTTACCTTTTGTTCTCAAGCTTTTCATCTCTCCCTCAACTCTCAAACTCTCCAGGTTCGGAATTATTTACGTTTCTCTGCGATTGGTTCCTTGTAGGTAGATTTCAGATTTCGGCTTATTCATTCCACTAGCTGTTCATATAGCTGTTGTTTGTTTTGGTGCTCGAATCGTGGTTTTTTTTTTTTTTTTTTTTAAAGGAATTGAGATTTTATTTAGGGTTTTTGGACTTCCGTGTTTGCAGATGGCGAGCAATATCATTATGTTCGAGGATATCTTCGTGGTCAATAAGCTTGACCCTGATGGCAAAAAGTTCGATAAAGGTATTTACTTTCTTAACCTCGCCACTTAAATCAACGATCTTTTTTCAGTAGCTGTCTCGTTTCTGTTTTGGTGAATGAGTTATTTCGTTTAACCTTTTTGTTTTTGCCTGACTGAGTGGGTAATGTGGAAATCTGAACTTTTAAAGTCTTTTAGCCTTCAAATTGAGTTGCTTTCTTTGAAAAACCTACACTGATTTGTCTCGTGGGGGGGGGGGGGGGGGGGGGTTGTGTTTGGTTACAGTTACTCGCGTTGAAGCTACGAGCCACAACTTGGAAATGTTTATGCATCTAGATGTTAACACAGAGGTTTATCCACTGGCTGTTGGTGATAAGTTCACACTTGCTATGGCTCCCACGCTGAATCTCGATGGAACCCCAGATACCGGATATTTTACCCCGGTATTAAAGTCTACTGCCTTTTCTTTGTACACTCGTTTGTTTGCTTGGCCAAATTTCATGAATGGTAACAGTGAACCCTAATTAGGATTTGGCTAGTATATAACTGTGAATGCTTAATGGTTGATATTTAAGAACTCTGTTCGCTGATTCGAGAAGCCTTTCTATCCAGGAATAAGAGTAAACATATGGAGTTTCAACAAGCTTTAGTGACTTGAAACCTTGAAAGTCTAAAATTTGAAAATTAAGAATGTTTGTTTACTCATTAATCTTATGTAGACTCATAAATCTTATGTAGAGTTTTCATCTCGATAAATTATATAGGGAGCAAAGAAAACACTTGCGGATAAGTATGAATACATCATGCACGGGAAGCTTTACAAGATCTCTGAGCGTGACGGCAAAACTCCACAAGCGTAAGATCTAGAGCCTTGAAATCAAAGTAATTCAGTGTTTATCCAAATATATCCAATTCAACTTACAGAATCTAACTATCAGATTTTGGTTTCTTTCTTTAAATTGTGTGTGTTCCAGAGAGCTGTATGTTTCATTTGGCGGCCTTCTGATGTTGCTTAAGGGAGATCCAGCTCACATTTCTCACTTTGAACTCGACCAGAGGCTCTTCCTACTCATGAGGAAGCTGTGAGATGCCATTGCCTGATCATGATCTGGCATATTCCGCATAGAAACCGAATTAGCAGAGAGAGCTTGATCTAATTTACCTTTGCTACTTCAACTTGTATTTTTTTTGCATGAAACAACTCTTCTGTGAAACCAAGTTCTTCAGTACGGTTTTAACATCCTATTCCACAATTTGACTCCTCCCATAAATTGTGTTCGTAGCTCTTAACTTTAGCTATGGGAAATAAGCACTTGAGACCAAGAACATATAGAGAAAAACACAGCTCTTAAGCTATGGAAGGTAGCCAATTTGTAATTTAGATTCTGATCGTATACTTTGAGACCATGAGAGAGAGTATATTTTGAACGGTCAGGATTTAGTCTAAAAATTCCGAGAAGATCAAGATTCGATTTTAACAGTGGGCCTTATTGTCGGTGAGGCCCATTCAAAAGCTTTATGATGAAGCCTTTTAAATGCTATATATTTTGTGTTGAAGAAAGAAAAAAAAGGGAGGTAGAAAAGCGGGAATACTGGAATTAGGAGGTGTCCGACTTGTTCTCCGGTGACGCACTGACGAAGAAGACGACGACTGTGTTTCGGTATATACGCTTATTTTAAGAGGTCGCTAGAGTTAACAGTAGCGAAAGAAAATTTGACTGAGAGAGAGAGAGAGAGAGAGAGGCGACGAAGGGATTAGAGATGCTAGGACATCGGAAAAATAAATGGACGGCGGAGGAAGAGGAGGCGCTTGTCGCCGGAATAGCCAAGCACGGTTCTGGAAAATGGGCGAATATCATAGAAGATCCCGAGTTTGCCCCTCATCTTCTAGATCGCACTAACATTAACCTCAAGGTATGTATATTCGTAAATTCCCAAAAATAAATCATCCATGGAAATCGATTGTGAGATTAGGGATCGTGATTTTGGTCTTCAATGTTTGGTTTTGTGTTTCGCAATTCCAAAGGACAAGTGGCGAAATATGAAAAATCGTGTGGGGAATTTGGAGAAATCAATCGTTTCCTCTTCTTCTCGTGTTGTTGTTAGCAACGAGCCTTCTCCAAGTAGTTCATCAGATATGAGCAATGATACTAGGTTTGTTACCTTGTTCTTTGATTTATGTGTGTTTTTCTCTAGGTTTAACAGCTTCTGCTGACACCTTCTCCTTTTTATCTTGTTGCAAGGTACGTTCCAATGGTTTTTGAGGCTATATCAACAATCAAGGATGAGGATGGTTCTGATATCAAGGAAATTCTCAGCTTTATCGAGGTGAAACGGATATTCACATTGAAGTATTTGTTTTCATGGTTTATGTTTTGACATTCATTACTCAGTTTAACTCAATTTCTTGGTAGAGTCACCTGAACTGAGTTGATAGATTGTGTATAATGGTCTGAAGTGAGTCAGTAACTGGTCACAACGGATAGAACATACAGATTTTTAGGATAGTTATCTGACAATTAGTTGTCGTAGATATATATATATATATATCTGTAGTGAGTAGTCTACCATAACCATGAAGACTGCAAACATTCTGATATCATTTGAATAGCATTACCAACTGGCCTGTTGGAATCTCTTTGTTGCGCTCAGTTACTGCAACTTTACGAAATGGTCAACAAATTCAGACCCAGGAAAAATTCTAAGTGTGGGTCTTGTTTCCTCCTTAGAAATTTGACCCCAATCATGAATCCTTTGCCTTCACCCACCCATGCTTCTGCATTCATTGTATCGTGGTTCAAGCTTTTGAAATAATAGTTTGCATATCTCTCATATTTATGTTCAATCATAACACCAAGAATATGATCTACGTTGATTCCAGTTGGACGTTAATCTTTGTGGTTGATCAATTGCAGGAACGACATGAGGTTCCAAAAACCATTAAGAAACTGTTGAGTAGCATTAAGAATCCTTGTTTCTCAAGACAGACTCAAAAAGGTAACTAGTTTTGTTTTCCTTGATGCGCGGTTTGTCACAAGCCTGTCTACTTTTCTCCAGACCCCCTCATCTATATTTGACAAGATGAAGTAATAATAAATTTGATTTGTGTTATATTGTTTCTATAAACTCAAAAAGTACTTCACAAATGCAGGTACGAAATCGTTACAAAATCTCCGCAACGAAAGCTGATAAACCAACACACATTCTGCATCCAAAAGATTACACGAACCCATCAGAGCTACCAAATACTTATGTGATATCAACAAAACTAAAAGAAACACAGGGGATAGATGCAGCAGCAAATAAAGTGGCAGAACGAATCAATGAGTTGGCAGAAGAATTTGACGTAATCTTACTTCTATGTACTTTGTGTTGCTCATCCAATTTAACGGTATCATAGCATCTAAAGATATGATCTCAGTTGAAAGTTATTCTCTGCGGTTGGTCAACTTCAGGTCGGGTACGAGGAGCGACAAGACTTTAGGATGTTTTTGAGTGAGTGCCTGAAAATTCTCGTTACTCGAGGCAAGCTGGAAAAGGTATCTTTATATTAACTGCACAGTTATTTATTTGAAATTTGATGCATCATCATCTATTACAACAAGATCGATTAGACACGCGTTCATAGTAAGTGTCAAATTCGGCTTATTATTATTCGATTAAAAATCAGAAGAGCTTGTGTAATGCAGGTATTAGATGGCTACAAGATGTCAGAATTAGAACGCAAAGTGTTGGAAATAGCACCAGAAGTTGTAGCAATGAAACTAGCAGAGTCAGATAACAAAAGGTTGATAGCAGCAGAGGCATTGGAAGAAGAAAAACGAATGCACAAGTTGGTGGAAGAAAGCAATACGATGCTTCAGTTATGCTTAGAAATCCACCAACAATGTATGTAATCTCAAGAAACCTACCTGGCACATCGATTGACATCATATAATCATCATGATCATCACTGTCGTTTGCTTTGGTTCTTGCAGGTGCTCTTGGAGAAGAGGTTGTTCTATGGTAGTAGACGCGATCGTATAGTATCTGGTTTGGTTCAGTTTAGATAAGTGATTTCATATGACTTTCTAACCAACTAAGTGTGCGTGTCCAGTTGTGTTTTTGTAGATAGTTGTAGTGAGGAACTAATGTTTTTTGTTCATAAAAAAGTGTTAAGCATTTAAAATAGATATAAATTGATTTTTGTTTTCTCTAGAAAGTGGTGTGTTCGTCTATTCTCTATTGAGTCATGAGAATGCTTTGCTACGTCATAAAGCATCAAAAGGTGTTGGAAAGTATAAAGCTTTACAAAGAAATTTTGGTCTATTTTTTTCCAATGACAAAAAGTTGGTATGGTGTAATCATATTTCTACTTGAAAACAACAACTTAGTGATTTGATATTTTCTTTTACATGTTGGTATGCAATTGCGATTCAGAATCCTTTTTGACATTGGTTGGAAATAAGTTTATTGATAAAACAGTATTTGCAGTTTTCCACACGAGAAAATTTTAGGAAAAATCCAAAATCGAAAAGGAAAGAGGAAAGTAGGGGTAAAATTGGAAAAACAGAAAAGTGAGGAAAGAAAGAACAATTCTAAAAAGGAAAAGGAAAACCCTAACAAAGGTCACAGAGATTAATAAAATTAAAAAAAAAAAAAGGGAGTATAAAAGTGGGTAACACGTATCGGTTCTCTCTCTCTACCTCAAATTTTTATTTGCATCCTTTCGATCTCTATTCTCTCTCTCTCTACAAACCAGATCCGAGTTTCCGAGATTTCAAGAAGCTACCTAACAACAAAGTCCTTTACTTTTGCTCTCAAAGCTTTCATCTTTCATTCAACTACTTAAGCTCCAGGTTTGTAATTCTCTCTGTTCTTCTTCTTCTTCTTCTTCTTCTCTGTTATTTGTTCCTTTTGTGTTTAGATGAGACGATTGGATCTCTTTGCGATTTGCTTCGATTCCATCTGGGTCGATTTCAAAGTTTTAAATTTTGATGCTTGTAAATCTGTGATTCAACTAGTTGCTCAAACCCTTTATTTCACTCGATTTGATTTTGCAGGTTAAGCTTTTTGATTGTTTGATACTTAATGTTTATTATTATTATTATATGCTTTTCTGGAGAGGTAGATATTTTTTTGAATGGTATCTATGGATATTGGATGAACCGTATACCTATATTTCTCTCCTGACATCTAATAAATTCAGATATTAATGCTTTTGTTCCTCTCTTTATGGACTTCGAGTTTGGCTATTCTGTTACATTCTTGCTTTTCTTACAACTCTATGGATGGCTTGTTCAATTTATCTTTAGCTATTTTTGGGGTCTAACACTTTATCTCTTTTGTGTATTGTTTGTTGTAGTATGGCAGGAACAGCACCGGAAGGTACACAGTTTGATACGCGTCAGTTTGACCAGAGGCTTAATGAAGTGTAAGTCATCTATATATTATTTCAATATTCAGGTTTGATTTGATTTTTTCGTATTTGCTAATCTTGATTTTTCTTTGGGTGCAGCCTCGATGGACAGGATGAGTTCTTCACCTCATATGATGAGGTCCATGAGAGCTTTGATGCCATGGGTTTGCAAGAGAATCTTCTTAGGGGTATCTATGCTTACGGTAAGTGAGGAACAAACAACTATAGAAACAATATTTTTGTTTGTGTGTGTTTATGTTGGGATTCCTATAAATTTCATCTCATCTGGATATTTTTTTCTAGGTTTTGAAAAGCCTTCTGCTATTCAGCAAAGAGGAATTGTACCCTTTTGCAAGGGTCTTGATGTGATCCAGCAGGCACAGTCTGGTACTGGAAAGACCGCCACTTTCTGCTCTGGCGTCTTGCAGCAGCTTGACTATACCCTTGTCCAGTGCCAGGCTCTCGTTTTGGCTCCTACCCGAGAGCTTGCTCAGCAGATTGAGAAGGTCATGCGTGCCCTTGGTGACTACATTGGCGTCAAGGTTCATGCCTGTGTTGGTGGAACCAGCGTCCGTGAGGATCAGCGCATTCTCCAGGCTGGTGTTCATGTCGTCGTTGGAACTCCTGGTCGTGTGTTTGACATGCTTCGAAGACAATCTCTTCGCGCTGACTCCATCAAGATGTTTGTCCTTGATGAAGCTGATGAGATGCTCTCCCGTGGTTTCAAGGATCAGGTTTGTCTTTCCTTTACAAAGTGTTATCATATCCCTAGTATGTTTGTTTGTTATGAAAGTGTGATCATGACTTGGTTATATGTTGTTTTCTGGTGAATTTTGCAGATCTATGACATATTCCAGCTTCTCCCACCTAAGATTCAGGTTGGAGTATTCTCCGCAACGATGCCACCAGAAGCTCTTGAGATCACAAGAAAATTCATGAGCAAACCAGTGAGAATCTTGGTGAAGCGTGATGAGCTCACACTTGAAGGTATCAAGCAATTCTACGTGAACGTGGAGAAGGAAGAGTGGAAGCTCGAGACTCTCTGCGATCTCTATGAGACTCTAGCCATCACGCAGAGTGTCATCTTCGTCAACACTCGTCGCAAGGTCGACTGGCTCACCGACAAAATGAGAAGCCGTGACCACACAGTCTCAGCAACTCATGGAGACATGGACCAAAACACAAGAGACATCATCATGAGAGAATTCAGGTCTGGTTCTTCTCGTGTTCTCATCACAACCGATCTCTTGGCTCGTGGTATTGATGTGCAGCAAGTCTCTCTGGTCATCAATTTTGACCTCCCAACTCAGCCGGAGAACTACCTTCACCGTATCGGAAGAAGTGGACGGTTCGGGAGAAAGGGTGTGGCGATTAACTTTGTGACTCGTGATGATGAAAGAATGCTGTTTGATATTCAGAAATTCTACAATGTGGTCGTTGAGGAGCTGCCATCAAACGTGGCCGATTTGCTGTGAAGAAGAAGGTTACTTGTTTTTCAAGTTTCTTATTTGCGTTTTGACCCGTTCCTCTCTTTCTTTCTTTCTTTCTCTGAAAGTCTGAATCATCCATACATCTTTTTTTTTCATTCTCTAGTATTCTTCATCAACTTTGTGAAACATATGTCTCGTCTGACCATTTTTCGTTTAAATCACATGCAATATTTATTTCTTCGATTGTGTATGATCCACAAATCTTTCGTAATTATATGTCTTATGTCATAGAGAGATGCTGTGCCTGCTTTACGGTTTTGTCACAGAAATACTTCATCTCATTCGATAGTTTTAGTTCAAATATGGAATACCTTCGGGAAAGAAAACGTCAACCATTTTTCTAATCAGTAATCACAACACTGTTATGTGAATACTGTCGGGAAAGAAAACGTCAACCAATTTGGCTAATCACATCTCTTTTTCCGTCTTTTCATTAGTGTAAATACACACAAACACAATACAACATTCCCTTCTTTCTTCTACTTTTGTCTAAATTGTATAAACCATTTGATTAGTAAAGAACATAATTAAATAAATAAAAAGTCTCTTTTCTTTCATCTAACACGAATCCAATTTTCTCATTCTTCATATGACGATTTCCCGAGAAAAATGTCACAGTAAATATATATTTAAAAAAACTTACTTGGTCTCTCCATCATCAAGTCTGTTGCGAGGTTGAAGATGTATCATTAGACGATGTTCCACTCATTACACTTAAAACTGAATGCTTCCTTTGAAGCTTTCCTCTTAGCTGCCTGATCTTAGCATCAACTCGAGCCGTGAACCCAATCTTTGTCTTCTCTCTTGCCTTTGACTTCTCTCGTTTCCACATTCGTTCATCCTCTACATCAATCCTGAAATGCTTGATCTCTTGTATAATGTGATGGTCAAGAGGGTTCACTGATCTTTGGTATGAAATGTGGAACAAGTAAGGAAGTGTTGTGGCGGCTATGACCAGTAGTGAAGTTAGCCAGAAGATGGGTGCAGGCGCTAGAGTCTCAGCCAGCATGTGAAAGATGTTACCGGAAAGTTTTGGTGGTAACATACCGTAAAGAGCGAGGAAAACGTACCAAGCTCCTATGCTTCCCCAAATCATTACGTGTTGGATCCAAGTGAAGTGACTCATGGTTAGAGCGATTTGAACATTCACTGCCCAGATGATGCATGTGAACATAGCGGTTCCCATGGCATTCATGTCTGCGGTTTGGCCATCTGAGCGGAATGATTGGACATGGAAGATTCCAAGGTTTAGTGTAAAGATGACTATGGATGCGTAAACTCCATTCCCCATCCATCCAAGGATTCTGTACCAGTCGAAGAAGAGGTTCTTGGGGCCTTGTTGATACAATGCAGGGAACTAGAAAAGAAGACAGTCCAAGAAATGAGTCAAGATTCAAGGAGGTTTGCTTTTTTTATATGTGAAAGGTGATGGAAAGGACTTTATATTACCTGTAAGCAGACATCAGATGGAACATCTTGTTCAAAAACTCCGAGGGAAATGACGGGGAGAGAAGTGAGAACAACGTTGAAGAGTAATAAGTAGGAGTCATTGTAAATTGATTGGCCAGAAAACCCCGTAAAGGCTTCGAAGTAGAAGAGAGTTAGACCAAATGTTATGTTCTTGTAGAAGAAATAACAAATCTGTGTGAAAAATAACAATTAAGAATCACGATCAAGTATATATATTATGCTGTTGGTGAGTTAGATCAATGCATATATTACCATCTGAGCTATTCGTTTGTAGCACCAGTGTCCGTGGACAACAAGTAGTCTCTCAAGAAACCGAAACTGGGCTATGGAGAAGTCACTTGCCATTACAGCCTGCATAGAAACAGAAACAAATATTCTCAGAAAAAACTTAACCATATCTCACTGTGCTGAAGAAAAGTTTGTTTAAGCACCTGCATGCCTTCAACGCCACTGATTCCTACACCAATATCAGCTTCTTGAATCATTCCGACATCGTTTGCACCATCTCCGATTGCCAAAGTTGTTTTTCCTGTTCCTTCTTTAGCTAGCCTTGTCACCTTAAAAACCAAGATAAACAAATATGGTTATGTGTGCGTCCATGTCATGTTCTGCAATAAATAAAGATTTTTTATTCGTACAAGTGCTTTCTGTTTGGGAGAGACACGACAGCATATCACTGATGCACAGTCAACCGCAAGGGCAAGAAACTGATACTTGACATCATCTTTCAAAGCATATGTAAGTGTCTTTCCATCAATGATCAAAGCAAATGCTGCATGTGGATCCTTTTCAATTTTAATCATCTGTGAAGCATTTGTGATCTGCATCAATATGTTCTCCTTTGCAGCCTGACCATTAACAAGTTTTGGTATCACATACAAGATTCTACTGAAACAGTAAATGTAAGTTTTTCATTATAGCATCGACCTAATACATACAGCTTCAGAGTTTTGTGATGATTCCTCTACAGTTGCAAATGAAATAGATATCTGCTTCATACCCTGACGAAGTAAACTGCATGCATATCTGCATTTGGCCAACCAAAGAACTCAATTAGTCCACTTAGTCCTTGAAACAAAACTACATATAGAATACAGTTTAGAAGAGTCTCTGTGGTATCAGTAACAAAGAAGAACAAACCCTATGTTTATTGCTGTCTCCATCTTATCTCCTGTCAAAACCCATATCTTAAGACCAGCTTGGGCTAGGTTATCTATGCATTGAGGTACCTGAAGTGAACTAACAAACAGTAAGTTGAAAAGGACTGCTTCTATGAACATAATCACAGTAAGTTGAACACTGCTTCATACCCCTTTTTGCAGTTTGTCCTCCACAGCAGTAGCTCCCACAAGCATCAGTTCCTTCTCCATCATATCTGATACCTTCTCAAGCATTTCATCTCTATCAGCTCCAACTGAAGTTTTGGCTTTGTGAAACTCATTGTTCCATGCTGAATACTCAGTCTCATCCAGCTTTCTGTAACCAAGTGCCAATGTGCGTAAACCAGCTTCACCGTATTCATTCAAGTGCTTGGAAGTAGCTCCTAGATACTCTTTTCCATTCTTTGATAAACGATCAAATATGATGCTGCAGGAAAGAAAACATTAAATTTTGGTTAGAAGAGTAATGATGAAAAGCAAAATTGGAATCTGGCTTGAAGTTATGCAATCAAACCTGTCAGCTCCTTTACAGAGTAGAAGAATCTGCCCTTCCTCATCTCTGACAATTGCAGACATTCTTTTTCTTTTGCTAGTGAAGTCTAATAGATTCAATATTTTGTATTCTCTGTAAAATAACCACCACATTACACATCTATACGCAGAGAGATCAACAAAATATCAAACATGGAAATGATTAAGTTACACACAGTCTCACCTAACAACTGGCTGGCCTGAAGATAAAAACCGTTCAGCAATAAACACACTTGATTGAGTTCTCTTAGTAAACTCAAAACCAAACTCCCTAGAAGCAACAAGGAAAGCAACTTCATCAGGAGACTCAGCTTCATAAGTAAACTTCCCAGTATCTTCATCCACCTCAGGAATTGCAGTATGACAAACTGCGAGTATACGGAAAAACATCAAAATGTCATCTGAGTTAGGCTCATTTAACCAGTTCTCATCCATTAGACGGTTATCTTCAAAACTAAAACCCTTAACACCAGTGCTCTTCTTCTGATCCTTCTCGTCGCTAGCAGTGACTACAGTCTCCAGTTCAAATTCTACTGAAGCCTTGCTGGCAAGTTTTGCATACCGTTGTGTCCTGCCTTTAGTCGCTGGAAGGTTTGTAACTTCTTCACCTTTCTCTTCAAGATCCATCGCCATCTGCTTAGCAGCAGCTAGTTCAACTTCACTGGTACGGACACCATAAGAAGTGCCCGCAATTGAGCATTTCAGAAAGTCCATCTGATTACATGTCAAAGTTCCTGTTTTATCAGAAAGGATGGTATCAACTTGTCCCAGCTCTTCGTTTAAGTTCGACGTCCGTGCTTGAGCGGGAGTCCCACTCTCACTATCATACAACTGCAAGTCTTGGTTTATGAAATGTGCTTGCAAGACTTTAACTACCTCGATGGAAACATACAATGAGATGGGAATCAAGTAACCATAAAGCAAGAGAGCAGTGATCAAATGAACAACCCAAGCATACAGAGGATTAGTAGGATTTGTTAAGCTCTCAGGCTTGTCTGGCCGCAAGTACCACCAATCTGCCATCAAGAGTTTTGTCATCACAGCAAATCCCAAAGAGCTTATGAAGGAAACAGTCAAGAGAAGGGCAAAGAGAGTGTATATAATGTAATCCATTCTCTTTTCAATCCTGCTTCTCTTTGAAGGAGACTTTGTTGAGTTCTGCATTACTTTTGTGTCATGACCAGTAAAGACCACCACCCCATAGATATAAGCTGTGTTCCTGAGCTTTGAGTCTCTCAAGAGAATCTGGTTAGGATCAAGTGGATAAACCTGGCCATCACACTCAAGATTACCAACAAAGGTATACAGGTTCGGATTAGGATCTTCGCATTTGATCGTTCCAGAGAAGTTCTGAAAAGATTCATCCTTCTCCAAAGCCAAAGTAGCATCCAAACATCTCTTTACTTTCAAGTTAGTTTCTCCGTCTAAGTTCATCGTCTCCACATAACAGATCCCATCCTCATAACTCGAAGACAACAAGAACAAATCAGCCGGGAAAAACTCATCTTTCTCCACCCTTACCACATCTCCCACACGGATATTTTTCCACGCCCTACGACCAAACTCCCCACTCCCTTTATGAACACTAGCTTTCCTAGAGTTCACCGCAACGTCCTGCATAAAGCGGCGCCAATCCTCCAAGGCCTCTTTACCCATACTAAGCCCGACAACGAAAACCAAAGGAGCAATCATGCTCCATTTGTTAAAAGGGGAGAGAGGAAACACAGAGAGGATGGCAGCAACCAAAAAGTAGAAGTTGGCAACGCGGTGGAATTGCTCGTACAAGCATTTAGGTAAGAAAGTGAGCAAGTTATACCTAGTGGTGGATACATAGTTTGAACGGTACCTAAGGAGTTTAGTAGCCAAATGCAAATGAGGCTCGTTACAATGAACGATTCTGGTGTAACCAGGACCGTTAATAACATGAGGACCTTGGTCATCAAGAGTTTTAGGCCTAAGACATCTAAAGGTATAGAAATGGCTTTTACGAATCCTTGATCTAATTCTACGACGAGCCATTAATTTATTTACTCTTCACCTCAAAATCGTAAGACAAACACCATTAACTGTCGTCCTTGATACTGCCAAAACGTATAAATTAGTTAGCACATACCAAAATATGATCCAGATTCTATTAAAAAAAAAAACTGAATTTAGGTTTCGGACAATATGAAAAAATCAATATGGAATCCTCCGAAAATGGGGTGCATCTAACCCTCCCAAAACTTGTAACACAAGACAGAGAGAGAGAATCCCTTGAAGATCACGTCACTGAAGGTTAAAGAAAAGAGAGATTAGTGATCGGAGAAAAATTTTAATCGCGAGAGAGAGAGAGAGAGATTACCTGAAATCGGTAGGGTCGTTCATGATCAACACGAAGAAACACGTTTTTTCTTTACCTCAGGAATGAACCAAAAACGAATAAAAAAGTTTGGTGTGGTGGCTAAATGAGAGAGGGAGAGAGAGAGATCCAAACAGAGAAGAAGAAAAGAGAAATGAAGGGAGAAGAGAAGAGAGGGCTCCTCTGGTTCTCTCTCTCTCTCTCTCTATTGTCTAAACAAGGAAGAGAGGGTTAGAGGTTAATCTCTCCTTCTCCTTCCTTCACTCTCTCCTCTCTTGACTGCATTTGCAAACTCTCAAATCCAACGCAGCAATTCTCCCTTTCCTATTTTTAATTTCTGACTTTTTTTCTAATTAATACCTTAATTACTTCTGTCCAAAAAGTTACCAAGCTTAACTGGTTTATTCTTTCTGGTTGACTCAAAAAATAGTGATCTAAAATAACTTACACACATTATTAAGAAAGTAATCTTACATTATATACATCTTAACTGATATTAAATGATATATTGACTAACTAACATAATTTAGATTCATTGTTGTAAATGAAAGTCAAAAAAAGGAAAAAAAAAAAAAAGATAATTAAACCCATTATTCTTTAGGCTAGAAATCAACACAAAGTGTGTAAGAATCTAACCATTTTCAAGTGCTTACTATATGACTACCAATCACGTGCCTGGAATCATCAGTACAGGAACCAGACGAGCAAATGGTTCAGAAACCGGTTTGGTTTTACGCATCAGACATCGAAGTTGAATTCAGAGAGAAATTTTTATTGATATTAATCTCACACTACAAAATGCAAACGACAAGTTTTTCGTTGATACATTTTTATACTCGCTCACAACTCACAAGCAAACTTCTTTTCTGATACAATACTGTATATATAATAAAAGCATTCATACATTTAAGTGATGTTTTTTTTTTATACTTCCTTTTGGCTGATTCCGTAAAAATACAAGTTGATCAACGAGTATCTCTCTTTAGAATTCCTCAAAAACCATGGATTTTAATGTTATCCTTCTTCACAAGCCCAGCCTGTTTCAAAAACATTTCTCAGATCAGGGATTACAATGTTTCCAACTTCAAGACCACTAACGATGGAACTAGGATAACAAAAATATGATGATTACCTGAACAAGGAAGGTGGAGACGTTCTTCCTCTGATCGCCTTGTAGCTGAATAACCTACAAACAACATATTCAAACTGATATTAACTCATCTTAGCTACTACAAGCAAATCCAAAATGCTTCATTATCAAGTCTCGAAAGCTATGGTATAGCTTCTTGGTTCGAGACCGCAAGCCTTGACGCTGTAGAAGACGTAATAACGTTTTAAAAGGAAGACAGGAACACACCTGTCCTAATTCAGAGTCCTGGACGACAGTGCCATTGCAGCAGAATTCTTTCTTAAGGTCTTTAAGGATCTTGCTATAGCTATACTCTTTCTTAAGTCCCTGGACAGTTGTCAAGCTTTTCCTACCATTACGCTGCTGAACACGAATGTGCACGTATTCCTTTGTTCCCGCCCCAACGTCCTCAGCATTTGCATCAGCAAACGGATCTTTATATCACCAAAAACACACACACAAAACAATAGCATAAGAAGATCATATAACATAACATAAGAAATACTCCATCATATATCATCATCATTATCATATTCACAACAATTTCAAACAGCACAATGCTATAATTTCGGAAGAATGCGCTTACCAAAGGCAGTGGGGACTTGAACTTCAAGATCAGACATGAACCTTAAGTTGATACAAGGGAGCGCAAACGAGACAAGGGCCTGAACATAAAAAAAAAAAAAAAAAAAAACAGAACAAAAGTCGAATTAAGTAACATAACGTAAAAGGCAACACTGGTGATCGTTAGTGATGATATCTGATTAAAAGATAAATCAAACGAGCAGCTTCATAGCATCAGAGATAGATTCTTATAGCCAAAATGCTAAAAAAACATAAACCATTTTCTGCAAAAGTCTCAATTGCGTAAAACATATTATTATAGGATTCCAAAATCAAATCAAAACAAACAATAACGTAATCTCTGTATCTAAAATCGAATTTCAATTTCTACAAAATAAAGCTTATCAAGAAGAATGAATCATTCAACCAAGGATTAGTGGGGGAGGAGGAGAAACGACAAATCATAAAAAAAAGAGAGAAATTTTCACCTGATCAAGAAGAAGAGATTAGGGTTTCGATGATTTTGATTATATGAAGAAGGGATAGAAAATGGAAACCCTAAAATTCGGACCAAAGGGGCAAGCAAAGGCTTCTTGTCTGAAAATCACGAGAGGAAGAGCTACAAAATCGATTCTGTTTTCAATTCCGACCCAATAATATTCTTATTTTTTTTTTTAATTAATTAATTTTAGAAAAACCAAAAGAAAAAGTAAATAAAATAAAGTCGGCGAGTCCGGCACGGCATCGATTCCCTCCCACTCATCATCTATCTAGTTGCGTCCTTTATCTCAACTCTTTATTACTAGGCCGGAACAAAGCCCATTATAAAGCCCAACTTACTGGAGCGTGTGTCATAAGTTCTGGAACCGTCGAAAGCAGAGCCGAATTCTCTCCTCCTATGGCGATGAGAAAACGTAAGCAGCAGGTCACGGAGGAAAACCTAACCCTAACTGTATCCGGATCATCCAGTGAACGATGTGCAATGGAATACTTTGCTCCGATCCCTGTTGATCTCTTCATCAGAATCTTGTCGAGGTTGTTATCCGCCAGGTCTATGGCTCAGTGTCGTTGTGTATGTAAGCTCTGGTCGTCCATAATTCGCCGTCAAAATTGTAATCAGTTGTTCCCGATCAATTCTCCGGATCCACCGAGGCTCCTTTTCTCCTTCGTACTTGGAGATCAACTCTACTTCTGCTCGGCACCTCAAAAACTTGATAACAACAACAACAACTCTACTGTTGTAAAAAACTCTACTGTTGTTACAGCCACGTTTCATCGCACATTTCCCCGTAGCACAGTTTTCTCTCAAACCTATCGCCCTGTTCGTGGAATTGTTTGTCACCAACTTGAGAAAGAGAATCATGTCATGGCTGTGATCTCTAACCCCATCACAGGAGAGTCCGTAGCAACACCCAAAGTGAAAACGTATTTTGGGTATGATCCGATTGGAAATAAATTCAAGGTATTGTGCTTAACTTGGTCTCATCGTCGAACACTTGAGCATCAAGTTCTCACATTAGACACTGGAAGAAAACTCTTGTGGAGAAAGATCCCATGTTGCATATCTTATTCTCCTCTAGATGATAATGGGATATGCATCAATGGTGTTTTGTATTACACAGCATCTGTCGCAAAACGTATGATCGTCTGCTTTAATGTTAGGTCCGAGACATTCGATTTTATAATCAGGAGACCTGAGAGGTTATCTTTTATGGACGTGACTCCCTACTCTGGTAAACTACAAGGGTAAACTAGGTGCAGTTGATACTCAGGACCATGACGATGGTTTTGTGTTTTGGGTTTTAAAAGATGCCGAGGAACATAAATGGTCAAAGCATATATTGGTGACCCCCGTTCAATGAAATACAGAGCATGTATCCGCTGTTGGAGTGACTGATGATCATAGAGAGGAAATTGTCTTTTCACCAAACTATGCACCAAAAGGTTCCTTTTACATTTCTTACTACAATCTCCAGAGCAACACTATGGTAAGAGTAAGAGTTTTTATTCCAGGATTTGAACTTCTTAACGGTTGTAGTATTTACACCTTCCCAAACTATGTAGAGGATGTGAAGCTTCTTTAAATTTTAAGTGTTTTATTGGATCTTTATGCAGTACTCTTTCAAGTGCTCACTTCTTTGCTTCTATAATGAAAGTTTGAAGCCATAAAACACAAAGACTAGATGAGAAGTAGACAATCTCGAACTATAAAATAGAGTAATTCACAATCCCATACAAACACCAATAATAATGCATCAATCATATTCTAGCCAAAACCTCTTATCAAAACACAATTAATATGAAGTAGTTCCAACATGACCAATAATAATATGGCAAATCAAATAGCTTTGGAGGATAGATATTTAAATGACAAAAACATACATCTCTACTGAAGCTTAGACTTCCATGATGTTCTTGGTCTTGGGAGGATATAAGGAGTAAAGCTTGACCGACCTCTCTAAAACCACAAGTTGTGCCTTAGCTTCAGCATAAGCCTCATTCACCTTGGATTGGTCAGTGAGATTCTTGTTCATGCGGAAGCCATCCAAATCAAAGTCCTTCGCTTAGTGTACTCCCTCAAGTTGTAATGAGGGTACTGACGCCCCGCTCGAAGCAGGGCACGACAGAGGCTGACAACTTCACTTGTAGAAGAAACCATTGCAAGATTAACTGCAATCAGTTAACAAAGAATACATAAACAGGAATGATTAGCAATGCCGAAAAGGAAAAGATTCATTAATCAGTAATCACCAATATCAAAGCCATACAATTCCAAAAGGCTCCTCCAATTCAACACAAATCAGAACATATCCCAGCAAAACTAAAATCATACAAACCGAATAATGAAATCGGAAACTAAACAGGCAGACAGAGACAAATCAATTTCGAAAAGAAAAAAAAAACATGAGAGAAACGTACCGCCGTAACCCAGCGAGGAGATATGGTGAACCAAGCTCAGAACACACAGATTTATCTTCTCGCCGGAGATCGGAGAATACAGAGTTTTAACTTTGAAGGGTTTTTTCCCGCCGAGATAAGTCATAAGAGAGAGAATCGAATTCGTTGTATAAGGCAAAGCATGATGGCGACTGCGGGCCTATATTTTATTTAAAAGTTTTAATTACAAGATTTTCACCATCAACACTATATTTTTACCAAAATTATTAAATTTGAAGTTGTAATTAATAGTTAATTTTATTTATTTTATTTGATGTTTAAGATGGTATATATGTAGTTGTATTTGATTGTTAAATCTAGGATTTAACTGTAGTATATCACACCACAATTTGCTTTTATACATTAACATAATTTAGTCATTTTAAATATGTATAATGTTTTCATATTGATGATGTTAACAAAACAATAGAATGATGATTTACCCTTGTTGTAGCACCAAATAAATAATATTTTTAATTAATAATATCGATTTAAACTGTCCCGCCATATAATCCTGTTTTTAAACATATTAGTCTTATTTATAATGATCTGAACTATTGTAAAAAAAAATTACCTTATTTAGAAAGTTATACATACACTTTTAATATATGTTTCTATTAAAAAAGATCAAATTGCAAAATATGCGTAAAACTTGTATTTTTATTATACATATGTTTTACATAATAAATTAATTTTAAAAACAAATAAAATCATATAAGGATGAAAGGAGAGAAATAAATTGGAAAATGGTAATTGGGATTTATTTGCTAGTGATTTTAGAAAATTTTGTTAAATATGATAAATATTAGTTTCTCATTTTCTTAATAGACCATAAATGTCATTGACATAGGTTAGGTTGTAAATAGTTTAGAACTTTAAGTTTTTTTTACAAAATGTACTTGCAAAATGTATATATATATGTATATATTTATATTTATAATTTAGGTTGTAGTATGTTGTATGTTTGTGTTACATTTCTTACTTTTGATATAGAACTCAGTTACTTTTATGTGTGTTTATGCGGGTAAATATGAATTGTAATTATAAATTTGCTTAATATGTAGATTTTTTTTATTATGATAATAAGTATATTGTGTATTAAGTATATCCAATTATAAAAAAATAGAGTGGCTTGTAATAAGAAATAGTGTATATAAAAAAACCTAAAATTTTGAAAGTATTAATACCATATTATAAATATTTAAAATATTTTACAGTTTTTGAGGTCAGGTGGGTATTACAATATGAAATGTTTACAAAAACAACAAATACTCCATTATATTACATTTTCCATATGATCCCTTTTCTAAGCATTGCTTTTAGTTTTTTTTAAAATGTATGATATGTCAAAGAGTTTTTTTTTTCTAACTTTGCACAATAATACCACAGTTGGGTAAATACAAGACCTTTAATCACTCACTTGCAGGTGGAAAATCGCCTACTACAAAGACGCCCACAGATTGCTGCAGTGGCCTCTAGAATGGATTTAGCTGACTAGACGTTGCACTTGGTCTCCTTCTCAACGTAATCTAGACACTCCAAAAAAAGCTTGAAGAGATGTTTGCTTCCTATCTGTCGGAATCAAGGAGTATACTACAAACCGTTGCAAATGCTGGAATGGATGTGGAATTTCGTTGGAGAGAAGTTTGGTTCTTGCCGAACAAAAGCAAGCTCAAATTACACAATTGACGAGTGAACTGTCAGCCACCCAAAAACCACGGTCTTTGGATGATATTCTAAATGGATGAGGTGAGAGTGACAAGATAAGTCTTGTCTTAGAAAAAAACAGCTGATTTTTTTTAAAAAAATGTCTGTTTTCTGCAGGTAGGGTGGTGTTGAAAACTTCACGTTTTCTCTATTGACTTTTGAGTAGGCCTGCGATTATGACCCGAACCGATTTGTCTAAACCGAACCGAACTGAGATTTGTGAAAATCGGTTCGGTTTGTCTTAATTGAGTAAACCGAACGGAATTATTTTATTTTCAATCAGAAAACCAAAATTTTCGGTTTGGTTCACCCAAACCGAACGGTTAACCGAGGAAGAAAACCCTAACCAATGTAGTCTCCAATCTTCTCTATTTGTATCTCTCCTCTACCATTTATCTTCTCCTAAGCCACCAATCTTCTTCGATCTGTCTTCTTCTCCCTTTTCTCCTCCTTCTTCTTGATATCTTTTTCATCTTCTTCTCCCTTTTCTCCTCCTCCTTCTTTTTTGGTCGGATCTCTTCTTCTTCTCTTTAACCTTAACTTTCATCTTCTCCATCTCTACCGAATCACGATCAGCCAAAACACATCAATTACAGACTTTCCAAAGCCATCACGAGAAGAATTAAGCAGCATCAGAGAAAGCTATTACTCTAACTTTGAATTCACGATCGTCAAGCCGCCGTCGAAGAGAATTAGGATTACAGAAGGAAAGTTATGAAACACACGGTTTCATAATTTGCTGGTCAAATATTTTTTGGGCTTGGCCCAACTTTTTAGTTAAAATAATAAACATTTGGCCCAACTTTTTAACTAAAATAGTAACCGAAATAACCAAATCCTCTGAACCAAAATAACCGTAACCGAACTGATCTGAACCGATCTATTAGTTGGTTAGTTTCGGTAGAATTTTCAATTTCTGAATTACCCGATAACCGAAAAAACCGACCCGATTTACCCGAAAAAAACGAATTCGCAGGCCTACTTTTGAGTGTAAAAACCTCTGATTTTCTTACCAAGTTACATATACATACATTACATATAATGTGTCAAGTCTTAAGAATTCTCTGTCGGTTGAATTTACTTTGATCTCGATAAAACATAGAGGGTATGATACCTTTCCTAAATGTCTTAACCTTCAAACTTACAGACAAGATTAATACTTCTGGTTCTGTTTCACCCTTTTTTTTGGTTTTAACGGTTTCTCTTATTCTCTGTTTCTATCTCGTTTAAAGCTTTGGGATTACATTTATGGCGAAGCTACTGTAATGCGTTTTATTGTTTGTTTGTTTAGGAGAGAAGACAAGTGTAGTTAAGTCTTTAAATGCTGAAAAATCGTGTCGATGGATTTTTCAGCCCCAATTTAGTTGCAGATCTGGAGCTTTTACTGGGTTTTTCAATAAAGGTTTGAAAATCTTACTGTTTTTGTGGTAATGGGTGAGAGGCAAACAATTAGGGATGTCAATTGGGCTTAGAGACCATGGGCTGACCATGTCCAAATTAAATTGGACCGGTTATGGTCATGACCAAATTTGAAGCGGTCAAATGGACCCAAAAACAATTTAGTCCGCGGGCATGGTCTGTCTAATAATCCTTCAAAGTTAGGGATTCCAAAATTTAGGGAATTTTTTTTGTTTATTTCGTCATTTTTATGATTCAAGACTAGAGAATAAAGACCATGTGCAATTTCCATGAACAAAACTTCAATTTATAAGTTTTATATGAATTTTTGAGTGTTATATATGAATTTTTGAGTATTATAATGAATTTATAAGCTTTTAGCTTAATTGAGTTCATGTATTATTTGGATTCGATGGACAGTCCAATTGGTCATAGTTCTATTTGGGCTTTGACCATAAATGTCCATTAAACGTATGTGTCCATTTAGATATGGACAGTCCAATTGACTATCCCTGTGAACAATTTGGCTTGGTTTAACTGCTTTAGTTCTTCCCACCGCGATGTATCTGCCCAGAAAACTCGCGGAAGAAGGACAAGCTCGATCCACGAATAGTAACCCTCAAGCTCAATCCAAGGTTACAACAAACGGAGACTTTCATCAAGAATATCTTCAACAGAAACTGTTTCCAACAAGACACACGAAAGATAACTAGAGAAAGCACACAGACAAAGATTTTGGTTTGGTCTGACGCAGACAAAAAAAAAACATGGTGCTTTGTGATCTATTATTGTTTAGTAGCTAAAAATATTTCTAGAAGAAAACCACATTCTCCTGAATAAACATTGGTTTATTGATAAACAGATACTGGTCTTTTTAGTACCTAAAATTTGCTAAAATCAAAACATATTGGAAGCAATATAAGAACTAAGGCTCGATCTTGACAATCTCTTCAATAGATTTCCTGTACTCCAGAATCAAATCCCTGACCAAAAGACATAACACAACACAAAGGTAAGAGTAAAGATCAATCTAATCAGATAAAAAGATATGATACCAATTTCTGCTAACCTTCTTTGTTGAAGCAATTGCTCACTCTCTTCAACATTTCGCTTTTGGCCATCAACAGTCTATACAAATACACAAAGAGCGATCCATAAGCACATACATATTAAGAAGCAGAGTATGTTCGGATCCAAGATGTTAATGATACTACCATAGTCTTAGATCCTAGTGACCCTGAAATCGAATTCAACAACTGTTGACACTTGTCGAAATGGCTATTCAATTCAGCCACCTGCAAATTCACAACAATCCCCCACACACACACACACACACACTATTTCAACATCCAACAAGAAAGAAGCCTAGAAAATCTTAAAAAGACTGGATTTTTAACAAACCAGGGCATCAGAATTGTGATCTCGTGTTCCAGTTTCAACGACATCGGCTAATTTCTCCACCATCTGCGGTTCATTAACACGAAATTAGACTCCCCAACAGATCCCAATTCCAGTTGGAAGAAACCAATTTATGGGTAAAACTTACGGGATAAAGATGGAAGTGAGAAGCTAAAGACTGATGCTGTTGCGGAGTCTGCACCATCTGTTGTTGCTGTTGCGGTGTATGCATCATCATAGATTGAGGCGTATGAACCATAGTTTGTGGTGGCGGAGGCGATTGCAACGACTGCTGCTGCTGCTGCTGCTGAGGAGGAGGCGGAGGAGATTGTAACAACCGTTGTTGTTGTTGTTGGAATTGCTGTTGCTGAATGAAGTGTTGTTGTTGTTGTTGGAATTGCTGAAATTGCTGTATATCTTGTTGTGGCTGGAATTGTTGCTGCTGCTGCTGTTGATGATGAAACTGTTGTTGTTGTTGTTGTTGTTGCTGCTGCTGTTGTAATTGTTGTTGTTGGTGTTGCTGCTGGAGGTTGAATAGCTGCTGGTCGTGATTCGTCGGTGTACCGTAGTTACCCTGCGCCTGCACGTTTGGGATCATCGACCAATTATTACCTCCTCCTGAGAATTGATCCATGTTTTGCTCCTCCTCCGATCTCACTATTTCTCGTCGTTCAAGGAAGAAGAAGACCCACAGAGAGACAAAAGGCGACGTCGTAAGCTGAGCGTATTAAATGGGTAAAAGCCCATTGACTTAGCTGAGCCCATTTAGATTTTATTTCCTCTCAAACGACGACGTCTTAGGTTTCATCATCACAAATTCACACTAGTCCATGATCGAACAGAGACGGAAGATGAAAAAGATGCCTAATTCCTAATTCCTTGTTCTTACAAAATCCAATTTTTTTTTTTTCTTTTTCTTCTTCAGTGGTTCGAAATTGAAAACAGGTACGTGTTGTTATTATTGGGTTTGATTGGGAATTATGTATTTTGAGCTTAATTCTACTACACACATAACCGAAGTTTCATCATTTTGGCTTTTTAAAAATCGTTCCTTTTTAACTTTTGAGTCTAACTTATTTCTCACGTTCCAGTGATTTGAACTCTTTTCATCTTAGCTTTTGCTCTTTCGTTGCTTTAATTGCGTTATTAAGTTGATTCATACTTATGGGTATCCTTAATTCTTTAGCGTGAAAACAGAAGAAAAAAAAAGAGCAAACTTGTGGATGTGATTCGATTTCGAGATTGAAAAAACAAAAAATCACGGAATAGATAATTGAGTATATGTTTCTATGTAATGTTTTGTTTTGATTTCTCACATCGTCTCTAAAAAAAATGTATTGAAATGACAGAACTCGTACACTACTTGACTTAGATTAGGAAGTACACTCTACTTGCTTGACGAAGATGAGGCTGTTGAAGGTTGCGACGTGTAACTTGAACCAATGGGCCATGGATTTCGATTGCAACATGAAGAATATCAAGGCTTCTATCGCCGAGGCAAAGGCTGCTGGTGCTGTCATCAGGCTTGGACCTGAGCTCGAAGTCACTGGCTATGGCTGCGAGGATCATTTCTTGGAGCTAGACACCGTCACTCACGCGTATGCTTCTCTTGTTTGAATCTACTAGTTCTTGGGGGTCACATGTTTGTAATGTTTCTGTGAATATGTTCTTTTCAGGTGGGAGTGTTTGAAGGAACTGCTGGTAGGTGATTGGACGGATGGTATATTGTGCAGCATAGGAATGCCTGTGATCAAAGGAGCAGAGCGGTATAACTGTCAGGTTCTCTGTATGAACAGAAGAATCATCATGATCCGACCAAAAATGTGGCTTGCAAATGATGGAAACTATAGGGAGCTACGGTGGTTCACGGCTTGGAAGCAGAGAGAACACCTCGATGAGTTTCAGCTCCCAATTGAAATCTCTGAGGCTTTGGATCAGACATCTGTTCCTTTTGGTTATGGTTACATCCAGTTTATCGACACGTGAGTTTGGATTTAATGCTGCCATTTCGACCTTGTCAATGATTTTCTTTATTTGTGATATTAAACTGTATCAGTTATGTTTTCTATTCAGAGCTGTTGCAGCTGAAGTCTGTGAGGAACTGTTTAGTCCACTTCCTCCTCATGCTGAGCTTGCATTGAATGGGGTTGAGGTATTTATGAATGCAAGTGGGAGTCATCACCAACTCCGAAAGCTTGATATTCGTTTGAATGCTTTCATGGGCGCTACTCATGCTCGTGGTGGGGTATATATGTACAGTAATCAACAGGGATGCGATGGTAGCCGTTTATATTATGGTATGTTTGACGAACTAGGATTGAAATTGTCATTTTTGAGCGAGTCTTATCTACTTTTTGTGTGACCGGACCACCATCTTGATTTGTTCATTTTCAAACCCGAGTGCAGATGGATGTGCATGCATTGTTGTAAATGGGGATGTTGTCGCTCAAGGCTCACAATTCTCATTGAGGGACGTTGAGGTCATCGTATCTCAAGTTGATCTTGATGCGGTATCCCTCTTTTACCATTTTGCTTTACTTTCTTCTGTTTCGTGATATATAAATGAAAAGTTCTTAGGACTATCTTGCTTCTTTGTCTGCTATAAGGTTGCGAGTCTTCGAGGATCTATAAGTAGTTTTCAGGAACAAGCAAGCTGCAAGGTTAAGGTATCTTCAGTAGCTGTGCCCTGTAGACTGACACAGTCCTTCAACCTGAAAATGACACTAAGCAGTCCAAAAAAGGTTCTCCATCCTCAAGTAATTGATATTAAGTTAACACTAATATTTCTCGATTCTAATATACATTAGTAATGTAGATCATGTACCACTCTCCACAAGAAGAAATAGCCTTTGGCCCCGCTTGTTGGATGTGGGACTATTTGAGAAGAAGTGGCGCTTCAGGGTTTTTGCTCCCTCTTTCTGGCGGAGCAGACAGCTCCTCCGTGGCAGCTATTGTTGGCTGCATGTGCCAACTTGTTGTTAAAGGTACACTGGTGCTTTTTTTTCTATCTATGTTGAACTGTGTTTTTTTATAAATTCCATAATGTTAAGTTCTCTCAGAGTATATCTTCTTTCTCGTTTAGAGATTGCAAAGGGAGATGAGCAAGTAAAAGCTGATGCGATCCGAATTGGGAATTATACTAATGGACAGTTTCCTACTGGTAGCAAAGAGTTTGCCAAACGAATATTTTACACTGTCTTTATGGGGTCTGAAAACAGGTAAATTACTTAGTAGGAGCAAAGAGAATGAGTTTTGGTCATAGCTGTGTGATTTTGCAGCATGTTCCCTATACTGAAACCTCAAATTTGCAGTTCTGAGGAGACAAAAAGGCGCGCAAAGCAGCTGGCAGATGAGATCGGTGCTTGGCATCTTGATGTTTGCATAGATGGTGTTGTCTCTGCGGTTTTATCTTTATTTCAAACGGTTACAGGCAAGCGGCCTCGGTATAAGGTAACATATTACCTAGACAAACAGTTGGAACAAATGAAATATGATCATCTGAAAAAAAAAAAAGGACAACAAATCGTGGAAATGTTTGTTTGTTTTGTTTATTAGGTTGATGGAGGATCAAACGCTGAGAACCTTGGGTTGCAGAACATTCAAGCCCGGATGAGAATGGTGTTAGCATTTATGTTAGCGTCTCTCTTACCCTGGGTTCATAGCAAGCCAGGCTTTTACCTTGTTCTAGGCAGCTCCAACGTTGATGAAGGACTTCGTGGTTACCTGACAAAGGTAAGGGAGTAATCTCCTTTTGCTGCTACATCTCTAATCCCATAGATTGTTAATAAATAGTTTCATGTTCTTGGTGGAAACAGTATGATTGCAGCTCAGCAGACATAAATCCCATAGGAAGTATCAGTAAAATGGATTTGAGGTTGTTCTTAAAATGGGCTGCAACGAATCTCGGGTATCCATCCTTGGCAGAGATAGAAGCTGCTCCACCAACAGCTGAGCTTGAGCCCATTCGTTCTGACTATTCTCAGGTAATAACAAAACTATTTGTGATTCTATAGCTATAGTCAACGAAGTTGTCAATTTAGACATCAATTTAGACATCTTGAGTTTTGAAAACAGCTGGATGAAGTCGACATGGGAATGACATATGAAGAGCTTTCAGTCTATGGAAGGATGAGGAAGATATTCCGATGTGGACCAGTTTCTATGTTCAAGGTTTGAGTTTTTGAAAGCTAGCCACGTATGTTACTAAATCATGATACACTGAAACTGAAGCTGGTCTATGATTCTGCAGAATCTATGTTACAAGTGGGGAACAAAGCTAAGCCCAGCAGAAGTAGGTGAGAAAGTGAAGTATTTCTTCAAATACTATTCGATCAATCGACACAAGATGACTGTCCTCACACCGTCCTACCACGCTGAGGTACTTGCTTATCTGAAACATGTTTCAATCTGTCTTGAAGGGAAGAAAAATAACTCATTGGTTTTTTGTTGGTTGTTGATGCAGAGTTACTCTCCAGAGGACAACAGATTCGATCTGAGGCAGTTTTTGTATAACAGCAGGTGGCCATACCAGTTTAAGAAGATTGACGAGATTGTTGAAGGCTTAAATGGTGACTCGGTTGCTTTCCCGGAAGAAGCAGGAAACTCCGAGAAAGAAGTTGGAGTTGTAGCAGCAAACTCTGAAGACCCAAGTGCGGGTCTCTGATGAACCCTATCTGTTTCAACCTAACTGGAAGTTACAAGAGTGATATTTACGCTTTAAATAAAGCATAATTTCCAAACTACATGTAGCAAAATAATAAATTCAAGAGCTATGCACATTGTTAATCCATTTGGTTTACTAATTCATAAATTAGACATATCCATTTGATTGCTCTCAAAAAACAAAAGAAAAAGCCCATTTGATTAGTTTGTGTGTAATTGAATAACGTTTTCTTTAGAAAGTCTATTCTTGTTTTATTACATGGAAGCAAATAATATATCAGCAAACTGGGCATGTTTGTTATTCTTTTTAGGATTGAATAAATTAGATATTCCTTTTGAATAATTAAATTGCATATAAGAACCAAACATAATTAGAATCGAATATTAATTTGAAACATTGAATTTCATTTTGAAGGAAAAAAAAAAGTAAATATTATACAGAATCACTTAATAGTTCTTGAATATAAAGGGAAAGATTTTATAACTTTTATGAAGATATAAACCACTTAATATAGACAGAAATAACTGTAAATGTTATGTGTAGAAGGATAACTCTTATTGATTTACAGTAGACAAGATATATACAGACATGTGAATAACCTATAGTAGTATTGTACAGAAGTAATTGAGAATATACACTTTACATATATAAAGATCATAATCAAATCAATTCCTATGATTACTCCTTAATAATAACAACATATCAAACAATTTGAATAACTTATTTGACTATCTTAAGCGTACATGCATATATAAAAAGCCATGTTCTTGCTCTTTACTTTCTTCACACCAGAAAATAATAAAAACTTGATCACTGAATCATACCAACAAAATGGCATTATCGTCAAAGCTTGGATTGATAGTCATCCTCGTCGTATGTTGTCTCCTAGTTACTTCTCAATCAAGAGGTAATTAATATAACAAATGTCTTTTTTGTTTTTTTGTTTGTTGTCAAATCATATAAACTGTTTCATTTGTTTTAATTTTTGTTTTTATCCGTGGTAAACTAATAGAAGTAAGAGAGAATGATATTCCTCGGTCATCGTGCGTCTATAGAGGTCCATGCAAAAGCAACGGAGATTGTACGAGTCAATGTGGACCACCGGCCTTCCCACCGTCCACAGTTGCCGAATGCCAACCCAGTCCTAGAGGTCATGGCAACATTTGTTGTTGTGCCAAAGATTAATTAATTCTCCTATATACTCAAAACAAAATGTAACTCTATCTATCTAGCTACTTCTTAATATCTACACAATAACTGTATTAGATATTTTTAAAAAGTTCGATTACTCTTTCTTGATCAAAAAAATAAATAATAATATATCACTATAAAAAACTTAGCTTCTTACGTTGGTTTTTTTTGTTTGTTTATAACTTTATATCCCACAAGGTAATATAGATTAACTTAAACATATTTAAGTCGAAAGTGACTTAACTTTCGATAACGTAAAAAAGTTTTCTACATCGCCTTAACAAAGCAACATTGTGTTTTGTATATACTGCTATTAAAAATCAAATACAAGTAAGTATACACTAGCTGCTTTTAATATCAAATACAAATAAACTTCAAATTAACTATAACTTTGAAACAACAATTGACCAACTTTCAAGTAATCAAATATGTAGTTTCAAGGATAATTGATCTCATTGTCCGAGCGATTCCATTGGGTTTTGAATGAATCCAAGTTGTTAATTGTCTCTAATTTTTTTTTTCTTTCCATCAATTGTCTATAGTTCTTCCTTTCATTTTAATTAGTAAATTTGCTTAAAATTTATTATTTAAAAGTAGCATTGATAAAATTAAAACTTTTAAGTAAAATCTAATGATGATGATGATGATAGAATTCGGTTTTGTTCTCCAATTAATATATATTGTAGACTTGATTAAATGTATAATAAGATTTTAATTTATTTAAAACATATTTCACCAATTTTAATTTTATAATGCATATATGGACAAAAAATTTAAACATTTATTTCTAATTATTTCCCCAAGATTTTATAACTTTTATGAAGATTTTTTGTTTTTGAACAAACTTTTATGAAGATTTAAACCACTTAATAGGGACAGAAATCCCAACACAATAATAAACAATTTGAATATTCAATTGACTATCTCAACTTTACGTACACATATATATATATATATATATATAGCAATGCATATTCTTGCTCTTTTACTTTCTTACTAGATTTTAATCCGCAGTACACCACAGACATTTAATTTCTATTATAATTTCTATTTTATGTTGTATCTATTTATTAAATATTGAATGTTTTGTAAATAGAAAAATAACTAAATTTTCTAGTTTTTGTCCGGCTAAATATTTATATTATTTTTAACCCGCAATACACTTCATGACCATTTGTTTGTTATATTTAGTTTATTTTGTTTAGTGTTTGAGATTCTATTTTAATTTTTAATTATTATAACAAAAAATAAGGGAACTAAATACATAATCAGTAATTATACGCTGTGATTAAGTCACATTTTTCCTAATGAATTAATTATTTTATACAATCTTAGTTAAATAAACTTGATTTTATGTCAAATATTTTAATATTAGTAGTGCTGATAAATAATTAAATGAGGATTTAACCCGTGTTAACACAAATTTAATAATATTTTATTAATTTCAACATGCTCTTTTTATAACTCATCTACTATATAACCACATTATATAGTATTTTAGAATTTTTTTAATTTTACATATTCGTAATAATTAAATTTTTTATTAAGTTTATATATGTTAATTATAATATTTAAATAATTGTCAATTGAAGTTTTTCTTACGTTAAGAATCAAAGCTCACAGATTTTGGAAAACAAAATGGGAATCAAATTGTTTTTTTATTTGTTTACGAAGGATTCAGATATAGAATATCTTCAAAACACAACTATGATTAAATATATGATAGTTTCTATTTCCATATTGATTGCTGTTATTTTTTTAACTGAAATAAAATGTAAAATATTTAGGAAACAAAATCTGGAGTAATTTTAGTTTTAGAAATTTTTTAGGGGTTAATGTTGTAAATAACTTTTTAAATAAACAAAACTAAAATGATATAACACAAAATATACTTCAAAAATGTTAATATAGATTCAAACCATAAAATAATAAAAACTTGATCACTAAATCATACCAACAAAATTGCATTATGGTCAAAGCTTCGATTAATTGTCATCCTCGTCATATGTTGTCTCCTAGTTACTTCTCAATCAACAGATAATTTAATATATGTCTTTTCTAATCACATCTAAGAGCAAATATATATATATAAATATATTTATTTATATACATATATATTTATATATATCTGACCTTCTCATTTGTTTAATTACTAATAGATGTAAGAGAGAATGGTTATCATCCAAGTTCGTGCGTCTATAGAGGTCCATGCCAAAACCACAGAGATTGTAAGAGACAATGTAGACCACCGGACTTCTCACTGTTGACAATTGGCTTATGCCAACCCAATCCTAGAGGTCATGGCAAAATTTGTTGTTGTGCCAAAGATTAATTCTCTGATATTTATCGACATAATAATTTGTTGTTGTGCCAAAGATTAATTCTCTGATATTTATAATCTAACTAGATTTTAACCCGCGGTATATCATTAGACAAATTTTTATAACAAAAAAACTAAATTTTTAAAAATTATATTTGTTTGTCAATTTTGTTTTTTTTGTTTAGTGTTTAAGATTGTATAATTGTATTTTGGTTGTTAATTCTAAAATATGACCAGTTGTATACAGACAAAACGAGACACTTATTTAGTTTTATTTATAATAATGTTACATTTTTACCGTATTGAATTTTTTATGATTATATAATTTTTTTACTGTTTTTAAGCTTTAACCCGTGAACAAATATTCTTACATTATCATTTTATATTTTTTTAGTGTTTTTAAATTTAATATGTAAGTTTAGTGTTATTTAGATTTAACTTGTGAAAAAACTATATCAGTAAAAGTTATCATGCAGTATCCGCAGATAAATTATATTATAAATACTCCAATTTATTAGATTAATCTGTGACATAATTATTTTTACATTTTTTTATCAGCATATTAGTAACCATTAGAGATTTTAATTATTCATATCAAACAGTATAGTTATTATTGAATAGTACAGTTTGAAAAGGAAAAAAATATTATATATATATTTTTAGGATATGTTATTAAGTGTAATAAATTTCTAAATATATAAAATGTTTTAAGAAATTATAACTCAAATTCGTAAAAATATTTTAGGAATCTAATTGATTTTGCTTTTTTGTGTAATTTTTTAAAGATTAAGTTTGTAAATAGAGAAACTAACTAATCTACCATGAACAGTGATAAATCTTTCCAAATGTGCCATAACCGGGTTAGGCCATTCACTAATTAATATGATATCAAAGAAAATGATTATTGTTTTTGGTTGAAAAGAAAAAAGAACAAAATATGTGTTGTACTGTGTATCTGTGAACTACATTTGCAAAACTAATTGTATTCCTATTTACCTAAACCTGAAAGTAATTATTTTCCATAACTCATTTGTTACAAGTATAATAAACCATATAAATTGGATATATGTGTTGTTCTTCACTACTTTGCACGTGCATGCGGAGAAGCTAGAATCAAAGCGTAGTGCGTTACAACTTGCAACAAGTATGTAATGTTGATCTATTAGACTACTACTTTGCCCATTTCCTCATAAAATATCATAAATACGCAACGAGCTCTCTTTATGTTTTGCATGTGTATCAGAAATTAAACCATAAACACAATTATATTATTAATCAACAGACGAATCGTAATCGGTAATTCATTTTCCTTTTTTCTTGGTATAAACTTGCTTGCACCGTACGTGATAATTCTCCTTTCAACATTTGTTTAATTTAAACTAATTTTATAGAAGAGTCTCTATACATATACTTTTCTATCATATATTAATCTTGGTGGCTATGTTGTTCCTCCGAAGCAGAACCGTTGAGACAGTTGCCAAGATTATTAGCGAAGCTTAGAATCTCGTTATGCGACATTAACGACCTTAGCCCCAAGAAATCCCTCGTCTCTCCTCGACCGTCGTCCACGACCTCGTTCTTTTCGGCGACAAAAGAACCGTTGAAAGCTTCTCCTCCGCCGTGATGTTGATGATTCATCATGTAATAATCTTGAAATCCGTATCCTGGTTCAGGTGGTGAAGTCATCATCGCAGCCATTGTAGTCGTGATCAGGTTATTATAGCTTGATGACCTTGACGACCTCTCTTCTTCCTCTGGAGTTTTCGACTTCGTGGAACCCATTTGAGCTGCTTTCTGGAGCAAAGCTGTGGCTGACATAGCCGGCGACGAGCGGTGAAAGTTGGACCTTCCGGTTCCGGTGGGTGCAGAAGAAGCAAGAGGAGGGAACAAATTACCATTGTTGCCATTAGGGTTAGGGTTTGATGACACAAGCCAGGGAGGGATGTTTTGGAAGTGATGATGCTGTGATTCTTCTTGCTTCATAGGACCATGGTGGAGATTATTGTTGCTGATGATGTTTTGGGATGACGAAGAGAAATTGATGTTGTGTTGTACAGTCGGATGATGATGACGATGATGGTCATGATGAGAAGGAGAAACTGAAGACTGGATGAGAATAGGGTTTGGTAGAGCTCTTGCACTCTCTTCTGCTAATGCATCGCAAAATGCTCTATGAGTTATGAAACTATCCCTCCTGCAATAATATTATAATTCCACAAATAATCAAAACCAAAAAAAATACATTTAAAGTTAAATTAATCAAGAAAACAAAGACTTTTTTCGAGGTTTGTAGGTCCATCTAAAGCATGCATTATTTGTGGGGTTGTGTCACGTGTGAATAATAAGATGATGATATGATCAGTATGCAATAAATGTAGCCGTATAAAGGATTTCGATATTAGGGACTCAAGAAATTAAAAACACAACAACTTAGAAAGAAGTACCACAATAATAAATAGTTGTTTAAACGTAGATTCTTTGAGCTCCTTAAAATAAATTACCATGTTTGTCCTATTCAAATTTAATAAATGAAACTAGTCATAAACATGTTTAAATCAAGTTGGATGGTGTGAAAGAGTTAATATACCTAGAAAAGAGAGTACCACAGTCGCATTTGTATTCTTTAGTGCCACAAGTCTTAGCATGAGCCTTCCAGTCTGACTGCACAGCATATTTCTTGGAACACTTTTCACATTTCCATTTTTTCTCGCCATGTTTTCTGAAGAAATGCTTCTTTATTCCGGTTAAGTCACCGAGAGCTCTTGACGGATGGCTATGGACACAGCCTGGCTCCGGACAGACGTAGACTTTCTTCCTAACCACATCTTTGTTTGATCTTTGTTTAAGCTTCCATGGTAGATTGTGTCCCCTCTTGTGAAGTTGCAAGTTTTGGTCTCTTTGGAAACCTTTGTTGCAGACCTCACATATGAATCTGTTTGTCGCCATTAATGTTTTTGGTGATAGAGCCATCACTTCTGCTTCCGGGTCTGAAATAAGAAGACACCAAACAAAGTACAAATATCAATTAGTTCTCTCTTAACACATATGTAATCGAAAAATAAAGTTTGGATTTTTCTTGTGTTTTTTGCCCATTGTGATAATAGAGATGAGAAAGATGACAAAGTTAAAAGGGTAAAAAAGAATATTCGGACAGTACCCACAATTCTAAACAAGAAAAAAAAACAATAATTAGCATGAATACGTCCAAATCAAACTAATAAAAAAACCAATAAAATTTTGATTTTTCTTCGTCTTCTTATAATTAAAGTATATCAAAAAATAATTTACCTGGATTTCCTGGTTGGTTTCTCTTCCTCTTAAGAGATGTTTGTGGAACAAAACACTGTTGTTGTTGTTGTTGTTGTTGTTGCTGCTGATTAATGTAAGAGCCACTAGTTTCAGTTCTGTTTCCAGAAGACACACTTGCTTGATCTCCTGAAGCTGATGTTAAATTCGACATGTTCTCCTCCACTTGTTGTTGTTGTTGCTGATGATGAAATATCATATCTCTGTTCATCATCATCCTTAAACACCAAAAAAAAAAAACCTTAATTTTATTATAAAATTATAGTAAAAAGAGAAACAACTACAACTTTTTCAGATCTATGTACAGACAAAGACTAGTGGAGAAAAGAAAAGAAAAAACACTTAAGCAGAAACATCCAAGAAATTAATGAAACCCATGATTCTAAATATAAACAGGACTAGTAAAATATTAAAAATTTCTTGGTTTGGTTTCAACGCAAGGGACAAGCTTTGGTTTTATGGGAAGAACAAAACAAATAATTACTAATAAGTCTCTGAATCCAAGAGATGAGTTTGAAACCTGAACATAAAAACCAGATTTTTTTTGGTTCTTCAAACATGAACAAGAAGCTTTAAAAGCTTGCTTTTTCTACCAACAAAAATCCAAAATAAATATATTTTTTAAAAAAACATACAGTAAATTACAACAAGAACATGAATAACAAGAGAAGAAATAAATTAATAACGAAGGAGAAGGAAGAAAATACAAAAAAAAAAAAAAAATACCTAAGCTAGAAAAAGGAGAGAGAGAGAGAGAGAGAGAGAGAGAGAGAGGAGAGATTGTGGACTGGATGAGAGCAACTCTTTATTATCTTTCTCTCTTTGTGTGTTGTTGATGATATTTGAAACTTTTATATTCTCAGAAGCAAAATAATAATAATAAGTGAACCCTACCGCTAATGAACAAAAAAGCAAAGAAGTAAAATAAAACTCTTCTGGCTTTGGCATTTTCTGCCTTTATTTTTTCTTTTAAATTTGTTATTTATTTATTTACACTTACTTACGCAGAAGCTCACAGAGAGACTCAGAGCAGTCTGTCTTATTGACTGTAAATTTTGTTTTTTTTTTAATATTTATTTTCAATTTTGTGTTTAAACTTTAAAGGGAGGAGGGAGTGGGCCAAAAAAAATAAAAAACTTTTGCTCACACTTGTATGAAAACTGAAAAGCTTGCAGCAAAAAGAGGAGATTGTAAATAATTTTTGTTCGTTTCTCGAGATAGTGAGAAGACATGTTCTTGTGAATTCGTTTAGTGCATGCACTATTAATGTTATGTATTTGAGTATTCTTTCCCCCTAGGAGTTATTGATTTCATTATTGTTTTCTTTGACTACTCAGTCTTCATCATTGTACTAATTTTTTTTTTAATGGAATCATGTAAATTTATTGGTTTCCACTTTTGTGACAACATTGTCAAATCTGTATTTAATCTACAGAATATTATGATGTGTTAGTTTTGTTACAGAAACAAAAAAAACAACAAACTTGTAACCAAAATTACACTAAATGCTTGAATAATTCACTTTTGTGACAACATTGTCAAATCTGTAAATTACAATTTTAATGAATTCTTGTGTTTTCTAGTTATAAAGTTGTAAATACATATTTACACCGTGATTTACAGTACTAAAAAACTTGATTGGTTCATTGATTTAAAGAAGAAAAAGGTTAACTTTTCTGTATCTTTTCTTTTGGGGGTTCAAATTGAGGCTTTTCATGTGAAAAGAAAAAAGAGAAAAGAAAGAATAAATGAAAATTAAATGGATTAATTATGTTGAAGAAAAGATTAATGTTTCAGTGACACATGCCCTAACCTACTTTATGATCTACATCGAGATATGGACACAAATCATTGACATTTTTGAATTTGTAGAAGAAAAAAATGATAAATCTATATATTTCATACGTAGACCGTGGTCCAAGGTCGTAGACTAGACACCACTAATCTCCCTATCTTATCTACATTTTGAAATTATAAAAAGAAATACTGATCAAAACTTTGATTACTACTGACTACTGGTGTGTCATTTGTATACGAATTTATTTTTTCAAACATTACTCTAATTCTTTTTATTTATTTATGGTACACCTTTGACAATTTGCAACTATACACAATGGTCTGAAATTTAAAAGACTAAACCATTAGTTAGATCTCTTAACCGCCAGATCTGAAATTTTTGAAAGAGAAGCATATAAAAGTATGAAGACAAATATTTAAAAAAAAAAAAGAAGAAGAAGAAGAACAAAATTCACTAATAAATGTCCACTCACATCAGAGAGAGTTATTCCATTTGGTGACACACATGCATCCATAATGTGAACTTTTGATTATAAATTCTCTCATGCTGTATGAGTATATTCTTTGCATTTTTATACATAGGAGAGCCTAGGTAGCAAAACGAGGCTAATCCATTCCATTAAACTTTATCCATTTTGGACAAATTAAATATGATAATTTTGATGGTTTTGAACTGTCGTGTTAGCAATCCTTAAAAACACTATCCTAATGATGTCGTTTTCGTTTAAGATCACCATTGGTCCGTTAACAACTTCATCCCATTCTACATTGTTCCTCTATGCCCATTACAAATCTTGTCTGTTTACTCCAATCCGGTTGTTCTATATAATACCATATCTTTCGTCGCCAGAATATACTACTAGTGATGATAAGTCAAATATGCAAAACCTATGGGTCAATACAAAAACAAAAACAGGTCCAGTCTCCACGTCGTCAACGCGTGGATCCGGTTTACATTCATAATACTATCTCGACTTATATACGTACGTAAGAAGAAGACTAAAATAGTTGACAATTAAATTCGAATGACAAAATAATAATTAGATTGAAATATTAAAAAAAAGAATAGAGTAGGGTATAGTTTTCTAGTTTATTCATGTTTGGTAAAATACACCTAACTAAAGTTTTTTTTTATAACAAAAATGTAAATTATTAAATAAATCAACAAAGGCTTAACAAAAAATTTCATAGCACCTAATTAACCTTTATCCAATGTCGTTATCGGCCTATATATAATCATAGAATTATAACAGTCATTAGTTTGAACGATAAAGACATATATATAAGAGTATATAGATTATAGTTATACTACTTTAAATTTACATCGTCTATTATTCTGTAAAGCATAGAGTAAAGCTTAAATAATAAGTATTATTTTACTTGTTTTGGCATTGGCATTATGTATGTAGTACTGACTACTGCAAACATAAATTAGGAGAGGTGGGGTGGGGAATCTCATCATCTACAGACATAGGTGAAAGTGAGAGGTCGATGAAACCGTAGGAGACCCAAAAACACGTGTCATGCTATGATTCGATTGTACGCTAAGCAAACGAGTCATGATTGGGTTTTTAGAGTCTTCTGCGGATCCACGCGGTCATCAGACGACCTTTCCCAACACCCGTTCCCAATGTTTCCGTTTCCGGTCTGCTTCTTGATACGTCGCCGTTGGGCATACTTTAAGTTTAACCAGACGAATATAACCGGTTCTCGTGAACCCGAAAATTAAGTGCAAATTACATGATCGAAGAAAACCGCTTATGGGCTTTAATGAGAAATAGAACTTTGGAAGAGACATTTATGGGCTTTAATCTGTCTCTCCAAACCCATAGGCCTATAGACAGAGAAGAGTAGAAATAGTCCTTTGCTTAATAATTGTTTGATTGACTCAATCGTTATCGAATTAAGGTTAAATTAATCGATTGGTCTTTGATTAATGGATTTATATCTGCAATGACGTGCGCACTTGTACATTATAATCATCCATGTGAATAGCGAACAGTATGAGACTTCGATAATAAAAAAAAGAGACCCAATGTATAAAGTAAATTAACGCATTTACAATTATTAAATTAGCCGTTAACACCTCTTACTTAAACATCTCTAGACCGAACAAAGAAAGAGAGAAAAGAGAGAAAAGAAACAGAGCAACAATGGCGAAAGTAAATCGCTCCAAAATTGGTCTGTCACTGTTACTGTCGTTGTTGCTATGCAACTTTATCACCGATCTTGAAGCTTCTTCTTCACACCAAGATCTCGACCAACCGTACCGGACCGGTTATCACTTTCAACCTCCCAGAAATTGGATGAACGGTATGTACCGTACCGATCTTGATCTACTATCTTCTTATACAAATCCATCGATGTTATTATGTGTTCGATCCTCTAAATTAACATATCCTTTTCTTGGTTGCCTCCGTCCGTTCTTTTCGATGAAATCTAATTCGACCAAATCTAATCCTCAGATCCTAATGGTTAGTTCTTTTTATTTCATTATCTATAAAAGTATTATTAATTCCCAAAATAGAAAATATTAATCTTTTTTTTTTCTTGTGTGGGGTAGGACCAATGATATACAAAGGAATATATCATCTGTTTTACCAATATAACCCATACGGCGCCGTTTGGGATGTAAGAATCGTATGGGGACACTCCACGTCAGTTGACTTAGTCAACTGGACTCCACAGCCTCCAGCTTTCAGTCCATCTCAGCCGTCAGATATCAACGGCTGTTGGTCTGGCTCCGTTACGATTCTACCAGACGGCAAACCTGTGATCCTCTACACCGGCATTGACGAAAACAAAAGCCAAGTCCAAAACGTCGCCGTTCCGGTTAACGTCTCTGATCCCTATCTCCGAGAATGGTCTAAACCGCCGCTAAACCCTCTCATGACGCCTAACGCGGTTAACGGAATCGACCCGGACCGGTTCCGAGATCCGACCACCGCGTGGCTCGGGCTTGACGGAGAATGGAGAGTCATCGTCGGAAGCTCCACGGACGAACGCCGAGGGTTAGTGCTTCTTTACAAAAGCAGAGATTTCTTCAACTGGACGCAATCGACGAAGCCTTTACATTACGAAGACTTAACCGGAATGTGGGAATGTCCTGATTTTTTCCCGGTTTCGACAACCGGTTCGGACGGTGTTGAGACGTCGTCGTTCGTTCAGGATGAGGTTAAGTACGTGCTTAAAGTGAGTTTGATTGAGACACTACATGATTATTACACGATTGGGAGTTACGATCGTGAGAAAGATTTGTATGTACCGGATCTTGGGTTTGTGCAAGATGAAACGGCTCCGAGGTTAGATTACGGGAAATACTATGCGTCGAAAACGTTTTACGACGATGATAAGAAACGAAGGATCTTGTGGGGTTGGGTTAATGAATCGTCTCCGGCTAAAGATGATATCAAGAAGGGTTGGGCTGGTCTTCAGGTATGTTTTCAATTTGCCCTACATTTTAATAGATTCGCTTATAACAATGAAATAGCTTCGGTTTCAGATTCTTGAATCAACTTAACCGGTGTCTTTTTTTTGGTTATCTTGATTCGATGATAGTCATTTCCGAGGAAGATATGGCTAGATGAATCGGGAAAGGAATTATTACAATGGCCGATTGAAGAGATTGAGACATTGCGTGGGACACAAGTCAACTGGCACAACAAAATTCTTGAAGCAGGATCTACTCTCCAAGTTCATGGTGTCACTGCTGCACAGGTATGACTCATCCTTATTCTTAACTTAGACGACCAGTTTAATGATGAATTGAATCTATCTTTAATATTGACCTAAACGTATTTAATATAATTTTATTTATTTTGATATTGAGCAGGCAGATGTTGAGGTGTTGTTCAAGGTGAATGAAATTGAAAAAGCGGATGTGATTGATCCGAGTTGGACCGACCCACAAAAGATATGTAGTCAAGAAGAATCGTCGGTTAAGTCCGGTATAGGACCATTTGGTTTGAAGGTTTTGGCATCCAAGGACATGGAAGAGTACACGTCGGTATACTTCAGAATCTTCAAGTCGAATGATACTAATAAGAATACCAAGTACCTGGTGTTGATGTGCAGTAACCAGAACAGGTATTTAAATGTCTTACATGAATCAAAAGACACGTTTAGATTCTTTTCATATTTACATCCAATGTTAACGCAATTAACTCTGTTTTTAATGGTACTTAACTCACAGATCTTCGTTGAATGATGAAAATGATAAATCCGCATTTGGTGCTTTTGTGGCGATAGACCCTTCTCACCAAACAATTTCTCTTAGGACTTTGGTAAGTGTTTAAGTATACGAAAGACATTTCCTTCAATAGATGCATATACTACGGAATTGAATTGACGAATGTTTTTCTTTCTTATTCTTTCCTTTTGTTAGATTGATCACTCGATAGTGGAGAGTTATGGTGGAGGAGGCAGAAAATGTATAACCTCTAGAGTGTATCCAAAATTGGCAATCGGAGAAAATGCAAATCTTTTTGCCTTCAACAAAGGAACTCAAAGTGTTGATGTCTTAAGCCTAAGTGCTTGGAGTTTGAAGTCTGCTCATGTCAATGACGAGTCGATTTCACCATTTATCGAGCGTGAAGATTCACACTCACCTAAACAGTCTTGAGTGGAAATGAAATATATACTACATACTACCATTGTAAGGGAAAATCAAAATAATTAAGAGGCCACAACATTATTATGTGATATCAATATTCTTGAACATTGTGCTATTCAATTCAAAGTTTGAAGTTTTTATTTTTATTTTTAATGTACATCTTATTTCTACGCAAAAGATTATGTATATAGTTTTTTCATTGAAGCTTAAGTATTTCATTTCTAAAAGAACTATTTTTCTTTGAAGCCTTAAGCTATAGTAAAAAAAGGAAATTACTCGAATTGTTGTAAACTAGAGAAACTCGAAGGAGGTTTTCTCTTGTCTTATTATTATTATGCCAATCAAATGTTACATATATATAGTCAAGGCCAAAGCCCAATTACATTAGGAAGTCTAAACCGACCTAGACTAAAGAAGGTGGCCGATGGGCCTTATTGTCTTGGACGTACATGGGCCGAGTACGGGCTGAGTATGGGCCGGTTATGGTAATCCACCATCCGTGTTTTACAACACTCCCCCAGGATGACATAACCGTGCAAATGCTAAGTAGGATCTCTGTAATGCGCTTGGGGGTGCTGCCTCATGAAAACATTATCAGAAAAATCCATTGGGACAAAACCATGGTGAAGGAAAAAGAGTACAACACGCATTACTCCCCCTGTTCCAAGCATCCCTAGAAGTCCTTAAGTCTCCGCATTCCAATATGGTGCGTGAGCTTCTTGAATGTTGATGTCAGTAAAGTTTTGGTGAAGAGATCGGCTGAATTGTCGCTAGACTGAACTTGTACCACTTGAACTTCTCCGGCCTTTTGTAGTTCATGTGTGAAGAAGAACTTGGACAGAATATGCTTTGTCCGATCTCCCTTGATGTATCCTTCCTTAAGCTGTGCGATGCATGTCGTATTGTCTTCGTAGATAACCGTAGCTTCCTTATCATCAGCCATGCCACAATCTGTCCTGATATGTTGAGTCATTGACCTCAACCATACACACTCACGGCTGGCTTCATGCATTGCTAAGATCTCGGCATGATTAGATGATGTGGCTGCAATGGTCTGCTTCATAGAACGCCACGAAATAGTTGTATCACCGTGTGTGAACACATAGCCGGTTTGTGACCTAGCATTGTGCGGATCCGATAGGTAACCCGCATCAGCAAAACCAACTAAACCTTCTTTGTTATAGTTAGTATAATATATACCCAAATCAAGCGTTCCTTGTAGGTAACGCAACACATGTTTGATACCATTCCAGTGCCTTTGGGTTGGACAAGAGCTAAATCTTGCTAGGAGCCTCACGACTAAACATATGTCTGGTCTAGTGTGGCTAGCCAAGAACATTAACGCTCCTATTGAACTGAGGTATGACACTTCTGGTCCGAGAATTTCTTCATCAACCTTCTTTAGACCAAATGGATCTTTATCCAAATCAAGGCTCCTCACAACCATCAGGCTAGTCAATGGGTGAGTTTGGTCCATATTAAATCTCTTGAGTACATTTTCTGTATATGTCGTTTGATGCACAAAGATTCCATCATTTATATACTCAAGCTGCAATCCCAAACAAAATTTTGTCTTGCCTAGGTCTTTCATCTTGAATTCTTTCTTTAGATATTCGACTGTTTGGGCGATTTCCCCAGAGGTTCCTAGGATGTTTAAATCATCCACATATACTGCTATTATGACAAACCCTTTGTTTGCAAACTTCTTTATAAATATACATGGACTGATGGGGTCATTCTTATAGCCCACTTTGGCTAGGTACTCACTTAGTCTATTGTACCACATTCGCCCACTTTGTTTCAGTCCATAAAGGGATTTGTTTAGCCTTATGCAGTATTGTTCTCGAGAACCGCTCTTATCTTTGAGCTTTATACCCTCTGGTAATCTCATATATATCTCATTATCCAGTGGACCATATAAGTATGCGGTTACAACATCCATTAACCGCAAATCCAGTTTTTCTCTTATAGCCAGACTTATTAGAAATCTAAAAGTCGTTGCATCCATCACAGGGGAGTATGTCTCCTCATAGTCTATTTCGGGTCTTTGAGAGAATCCTTGTGCTACAAGCCGTGCTTTATATCTCACGATTTCATTATTCTCATTTCTCTTTCTTACAAAGACTCACTTATGTCCAACTGGTTTTCTATCGAATGGTGTCCTTAAGATCGGAACAAACACATTCCTATTCTTTAATGAGTTTAACTCCACGTCAATGGCTTCTTTCTATTTTAACCAATCTTTACTTTGAGTGCACTCTAATATAGACGTGGGTTCATGATCCTCATTTATTTCAAGTGCTATCTTATACGCAAATACTTCGTCAATGTCGACATCTTTACGGTTCCATTATATTCCAGACATGATATAATTGATCGAGATCTCATTATTATCAATACCTTCAGGACCTTGAGGTTCAGCGTCCCAAACCTCATTCGGTACCTTAGGATTTGCCGCGGCCATGTCTATCATTTCCTTAACCTCGGTTTGATTTACACCTTTCTTAGATTTCTGAGGATTCTTATCTTTGGAACCTATTGGTCTACCACGTTTCAAACGGGTCTTAGACGTTGTAGCAACTTGATTATTGTGTTCCTTTTGAACATCAATACGTACTGGTGCATTACAAGCTGGTATGTACGATTTTAATACTCTCTTAGGGTCAGCAAAGGAATCTGGCAATTGATTAGCTAGCTTTTGCAAATGTATTATCTTTAGGACCTCTGCATCACAGGCTAGAGTCTGAGGATCTTACCAATTTAAGGATGTTTGATTCCATGAAATTTCTTTGACTAGCTTGCTTGTCTCTCCACCTAATTTGGGAAAGTCGGTTTCATCAAACTGACAATCCGCTTATCTGGCCTTAAATAAATCACCCGTAGTTGGCTCAAGATACTTAATAATGGTGGGAGAATCATATCCAACATATATTCTCATCCTCCTTTGAGGTCCCATCTTAGTTCTCTGTGGTGGAGCAATCGGTACATAAACGACACACCCGAATGTTTTGAGATGGGATATGTCTGGCTCATGACCCGTTAATAGTTGGGATGGTGAATACTTATGTTCACTAGATGGCCTTATGCGTATAAACTCTGCTACATGTAATACTGTGTGTCCCCAAGCCGACACAGGAAGCTGCGACCTCATTAGTAATGGTCGGGCAATCAATTGGATCCGTTTAATGAAGGATTCAGCTAATCCATTTTGTGTATGGACACGTGCCACAGGATGTTCCACACTCACCCCCATGGACATACAATATTCATTAAACGCTTGGGATGTAAATTCACCAGCATTATCTAGACGTATAGTCTTAAGTGGAAAATCTGGAAAATGGGCTCTTAGCCGTATAATCTGGGCCAGCAATGTAGCAAACGCAAGTTTTCTAGTTGACAATAGACAAACATGCTACCATATGGTCGATGCGTCGATTAGAATCATAAAGTATTTAAACGTCCCACATGGTGGGTGTATTGGTCCACAAATATCTTCTTGTATACTTTCCAGAAAATTTAAAGTCTATTTAGTGACTTTTAGGGGGAGGTATTGGTTTAGGATTTAGAAAGAATTTTAATGACTTTAAAAGTTAGGTAAAATATATTGTTATTCAATCAAGACTTTTAAAAACTCTTTAAAAATTTGGTGTTATTGGTTGTGGATTTGTAAAAAGTTATCTAAAATCTTGATAAATCTAGTGTTATTGGATTAAAAGTTTTATAAAGTCATTAAAAGTTTTATGTTATTCAAGTAAAACAAAAGAATCTTGGATTGTTAATGAATTCAAATTTTATGTTATTGGTTTAGGATTTTATATTATTTCCTTCATAACAAAAGTCATGAAAACTCTTTCATCAAATAGAAAGATTTTACAAGATTAGAAAAAACAAATCATCAAGATTTTAAAAAACTTCCTAAACAATCTCTTAGAATCCTTCATTTTTAACTTTCAATTTTCTATGATTCTAAGAATCAGCAAAAACATAAAGTCATTAAAATTCTTTCTAAATCCTAAACCAATACCTCCCCCTTACTGGTGATGGCCTCACAATGAGTTTTCTTTGTGCACATGTTACACACGTGAGATTTTTAAAAATAACTCTTATCTCTTTTAGAGTGTGCCCTTTGGAGTTTATTATTAGCTTACGCATCATGTTAGAACCCGGATGGCCAAACCGGTCATGCCATAAAGTGAATTGTTCTTTGAACATTTTATTCATTGCCAAGTTAGCCTCTATCATATTAATCTTAGCATGGTATAAACCAATGGCTAGTGCGGGTATAGTCTCTAGGATTTTCTTAGATCCTTGGGTGATTTCAATAATTTGTAAGAACTCTTGGTTTCCTTCACACTTAGTTTCAACATGTAGACCATTCAAACGAATGTCTCTAAAACTCAATAAGTTTCTCTTAGAGCTGGGTGAATATAAGGCACGACGGTCTATTTACCCACAAGAACTATTGTATCGAGTCAGATAGAGCCCGTTCTTTACCCTCGGTCTATTTGTCCCTCAAAAAAAAGTTCGAAACCATTTTCCCCCTGAAGACAAAGTTCGAAATCTATATCTCCCCAGTTGTGGATTATATCGGTTTAACGTCTAAACCCGAGACCAACCCAGATATGTTCCGAAAATAAACCAATTGTTGAACCAATTTGATACACCAACCCGACCCGTTGAAGAGACGGAGGTGGTGGTGGTGGTGGTTGTTGAAGAAGCAGCGGCGTAGGCGGAGGAGGAGGAGATGGGATCGATTTCTGCGATGGCGGTGGAGGATCTGCTCTGTTCTCCGTCGAATCACCTAATGAAGAAAATGACCGTTTCGGCGGTGGTTTAGGGACTCTCGGAACCCTAGATCTGACAGTTGAGAGTGACGTTGACTCGGTGAGTTCGTCTGAGTTACAACTCCGAGGATAATTCTCGATCTCGTCTTTCCAATAAATGTCGTCGTCGTCGCTGAATGAAGAATTGCTTTTGATGTTCAACTTCACCGACACATCCATTAAACCTTGAAACCTCTGCGAATTCGAGAGCGCGAGTTCGTCACTCTCCGACGAAGCTCAACCACCTCCGCCTCTGTTTCCGAAGCTCAACCATCTCTGACTCTGTTCCTTCTCTCTCCTCTCGCTATCGGGTCGAAATCAGGTTAAGTTTGGTCAAAATTGGGTTAGTTTGGTTTAATCTATGTTTAGTTTTCTTCTAATCGGTTAAGTTAATAGTAAACCGATATAATCCATGATTATGGGTTAATTGATGTAGAAGAATAAAACTGGGGAGATATAGATTTCGAACATTGTATTCGGGAGGAAAATGGTTTCGAACTTTTTTTTGAGGGATAAATAGACCGAGGGTAAAGAACGGGCTCTATCTGGCTCGATACGATTATTCTCGTGGGGAAATAGACCGCCGTCCCGCATTACTTATTTCAAGATGTGTGCCATTAGGCAAAAGTATGTGTGCCTGGTCGTAGCCTTCAATTAAACTCGCTATACCCGCAATTGTACTAATATTGGCATTTTTCATTATGAGATTAATAAAATATCTCTTATCCTTCAAAATTGTGTGGCTGGATCCACTATCCACCACAAGTATGTTCTTGTCCTCAGCCATTTCTAATATAGACAAGAATTTATGTTTTAAACTTTAAAGTAATAAAACAACCAATTATATTGAAGGAAATAAATAATTTAAATTTAAACCAAAATAATTATCCAAAATAATAATCCAATCAAATGTAAAACATAAACCACAAAATTAAATCAAAACAACATTTGAGTTTAATTATCCTCTCCTAAACAATCGGAGGTTTCATAATCCAATAGGTCATCCTTCTCATGGTCGAAATCACCTTCACCATCGAGATGAACCAAATTAGCTTTTGGATTTTTCTTTAGACTCTCTTGATAGAGATCAACAAGGTGCTTAGAGGTTCTGCAAGTCTTTATCCAGTGGTTCTCCATACCACATCTATGGCAAGTGGACTTGGTCTTATGTTGCGGTTTAAATTGTCTGTGGCCTCTACCCCGACCACGGCCGAAGCTGAATTGGTTTCCACGACCTTGACCACCAAAATTATGTCCTTGGTAACTACCACGACCAGGACCACCACGTCCACCTCTCCCACGGTCACGACCATACTTGTCCCTATGGACATAGTTAGACTCATTAGTCTCTTTCGGCTCTTTAGGCTCGTTGGGATTTTTCTTTGCCATGTCCACCTTGTGAGCTTCTGGTAATGGAGCAGTACCAGGAGGTCTCAATGCACTATTCATCATCAAGAGCTCATTGTTCTGCTCAGCAAGCAGCAAACAAGAGATAAGGTCCGCATATGTCTTAAACCCCTTTTCACGATATTGTTGTTGAAGCAGTATGTTATTGGAGTGAAAGGTAGAGAATGTCTTCTCTAGCAGATCCTTCTCAGTAACCTCAGTACCACATAACCTCAAAATCGACACTATCTTAAATAGTGCTGAATTATACTCATCCACGGATTTAATATCCTGGATCCTTAGGTTTTTCCAATCGAATTGAGCCTTTGGTAGGAGCACCGTCTTTTGGTGTCCATATCTGCTTTTCAGCTCTGTCCAAAGGTCAAGAGGATCTTCAATGGTGAGGTACTGGTCCTTAAGACTCTCAGCAAGGTGGTGGCGTATATGCATAATCGCCTTATACTTGTCATTTTCAGAACAGTCAAAATCTTCCTCAATGCACTCGCATAAATCCTTTGATTTCAGATGGATCTTAGTGTCCAAAGCCCATCACAAGTAGTTGTCTCCAGAAACATTAAGGGCAGCATAGGAGAGGTTGTTTAGCTTAGCCATTCGTATAATACAGAATATACAACCGATCATTAGCATGCAATATATGAGACTGAACCATGCAATCAATATTAGGACATGCGGTATATGAGACCAAACCATGCCAATCACTTAGGGTCAGGCGGTATATGAGACCGATCCATGCCTTAATTTTACACTCAAATTTTGTGGCTTATGTATGCATGCAAAGACAACAATCCTAGATAGATACTAGCATGCAAAGATTTCATTTTCCTTAAATAATTTTGAGTTTTAGTAATTTTTCTTTTACTAGATTGGATTTCCTTTTTCTTAACATTGGATAACAACAAAGTTTTTAGGAAATATTTCTTAAACCTTTAAGATAATGATTATAATTAATTTACTAGGATTTAACCCGAAGTACACCGCGGGACAATATTTTTAATTTTAAAAATTTAAAATTTATATTGTATTTATTTGTTATTTTATTATCGTTTTATTGATTTAAAAAAAAATTACAGGTATTTAATATTCAATGTATAGGATTTTGTGGTGTTTTCAAGGTTTTAACCTGTATAGTATATGTATAGTCTAGTAATACATTTATCTCCTAGTACACATCTAAAAGTGTTTAAAAAAAACAATTCCACTTAACTTCTTATATAAGATTAATGCCAACCCGTCTCACCAAAATCAAAATAAATTTTTGCGTAAAAAAAAATAATCAAAATAAGTTTTTTTTTTATCAAGTTTAATTATGTTAATTGTTTTACCAAATTAGCATACTTATATAGTTTATAATTTTCCATGTCAATATATATAGTTTATAATAATTAAAAGATTTTTTTTTTTTTGGTAATTCCTCAAAAAATAAAATAATAAACCAAATTATATGGGGTTTTCAACATATTTAATATGATATTTTATAATTGGATTTTCGGTTTAGGAAATTTATTAATGTTAATATAATTATGGATATTGTAAACTTTTGTGAAAAATCTGTTGTATATCATTTAAATTTGAGAGATTTTAGCATCCATAAAAATAGTTTTGGAGATTTAATGGGTTAAAACTTTAATGGGTAGAGTTGTTTTTGGAAAAATCGGAATGTATAGATGTTGTTAAGATTTTATGTCAATAAATGTAACAAATGTTGGTCAATTTAAGAAATTTTAGTATTTGAGTTTCTCTGCAATGTTATTTATGGAATTGTTTTAGGGGTTAATGTTGTAAAAAAAAAATTAAATAATTAAAACTTAAAGGGCATAAACCAAAATGTACTTCAAAAATGTTAATATAGATAAGTTATCCAAAATTATTTTCATGCAAACTTAGAATAATTTCCGATTTTAATTTTTTTTGTTTTAGAGTTTGATTAAACAAACAATCTTAATCGGTTTTAATCCTTAGAACAATTAGTTTAAATTTCTTCTATGAATTTCGAATTTAATAGTTTAGTTCTAGGGTTCTTATGCAACAAACAATTAATCAAACAACCCTAAACTTTTAATCTTAAGCAATTCGGATTTTAGGGTTTAGTTCTAAGATTTTAAGCAATCAAATCTCAAACAATCAAACAATCATAATCGGATTTTAATCATAGCATAAACAGTTCAATTGTAACCAATCTAAACAACCTATAACAACCGATTTTTAAAGTTTTAAAGTTATAGGGTTTAGGATTTCGAAAACTTATGAACTTGTTTGTTTGATTGTGTACTTGTAGATTTAGAGTTCCAATAGATTTAAGGATCAAGTTCGATTTATGGGTTCTAAGGAGGTGTAATTTTATTTACCTTCCACCGTTTGGAGGTTAACTGGATTTGAACCGGGAGCTAAAGACCTCGGTTGTACCTTGAGCTGATCCACGAACCACGAACCACGAACCTCGAACAGGATAAGAACAAAAACTTGATTACGAACAGAAATCGGACCACAAATTAGTATTGATCACGAACTGGTCACGGACAGAGCTTTGAATAGGAATTAGCCGCGAATACCGATGGGAACTGATCGCCGAACGTGGACGAAGAAGAAGTAAAAGCGGCGGCGGTTTTAGGGTTTTAGGGTAATGATTTTTTTCTCAGCTGGAGTTTAGGGCAAACTCGTGCTAATAACGTGTTGTAAACTAGAGAAACTTGGAGGAGATTTTCTCTTGTCTTATTATTATTATTATGCCAATCGAATGTTACATATATATAGTCAAGGACAAAGCCCAAATATATTAGGAAATCTAAACCGACCTAAAGTAAATGAGGTGGCCGATGAATCTTATTATCTTGGACGTACATGGACCAAATACAGACAATGAGAATGGGCCGTTTATGATAATCTAACATCCGTGTTTTACAATAAAAATATCTTTTTCTTTCTTTCTTTTCTGTCATCATATTAATAGGATATCAAAAAGAGCATATTATTATTTATTTATTTAATTATGAAATGAAAAGATTTCGTATATGTGAATTTCATAATTTTCATATTAGGAAACAAATAAAGAATATAGAAAACTAAGTGAAACGTTACCGTTTTATAGTAAAAACGCTTTCTTCTTGCATTGGCAAATTTGGCTTTAATCTTCTCACTGCTCTTGGCTACTTCTTCTTCTATCTGAGAGAAGCGTCGAGGTCGAGGAAGAAGAAGAAAGCAACGAAGATGGCGATCAGGATTCGAATCTACGGCACTCTCTTAGTCCTTTTATTCTTGTTCTCCACCATTCGCGCTTTTTACCTTCCCGGTGTCGCTCCTCGCGATTTTCAGAAGGTACTCTTTTTAGTTATTCCGATCTCACGTTTAATGGCGTTATCGATTTAGGGTTTCCGATGTTGCTTTCGATTGTTTTGGCGTGTAATCCAATCTAGATCTGTGGGAAATTACTGCGTCTAGTAATGTTGTCGAAGGATCTTTGAGCGTTCTATCAGTACTGTATGTAGGAGTATAATTGCCAATTAGAAAATGTAGGGATCTGTGAAATTGAATTTGTACGATTAAATGTTATAATCAGCTCAGGTTGATTCATTTCGAAGATTTTGAGCTCATCATTTGTAAACCTTTGCTTGTGCTGTGATCGATCACAGGGGGATCCTCTTTATGTCAAAGTGAACAAATTGTCGTCTACGAAGACTCAACTTCCTTATGATTACTATTACCTGAACTACTGTAAGCCTCCCAAGATCTTGAATACTGGCGAAAATTTGGGGGAGGTTCTCAGAGGAGATCGCATTGAGAATTCTGTTTATACTGTAAGCAAAAAGCTTAGATGATTCCTCTTCTTTCACTCTCATTTTTTGGATTTGATGCTGAGAATTTGGATTATGTTTCAGTTTGAAATGTTGGAGGATCAGCCTTGTAGAGTAGGTTGCCGTATCAAAGTCGATGCGGAGTCTGCTAAGAATTTCAGGGAAAAGATTGATGATGAATACCGAGCTAATATGTAAGTTTAAATATATATGCTGTTCTTGATTTGTATGAGGTAGTTTTAATTGATTCTTTCAATTTTTCTTATGAAAATGATTGTGCGTGCAGGATTCTTGATAATCTTCCGGTAGCTGTTCTTAGACAAAGAAAAGATGGAATTCAGTCAACAACTTATGAACATGGTTACCGTGTTGGCTTCAAAGGGAGTTATGAAGGGGTAATACTTCTCTTAAACCTCTGACTATAAATCGTACCTTTTAAGCATTTTCTTGTATTAATAAGGAGTAGCTTGCTTTGCTTTTGTAGAGCAAAGAGAAAAAATATTTCATCCATAACCACTTGAGTTTCCGAGTCATGTACCATAGAGACCAAGAGTCTGACTCTTCTCGCATTGTTGGTTTTGAGGTTACGCCTAACAGGTATTGTCTACTTGGTTATAATCAACATGTATTGATGAGTATGATTTGGTCTCAATTCTTATAAGCTACTGTTTTTTTCTCTCTCCTTTTGGTTAGTGTATTGCATGAGTACAAAGATTGGGATGAAAACAATCCTCAGTTAACAACATGCAACAAAGACACAAAGAATCTGATCCAAAGCAACACTGTTCCTCAAGAAGTTGAGAAAGGAAAAGAAATTGTGTTTACATATGATGTCATCTTCAAGGTAACTTTTGAGAGCTCTTTATTTGCGCTCTGTAACATTTTATGACGTTTGATATTTGCAGGAGAGTGAAATCAAATGGGCTTCGCGATGGGACACATACTTGCTAATGAACGATGATCAAATCCACTGGTTTTCAATCATAAACTCACTTATGATTGTCCTTTTCCTCTCTGGAATGGTAGCGATGATCATGATGAGAACTTTATACAAGGATATTTCAAACTACAATCAGCTCGAGACCCAAGACGAGGCTCAGGAAGAAACTGGATGGAAACTTGTACATGGAGATGTCTTTAGGACTCCCGCCAACTCTGGATTACTTTGTGTGTACGTTGGCACAGGTGTTCAGATTTTTGGTATGACCCTTGTGACAATGATGTTTGCATTGCTGGGTTTCTTATCTCCATCCAACAGAGGAGGGCTTATGACTGCCATGGTTCTCGTATGGGTATTCATGGGCATCTTAGCGGGTTACTCCTCTTCTCGTCTTCACAAAATGTTTAAAGGGAACGAGTGGAAAAGAATCACCTTGAAGACTGCATTTATGTTTCCTGGTATACTCTTTGCAATCTTCTTCGTTCTCAACACACTTATATGGGGAGAGCGGTCATCTGGAGCCATTCCCTTTGGTACAATGTTTGCTCTAGTATGTCTCTGGTTTGGAATCTCTGTCCCACTAGTCTTCATTGGTAGCTATCTCGGTCACAAAAAACCAGCAATCGAAGACCCAGTCAAAACAAATAAGATCCCGAGACAAGTACCAGAGCAACCTTGGTATATGAAACCTGGTTTTTCAATACTAATTGGAGGCATCCTTCCATTCGGAGCAGTCTTCATCGAGCTCTTCTTCATCCTAACATCGATCTGGCTCAACCAATTCTACTACATCTTCGGATTCCTTTTCATCGTGTTCTTGATCTTGATCGTGACCTGCGCAGAGATCACAATCGTTCTCTGCTACTTTCAGCTCTGCAGTGAAGACTACAATTGGTGGTGGAGAGCATACCTCACATCAGGCTCATCCTCACTCTACCTCTTCCTCTACTCCATCTTCTACTTCTTCACAAAGCTTGAGATCTCAAAACTAGTCTCAGGAGTGCTCTACTTCGGGTACATGATCATCATCTCGTACTCGTTTTTTGTGCTAACCGGCTCAATTGGTTTCTACGCATGTCTATGGTTTGTTAGAAAAATCTACTCCTCAGTGAAGATTGACTGATTAGATTAAGTGACATTACTTTTGATGCCTCTTGAGGTTTGTTGGTTGGTTTAGTAGTACAGTTGAAACAAAAAATTTACCAAATCTTTGTATCGTTTTGATGAATGGATCCTATATTCAAAACATTTTCAATCATAGTCATACAGACTACAAAGTTATGCATGTAACTAGATTACAGAATAGTTTATTTAAAAGATAGTTTAGGCTTGGCCTCCTTGATCATTCTCTCTGTTGAAGAACCACTTGAAAATCCTAGCTTCTGCATCATTTCTTCCAATCTTTTCCCGTTTGATAGATACAGATACCCAATCTGAGAAATTGAATAAACAGGAAAACGGATTTTACACAAGGTAAAAAAGCAACAAATTTGTATAACACTTATGAGTTTCAGATTTGATCGCAACTTACTAGTGTTTCCAATGATGAGGCCTTGTTGTAAACAGCAACACCAGCACGCCTAGTTGACCGTGTTTTAACCGAGCCTACATTTTTCCCCCACCGAAGTACATCTCTGGAACAACAAAGTTTCCATCACATCGATCAAATATTTGCTATCTCAAACAAAAAGCTTGGATCTTGTGTAGCATGTGATTCAAATACTGTAGTTACGATGTTAATATCTTCATGCATCTTTCAGATAAATGGAGAGATGGTAGGAGACAAAAATCTTGACGTTAAGATATGTATGAATTTGGCTGCTAAATAGCAGGTTTTTTGCAACTGACCTTTCATCTTTCGTTAAGAAATCATCATCAACAAGCTTCTGCAGCAAAGCATACTGAAGAAGAAAGACACACAGACGAGTTTAGCTTCAACAAGAAAAATGATAACAATACCAATGCCAATACATTCCAGGCTTAAAGTAGATGGAAGAGAAGAGATAACAACTTCACACAAATATGTGAAGCATGAATTATGTTGATTTCTTCAATGAACATTATAGCGTTTCACAAAAGAGTAGAAGGATAAGCAAACGTACTTGTGCTTCACATCGAACCACTGCTCTAACACGGTCGTTATATTCTTCAATACTAAGTGGAGGAAAAAGAAAATGCCGACGGGCATATATCTACAAAGCCAAGAAAATTGAAGGGAGTATCAACAAAGTGACCGTCTTAATGTTATAAAGACTATCATCTTAACATTCTCGCACTCTAACCGAACAAGAATTAAGTGCAATTTTGTTGTCTTAAGTCACGAACACAAGCCCCTACTAGTGACTATCTTAATCCTATAAACACTAACATAAACCTCATTGTTATCCTTGCATCCTAAACTGGTCTAAAATCAGGAAACACAAACTCATTGTGATTGCTATAATGCTACAAACACTAAGATAATCATAATTTGACATACTTGCATCCTAAAACAACAAGCATTAAGTACATAAAACTTGTATAAAATCACTGAAGAGCAAACTAAAAAGTGGAAATGAAGAAGACTAACCTCGTAGATTGAATCGCCTATATAAGCTAAAGAGGCAGCATTGAAAACAGATCTAGGTTTCTCCACTTTTGGTGGACTTGGAAACCATTTCTCATACCCAATACAAGAAGTATCATCATCAACTCCATCACCAATGTCGTCTACACATAAAGCCAGAAATTTAGTAAGAATCTTGAACTGGACATAACAAAACGGTTCTTCATCAAAATCCCAAGTCGTTACCTTTGCTTGCGGGGCGTTTGAGCAAATCAGAAACAGAGACGCTTGCTTCAGTTGTTAAGTTTGTCGCCGGAGAAGATGACGACGGAGACGGAGGTGGTACGAAAGAACTCAAATTAGGGGTTTTCTTAACATTTCTAGGAGCATTAGGATTGTATCGGAGCTTCGGCTGTGTATCTAAAGCAGCTCTCACGATAGTAGAAGAAGAGCTCGCTGATAAAATCGCCATTGTTCAAAAAAAAAAAAAGTTTGTTTCCCCTGTTTTGGAGACGGTACTAAAGATGAGGCGGTGACATTGATAAATCCACGTGGCGTGTTACTATATGTCTGTTTCACAGAGATAAATACAGGCAAGCGTAGTTTTAGCAATACGAGCCTTCTCTCTCTCTCTCTCTCTCTCTTTCTCTTTCTCTTTCTCTCTCTTGGTCGTCCCAATTTGTAAAACCCTAACGACTAGATTTCAGTTACCCGTAGCTCCTTTTTTCTCAACTTTCCGATCATATTTCTTAATCGGAGAGACTGATTCGGCCAACGTTATGAGTCGCTACGATAGCCGGACCGGCGATTCCACCTCTTACCGTGACCGTCGAAGGTAAGTGTGTGTGTGTGTTTGCTTTCGTATTGAAATTGATAAAACTCAGAAATTTGTTTTCCACTTAGTTTCTCTATACACTCCCTTTGAACTATAGTCTGTAATCGAACCGAGTACGAAGCAAATCCGGCTTAATTTTGATCGAATTCGTGTGCTTGCTGCGTTTTCAATTCTCTGTGGTGTATACTGTTGGAGAAGAAGAGTTTGCTTCATTTTCAGATTTGTTTGTTCTTAGTGACTCAGGGTTTGGTGGGGCTTCATCATACGGAAGCTCACGTAGTCATACATCAAGCGTGAAAAAGGATAGTGATGGCAATGACTCTCCAAGGAAGCTAGATTTGGATGGTTTGACTCCTTTCGAGAAGAATTTCTATGTCGAATCGCAGGCTGTGGCGTCTATGACTGAGGCAGAAGTTGAAGAGTATCGTAAGCTGAGGGAAATCACTGTTGAAGGCCGAGATATTCCCAAACCTGTCAAGAGTTTTCGTGATGTTGGCTTTCCTGGTAAGCTGATTTCTTATCCTAAAGAACTACTACTGGCTTTGACTTCTGTTTCATTTGTTTTTCTGCTCTTGAATTTGGGATCATGTTAGGGATTTAGATTGTGATCAGTTTCACTTACATGTCTATATATATCTACTGATAAGGGTTCCCTGATTGGCCCAGATTATGTTTTGGAAGAGATTATGAAGGCTGGTTTCACTGAACCTACGCCTATACAATCCCAGGGCTGGCCAATGGCAATGAAGGGACGTGATCTTATTGGCATTGCTGAAACTGGCTCTGGAAAGACTCTTTCCTACTTACTACCTGCAATTGTCCATGTCAATGCCCAACCAATTTTAGGTAACGCTTGATACCTGCTTTTGAAGTTCTTTTTCCTGGTTCTTGTTCGATGTTAAGTTGTCAAGGCTGTACTGATTCTAAATAACTTTTCTCAGCTCCTGGGGACGGCCCAATCGTCTTGGTTCTTGCTCCAACACGTGAACTGGCTGTGCAGATTCAGCAAGAGGCATCTAAATTTGGTTCATCCTCTAAAATTAAGACTACTTGTATTTATGGTGGAGTTCCAAAAGGGCCTCAAGTGCGTGATCTCCAGAAAGGTGAAGTGCTTTGGCTTAGTGCTTTTCGTGACATTTCTCAAACTATTTAGATTTTTTATTCTTTGTTGTGGATTGTTCTGATAGTGATTATTGGCCTATGGATTTAGGTGTTGAAATCGTTATAGCTACTCCCGGGAGGTTAATAGACATGATGGAGTCGAACAACACAAACCTGCGAAGGGTTACTTATCTTGTTTTGGATGAGGCTGATCGAATGCTGGATATGGGGTTTGACCCTCAGATTCGGAAAATTGTTTCACATGTTTGTGTTCTTACTTCTGTCTTTGTCACATATATGTGGATCCTAGTTGCTTTGTCTTTAAATCTTTTTAAACCTGTGCAGATTCGGCCAGACCGTCAAACTTTGTACTGGAGTGCTACTTGGCCTAAGGAGGTGGAACAACTATCCAAGAAGTTTCTTTATAACCCATACAAAGTAAGAGACATCTCTCTTACGTATTTCATAATGGTTTAGCAGTCAACAAAAATTTAGCAGGCTTCTTTTGTGTTAAGTGTAGGTGATAATAGGATCTTCTGATTTAAAAGCTAACCGTGCAATCCGTCAAATTGTTGATGTCATTACAGAAAGCCAAAAGTATAACAAGTACGTCTCCTTACCTATGCTCGCCCTGTCTCTATCTCATTTCAATTTTCATGGAAACTGTAGTGAATCAAAACTATTCTTTGCGATTTTTTTTTTTCAGATTGGTGAAGTTGCTTGAAGACATAATGGATGGAAGCAGAATTCTCGTCTTCCTCGACACAAAAAAGGGCTGTGACCAAATCACTCGTCAGCTTCGCATGGATGGTTGGCCTGCTTTGTCAATACATGGTGATAAAAGCCAAGCTGAGAGAGATTGGGTTCTCTCGGAGTTTAAATCAGGCAAAAGCCCTATAATGACTGCTACAGATGTGGCAGCTCGCGGATTAGGTACTACAGTATTCCCTTTCTCCTCTGTGCGCAACATGAACTCCATTTAAGCATGCGGCAAGCTAATAAATGTATCCTTGTTTTGGACAGACGTGAAAGATGTGAAGTATGTGATAAACTATGACTTCCCTGGATCACTGGAGGATTATGTTCACAGGATTGGAAGAACGGGTAGAGCAGGGGCTAAAGGAACAGCTTACACTTTCTTCACAGTAGCAAATGCGAGATTCGCCAAGGAACTTATCAACATACTAGAAGAAGCTGGACAGAAAGTAAGCCCTGAATTGGCTTCAATGGGTCGCAGCACTGCCCCTGCTCCTCCAGGTCAGTCAGTTTACACAAGCAAAGATTTCAAGTTCTTCTTGGTTATGTCAAATTTTTTTGTCAAAGTTATGATCATTTTGGTGGAGTCTTGATTCTGATTAAAGGTGTGGGGTTCTATGTTGTGGAAACAGGGCTTGGGGGATTCAGAGACCGTGGGAGCAGAAGAGGGTGGAGCTGATCACACTGACTTTTGTATGTTATTATGGCTTTAGTGGCTCAGTGATTTTTCTCCATTGATTTGCGGCCTTTCTACTATTTTGTTCCTCAAAACATTTGACATTTACAGCAAAACATTAAAAAACATGTAAGATAAACATTTGATCTGATCATCCGAATTAGAGTAAGATAAACCATATGTATTTTCAGAAAAAAAAAATATCATCCTAATTAAAAATTTAACAAGCAAGTTAATTATGTGATTGGGTCTAATATGATTTCTAATTTTCTAGAGATATCTTTTTCAAAATAAATTCAGGGAATCTGTAAAAGCATTTCGATCTTAATGTGTAAAAAGATAAACAATACTAAAAAAAAAAAAAAAGGAATAATAGTAAAAAGATATTAAAAGCACAAGTAAAATCCCTAAATTAAACTTGAAGCACAAGAGAGGAAGAAGAAGAAGAAGAAAACGAGACACATTACATTTGGCGAAGAAAGAAGAAGTGAGAAACTATCTGAGTTGATCGAATCGAGTCGCCATGAGTGAAGAAACTCCAAAGCTTTTCACCAATAAACCCAAGAAGAAGGGTAACAACAACAACACTATTTAATTATTACGTTTTTGTTTTAGGAAGAAGCTGTCGCTTTTTTTGCCCAGCTCACTCAACGAATCTTTCACAATTTTTTTTTTTTTTTTTTTTGGATTTATGTAATTTGACTTTTGTGTGTACTGATCTCATTCGCGATTGTGATATCTGTGTGTCCCAGCCATTATTGCTCAGTTGAAGCACGTTGAAGCCAATTTCAATAATCCTACTGTTCATTCTCCATCATCATCAACACCTTCTCCGGCTGCTAAAGCCGCTGCTTCGTATTCCATGGGTGGTGCTCCTCCTCCTCCTCCTCCGCCTCTTCCCAAGGAATCATTCGCTCGGAGGTACAAATATGTCTGGCCGGTTCTCCTCACCGTCAATCTCGCCATCGGAGGTAATCATTCGTTGTTTTTTTTTTACTGATTCTGAGTTTTGTGTGGGTATTCCAAAATCCAAATTAGGGTAAAGATTTTGCTGGTTTCGAGGGTTTACTTTTTCGTTGTTATGGTTACTAAGTAAGAGGATCCTTTTGAAGTTAAGAGTTTATTAATCATTAAGTTTTTGATCAGCCACAAAAGCTTGGACCACTGAGATCTGCTTCATATTATGTGTTGTTATGCTATATTACGAATGTTTGAGTTTGGTTGATAGATCTCTTTTGTGATCCTTTAACTTAAGAGTTTGTTTACTCTCTCTATTGATACACAAAAAAAAAAAAGAAAGGATTTTTACTCATATTTATACTTTTAGATGCACTCTGTAACATGTTCTATATAAAACCTGTATCGTAATGTTGCAGACTAACCATATTCTTAAGTTCCTCTGCTTTTATTTTGTCTCCTGCTGAAGCATGCATGACTTATCCTTGTTTATTGATTGATTACCTTTTTTCCCCACATCTGATTAGGTATTTTAGATAGTTACTTGATAAAAATCCTCGCTCCATTGAGATTTGATGGTTTCTATATTCCTGATCTTGGAAATACAAGTTTCATCAACTCGTTTATATCTGTATACCCCAAGAACTTTTGTTGAAGTTACAATCTTGATAGAAATGCCTTCACAGATACTTTCATTTCAAATACTGATGGTTCTTTGCCTTGTTCATTATGCAGGTTATCTTTTCCTTAGAACTAAGAAAAAGGACATAGATCCTGTAAACGAAGAGACAGCTGCTAAATCGGTTTCAGTTGCAGCTCCTGTTACTGTGGAGAAGACTGTGTCTTCCACAGTGGTTGCAGAGCCAATGGTGGTAAAGGCACGTGAGCCAATTCCGGAGAAACAACAACGTGAGCTCTTCAAATGGATGTTGGAGGAGAAAAGGAAATTAAATCCGAAAAACGCAGAAGAGAAGAAACGGATTGACGAGGAGAAAGCGATTCTGAAACAGTTCATAGGCTCCAAAACCATTCCTACTCTCTGAGGATTAAAAGTTCAGCTTCTGTTGATTCTAGTTTGGTTTGGTTTCTTCAATTCTTACTTTGTGGATATCAGATGTTTTGCTTTTGGAAACCTTTTTTTTCGTTTCAATGTTGAAATCAGTCACTTTGGTATCTTCGGTTTCATCCAACATTGATGATCCATTGTTTGGTCTTGTGTTTTTGTGACATTGTGAAACTGTTACTGCTATAGAGAAAAAGGTTCGACTTCTTTTGGGCTAAAGAGTCGTAATTTTTTTGAAGTTGAGAATTTCGAACACCCTTCAAAACTGAACAACCAAAAATATTATATACACATAATTGTAGCGGTTTAAGAGGGTGATTATGATTTATGAATGTAGCAGCAGACAAAAACTCCTTTCACTAAACAACCAATAAAGTAGTAGCGGCTTCTACTACAAGTCTACAATTATGAGTAGTGATCATACAGCTATTAAACCAACCATATCTGATACCCCATAATAGTAACACAACTATAATTAACAAAACATAAGAAGCCCTATAAAATAATGTATGATTGGTTCTATAAAATAACGTAGTTTGAAGTAATGTAAACTACTTGAAATAATTAACAATAATTAATAATTAGAATCTTGGCTCTATAAAATAATGCAGTTTGAAGTATTTTAATTTGTAGTTTATTACGTATGAATATAAACATTTTTTTGATTAAAATTTTCATTTAAATTAAATTCTATTCAATGAATACTAATGGTTTTATTGGTTCATTTTATATATAGATTTAATTTTTTTAAAAGATGTTATAACTTATAAGTTTATTTTTCTTTATTGAATAGAAGCCCGATAAAATCCAGAAAATTCCTATAACCATGATATGACCGGACTAGACTTTAAAATAAAGGCTGGCAATCTTTCGGGTTGGATCGGTTCAGACTCAACCATAAATAGATTTACAGATTTTGGGCCGGATGGAGTCAGGCTAGTCTGATTGACATGCCTAGTTACATTCGATCGTTTCTCCAACTGTTACTAAAACATCATTATGATCAACAATTTAATATTTTTTTTAGGCCATCTCCACTATCACAACCATTGACGGTTTTATTGTTAATCAATCAAATTATGCTTCTTCCTAGCTTTCTCTACTTTAGTCAATGACTCATCTGCCTTGCTCGCATGAATCGCTCGCTGCTAAAATGTTTATATTCCTATAACCATGACATGACTAGACTTTTTAATAAAGGCTCGCAATCTTTCGGGTTGGATCGGTTCAGACTCAACCATAAAAAGATTTACAGATTTTGGGTCGGATGGAGTCAGGCTAGTCTGATTGACATGCCTAGTTACATTCGATCGTTTTTCCAACTGCTACTAAAACATCATTATGATCAACATTTTTACATTTTTTAGGCCATCTTCACTATCACAACCATTGACGGTTTAATTGTTAATCAATCAAATTATGCTTCTTCCTAGCTTTCTCTACTTTAGTCAATGACTCATCTTCCTTCCTCCCATGAATCGCTCGCTGCTACAATGTTTTCGATCATGCTCTCGTTCCGGAATCAGATCTTTTGGTCTAAGACCTTTGCGTGATATTCCAGAGTTTAAGAAGGCTATTGACCTGATTGTGAGAACAGAGAGTGCATCATGGGCCTTCCTAAACTAAGTAATATTAGGCGAAGGTCTTTGACCATACATGGTTTACATGGTTCATTAGTAATTGTTCCTCTCTGCTTGCTGATATATTTATTAATCAAAACGATGAGGTGTTAGAAGCGCAAAAAATAGAATTGAGAAAATATGCGAATTATATTTAAAATAATGAAGTCTGAAACAAATTACAACAACATAATATAGGCCTGGGCATTCGGGAACCGTTCAGGTTCGGATCATGTATTTCGGATTTTCGGGTATTTCTAGTATTTGGATCGGATTTCAGATAAACACCCATGAGATTCAGGTCGGGTTCGGATTTTATCCAATATCCGAAATATACTTCAGATTTGGGTTCGGTTTTGATTATTTAGATCTTAAGCTTAACAAAATTTTTGAATTCAATCCGAATTTCAAATATATCCGAATTCAAATCTCTCCACCTTCGATATTAAAGGTGAAGAAAAGGTCTGACAAACATGTTTCTTGTTGAAAATGTTATATTTGTTTTGCATTTCTTCTTCTTTGTATTTTTTAATATGTAGAAACAATATTTTGGTATCTAGATTTCATGAGTATGAAATAAAAAAATGCAATTAAGTCTCTACAAAATAAGTAAAATCTCTCATATCTAAATTTCAGGTTCGGGTATCTTTCATATCTAATTTTTTTAAAAAGAATTTAGATATGAGAGATTTTACTTATTTTGTAGAGACTTAATTACATTTTTTTCTTCAATACTCATGAAATTTAGATACCAAAATATTGTTTTTACATATTAAAAATACATGAAGAAGAAGAAATGCAAAACAAATAGAACATTTTCAACAAGAAACATGTTTGTCAGACCTTTTCTTCACCTTTAATATCAGAGGTGGAGAGATTTGAATTCGGATATATTTGAAATTCGGATTGAATTCGAGAATTTTGTTAAGCTTAAGATCTAAATAATCAAAACCGAACTCAAATCTGAAGTATATTTCGGGTATTGGATAAAACCCGAACCAGACCCAAATCCGGTGGATGTTTATCCAAAATGCGATCCAAATACTAGAAATACCCGAATGGATCTAGGACCCTTCTACCGAAATATCCAAAAATCCGAAATACCCCACCCAAACCGCATAAAATATATATTAGCCATTGGACTGATGGATAAATTGATTAATTATAAAAATATTTGACAGTACGGATGAGATTTCGTAAATCTAGACATCTAGTAAATGATTTAATTTAGAAAGGGTTAAATATCATATAAACATGTCAATTATCCAATTGCATAAAGCAAATTTAAATTTGAAATATAATGACAATAACAATATAGAATTCTTTTGACCAAAAAAAAAAAACATTATAGAATTCTAACTCACATTTGTATCAATGAATGCAAATCCTTTATTTAAGTCTATTATGAATAATATATATCTATATATATATATGTGAATTTTTATTATTTAGTAAGATAAAAGAAAAATAGTGACAAGGTTATGACAAAAAATGCATTTAAAAAGGATTTTGCATTTCGGTAGCATCTATTAATATTAAATCAATAAAAATAATTTTTTCATTATTTCCAACTTTATTCGAAACACAAAGTATTTACATTTTTCCAAGCTTTACATTTCATAGATAAATGATGGACTTGTGTGCCTTATTATTACATTTCAGATTTCTTTTTTTTTTTTGTAAATGTTGGACTTGTGTATTATATTTTATGGCATCACCCAGTTTTTTATGAGGTCCATTAAACATTTTTGAAAAAAGAAAAGTGAAAAAAAATATATATATATATATATATATATATATTATATGTACATATACTTTCTCTTCAAATTTTCTGCAAAATAATCTTTAAATTAGCCATTTTCTCCAATCCCTACAAATTGTAAATTAATTTTCCGATATGAAGCCCATTTGATATTACACACAACACGGCGTCGTTCTTACGCTGACAAGTTTTAAAGTTAACCTTGTTCTGTTCGAGGTAAGCTGAAGAAAAAAAAAACACAAAGGTAGAAGACGACGACGATATCCCCCTCCGCGCTCTGTTCCAGAAGAAAGAAAAGGTTTTGACTCTTTTTTTATCAGTTTAGCCAAATTCACAAAAGTTTCATTCTCAATTTTTATATAATGCCCAATTTCCTAGTTGTTGACGCTCCAATCAATCTAGGTATTAGGTTAGCTTGATTTTGCTTTTCATGTTTCGAGAATGTGAGATTGATGAATTTTTTGCTGTTGTGGTTGTTGTTTTTTTGGGTTGAGAAGGTAAATTCTGAATGTCTGGAAGAAACCGGATTCACCGAGACAGTTATCATGATCATCGGCGTGATTTGCCTCCGGAGAGACCTTTTCTCAGAGGCCCTCCTCCATTGTTACAGCCTCCACCACCATCTTTGTTAGATGATCTTCAGATTCAGGAAGTCGAAATTAGAAGGCTTTTGAATGATAATCACAGACTAGCTGAGGACCGAATGGTTCTGGAGCGAGAACTCGGCTCTGCTAAGGAAGAGCTTCACCGGATGAATCTCATGATCTCTGATCTTCGTGCTGAGCAAGACCTGCGGTCCAGGGAGTTCAGTGAGAAAAGGCATAAACTTGAGGGTGATGTTCGTGCTATGGAGTCTTATAAGAAGGAGGCTTCCCAGTTGCGCGCTGAGCTTCAGAAGCTTAATGACGTTAAGCGTGGACTAAGTGGAGATGTTCAGATTCTTAGGAAAGATCTGGCTAAATTGCAGTCTGATAACAAGCAGATTCCGGGTATGAGAGCTGAGGTTAAAGATCTTCAGAAGGAGCTTATGCTTGCTAGGTATAAAGATTGGACCTTTTATCAATCATTCTGTTAGCTTTTGTAGTTGGTATTTTAATGCATAAACATCTGGTTTGGGTCGTAAATGCTGAAACGAGGTTTTTTTTTCTTTCTCTCCTTTGGAACAGAGATGCAATTGACTATGAAAAGAAGGAAAAGTTTGAGCTTATGGAGCAGAGGCAGACAATGGAAAAGAACATGGTTTCTATGGCGCGCGAAGTTGAAAAGCTACGAGCTGAACTTGCTACTGTTGATAGTAGGCCGTGGGGTTTTGGTATGATCTTAGATTTTTCTTTGAAACATTTGGTATTTCATTACGTCACTAACTGCTATCTTGTGTGATATGTTATCCGTGCAGGTGGATCATATGGGATGAATTACAGCAATATGGATGGAGCTTACCGTGGTTCTTATGGCGAAAACGATAGTTTCTTGGTACTCATGCTTACATGCATCCGTAAGTTGGTCTATTCTTGTGGGCTTGTACTTTGACACGCCTGTATTCTTTTTCTTCTTTTGTAGGGATCTTCGGAAAGGAGTCAATATTACAGCCATGGGTCTGGCTCACAGAAGAAACCTCGCTTGGATCGTCATTGAAATCTGTATTGATTTTGTGGAAAAAGAGTGAGGTGACAACTAAATTTCCCACTTCGCAACACTCCTCTGGTTGTTTGTGGGTATGCATCTATTCTAAAATCTAAATGTTAGTTCTTCTGCTGTCTCAAAAAGGCGTTATGATTATGTAACTTAGATTGTTTTTTATTTTATTTTCATTTTAGCCAAACTTAGATGGCTAATCTATTTCAATAATTTGGCGATTGGATTCTCCTGTTTGCTATTAGTTGTGTCCTATTATCCTTCTTATTCTTCTGCTCGTATTTGTTACATCCTGGTTTTGATTATGGGTAAAAGATAATCCCTCTGATAGAACCTCAGAGGACTCTACCATTGTACCAGTAAGTTTGAGAAACCATACTCGCACTAACAAGAGGAGGGGATTCTGCTGGGCATCCCCTCCTTTTTCTCCAATCCCAGACTCCTTCCTTCTCATGTATTTGAACTTTTAAAGATCTGGTGAGCTAACACCTTTCAAAGGGGTTATAGCCTTTAGAAACCTGTTCTAGAGAGATATTTGAGCGTAAGCTGTTAATTCTGGTAACAATTTTTGGAGAAAGTCGCTGCAATTGCTTGTTGCTGGAAGCATAAAGAGGGATTACCAGAGATCATTGTTTCTAAGTAGCAGTGTTATGTAAGTTACTACTACATTTAAGAGCTACAGAAGAAGCTCAATTAAGACGAGTTGGGAACACTGTACGGACTTCCATTTCTGGATTGCTCCAGGAGGCAGTGTTTTCTCATTGAAGTGTCTTGAGCTGCTAGTGTCAATGCTGATTCAACTGGTGAAGGGATTTAGGCACCTACACTTTTGGAGGAACAGAGACGTATCGATCCTCTATGGCCATCTGAGCACAATGAGCGGCTTCTCAGAATGAATTCACTATATAACGCCCTCCTGGGATCATGCCAGCAGACTTCCATCAGCAGCAGCAAAGATCCGTCTTTAGGTTCATCTGGGTCAATATGAGCGGTATCTTTTATGTCAGAAATACCTTCAACAAGGATTGTTGGAGCAGGGTTTGAGCCATCAGCATCCTTACCTGTGACTGCATGAGGACTGAATCTAGGTGCTGTGAGTATTTTGGACTTTGTCAGGATTTGGAGTTGCAGGACCCTACTCTACCCCGTGCACTCATCTGATGGATTGGCAAATCTACCTCTTGTTTCTACCATCAGATCCTCATGCGCCATTAGGTGTACCACATTTTTCACTGTTGAAACCAAATGGAAGGACGCTGGTCTGGAGCTGATGCACAGCTAGGTGGTGACTGAGGTGAATCTCAATTGAATATTGATTCTGACCAACAAAAATGATGTCAGAAGTTAGGAGGCCAGGTGAAGACTCCATCTCATGGATGACGAATGGATTCTATAGAAGACAAACCAAAGCGACTTTCGTGGAGTTACTTCATCAGAGACATGGTAATTAGTCTATGTAGTTATCTGAGTCTTCCATCAGCTTCTGGGTCTTCTGCATGCACTGAATGGGAAGGCCAACATGTTACCACGAGATGGCAGTTATCTGCCTGGGTCTAACCTGGGATCATTGCACCAAATATTGGAAATATTGAAGGTGGTCAGAATTGCTCCATACTATTCTGAAACGTCCAGGGCAGACATTCAGATGCAGAAGTTTATTTCTTAGTATTGGGACTTTCACGATGAGCAGGATTGTACGATGGGGCATCCCTGGAATCCTAGTAGTTGGTTGACGAGATGAATAGTTCTGTTTTTGAAGGGATACAAGCTGCATTCTTAAGTAGGATATGTCAGCATTGAAGCACTCGGCAACAACTTTCTTAAGAAGAAAGCTATAGTCTTAGAGTACCTTCTGCATCTCCTTTGAGTTATTTTACCTTCAGATAAAGGAACCTTTCCATATATCAAGAGATGCCAATGGTGTTGTTGACTATGTTGATGCTACATCAGATTTTCGGGTATGCTCTTTCCAAAGGATGTTGATCTGTCTTCCGGAAAACTATCTTTCTACCAAGTCTGAAGACAGGTATAGAATCTCTCTAACAAAACGTTCGTTATGAGGAAGTTTGAATTTGGTATTATTTTATATCTGTTGGAGGTTGGCTATCGTTTTCTTTTATATAGTCTTCATATATCTCTTAAGATTTTTCACTGTGATTTTTTCTGTTATCTATACACAATTTCATCATGTTTCTAGTTTATGTCTGCATCATAAGTTTTTCCAGTTGGGTCTTGGAATCTATGTAGAGCTTGCGGAATTAGCAATTTTGTCAACTAGAGGATTTGTGACATTTACCTAGATTTCACATTATTATCTATAGATATAATATAAGATGTTGATGACAATTGAGTTGTTGGACTGATGGAGAAGTAGCTGTTCTTAAAGATGATTCACTACATTGGTTTCTGGTGCAGCATGGAAACAAAGTTATTTAGAATTGACTGGAAAGGATTATTTTAACCATGATAACTTTCTAGAGGCTGCAAGAGATCTATAGATAAGAATGAAGGCAAAGCTATTGTAGATAAGGAATACATAGAATTAGGTCACTTACTCCTGGAGTTGACTGCTACTTCTGTGGGTTTAAGATCAAGGCTTTATATTGATATGAAATTAGATTGGTGTAGGTTTTACCAGGATTAAAAAGATTGTCGCTGATACATATCTAGAGGTTCTTAGTTTACTTCCCTTTAGATTTTCTGAAGACTCTGAGTACTATTCAGCTTAAGAGTGAGTTAGAAACGACTTACATTTCGGAAAAGCTTGCCCTCGTGTGTTCTTATCGTGGACAGATGGAATAGTATTGGAACTGTATGTAGACTCTGAAAATCAGCATATTCTAGAGGAAGAACAGAGTCGTTACTCTGGATCTGCAAGTGCTTTCAAAGATTCAAGCTTCAGTAGTGTGAATCTTCTTGGAACGGTACATGGTGCGGGCCATTTGTTCTCAGCCATTGGATAAGCTTGGACACGAATAGGAAAAGATTATCTTTCACGCTCCATACCCGTTTACCTATTAAACATTAGGTGTATAAATCCCGTCTGTTGTGTCACGTAGCATTGTATGGTTGCATAAATATTAGCTATTAAAAGCTGCTCGTTTCTTGGTTTATACAGGTTTTGATTGTTCTTTTCCTTGTTGCAGGCGAGAAAGCTTCAAAAGAACAGAACCTGAGACCATTTATCTAAGAGTTGGTACAGACAAAGAACCAGAAAGGTTATAACAGAAACCAGTAAGTGTGTTAATTGATAAATACATCTTCTCATAATTTTACACTGGTTGAATGTTATTTATTCATATGTATTGCAAGTTATATGATCTCTAATTCGGATATTTTCTTTCAGGTGGTTAGAACAGGAGGAAACATCTTCGATCTTTTTCCTTTCACCAACGTCTTGGTATCAGGGAAGAAACCGTCGCCAACTTCCTCAACCGCACCGTCTCTTGTCACACTAATTGGATACGCTACCAAATGAATGCCGAGCATGTCCACGACCTTGTCTCCGCTGTAAATCTCCCACATTTGCTCTCCTACCGTCCGTAACGCTTGGACGCATTCAAGACTCTCTGGCTCTGACGATGATAAGTCATCCGCCGTGATCTGGCCACCGGTATGCTCATACCAGAGCGATAACCGGTAAGCTCGGATTTCGTTGGTGTTGTTTGTATCGGTTTGGTAGCAACCTATTGCAATCTCTGTGTCCCGACAACCGTCCATTGATCTCTGATTTATATTGGCTGATCCTATCAAAACGTATGCGTCGTCCACTACAAACATACAATAATTCCTTTGATTCAATTCTCAATTGCTTATAGTTTATGGAAGTTTAACGAATCATCAATATTTTTTCATTTCAGAATGGCGAGTTGTGTAGATTGTTTGTTACCTATCATGAGCTTGGAGTGGACATAGACCATGAACCTCCGATTCCTCTGCGCATTCCAATAATGTGTTTTCTGATGAGGCAACGAAACTGGTTCAAACTCTCCATCTCTCTTCTCTTCTCTGTTTGCAAGACAGAAGAAGTTTAGATAATCCCTCGGATGCGATCCGTCTCCAGTTTCCCATATTGCCTCTCCAATTATCCGATACATCATTGACATCGTCTCTCTCGTCCAATGAAGTATCTCTTCAACAATTTCACTCTCGGGTGGCCCTTCTGGCCACATTGGTATCACTATATACACTGCAAATCTCTCCCTTGTGCGTATCTTAGAAGCAATCTTTAACGCTATTTCAATAGGTATCAAGTTTATGCATCCGCTGCAGGTTCCATATATTAAATATGATTAACTAAACTAGATCAGAATCGCACAGTAGATGCTTGGAAGTTCTGTTAAAAAAAAAACTTTCGTACCTATCGTTCTTGCTCTCCCAATGATCACAGCTCCCCATGAAATACTGATTCTCAATGTATATAAACCTCTCAGCCTTCCGAATTGCCTCTACGTAGCCGTCGTGTACACTCTTCTCTACAGATAAACCTCTTGGCATCTCTGTTGCTGATATGTGATCTATCGATCTTAGAACTTGAACATTCCATTTCCGGTTACTTTCCTCTGTAGGCCCAGTTAGGTATACTAAGTTTCTGATCCCTGAAGTGTTAACCAACACTGAAGGGTTACACTGTTTCGTCCATCTCTGTTCGAAATTCTTCAGAATATCCCAAGCCGCTCCTCCGACCACAGACACATGGCAATCGTGCCATGGCTCTCTTGGTCCGCCTCTACTTAGCTTAGCTCCGGCTACACTTGTCTGGTAAAAATCAGCCTCTGTTCCGAGTGTACGAAACAGCGAATGCTCCTCAGTGTCATACCGACCATCGCAAAGATCAAACCCGCCAAGGAAGCTCATGATTTCTCGCTCCTTAGTACTTGAGTTTGTCACACGTGTATCCAATGTGATTGTCTTTTGGTGGTGCGCAAACGCTGTAGGGAGTCTTTTGTGCAATCTTGACACAATTTACAAATAACATTTGTGTTTCTAAAGTAAGCAAGAGCTGTTTCCACGTTTGTTCGCATTACACCTCTGTTCTTGATCATCGGTAACGACGTCTCATCATTCCACAACATTACCCTGACTGCTATGCCTTCCTCTGCTTTTCGTTTCAGAAGCTCACCAATTGTTACTCCAACAGCATGCGGAATCTCAGTCTCATCATCACGTACGAGGACAAGATTAGGGTTTAATGCCCATCCTGCAATGTAAACCAAGTGCCTGGCACTTTCGATCGCTTTGTAAACATCTTCCCATAAATTCCTTGCATTTAAAGGAACATCATGAACCCTAGGATCAAACATGGCCTTGTGGTGCGCATCTTGATACAGTACCACTCTGCAATTCGATCTATGAGGGAAGCTCGCATTGCTAATACCTTGAAAAGACTCTCCTTGAAGCGTTTTGCACCATCCCGGTTCAAGATAAGCCGGTCTGAACCACATGAGACACTTAAGCTTCAAGTTACGTTTCTTTGACCCATTGTGTGCCATCAGAGGGAAGAACCCGTTGACAACTGCTGAATTAGAAGTCAGAATCTGTTCTGCAGAGATCTGGAATCTTCCAAGAACAGAACATCGAGTCTTGAGCGTGATGGTGATGGTCGTGTCAGAAACCGGGTGTGCGCAGAGGACCTGAAAAGTCTGATTCCAGACACGGTCGTACTCTGAGCTTGTTTTAGCTACCTTCTTCTTGTTTATCTTGATGGTCACGTAAGCTGATTTTGGCTTTGTACATATACACTGTGGAAAAGGAAGAAGATAATAATAGCTCATGAGAAAGAACACAACGATAACATCATCAGTCATTAATTCATCATATGATATATAGAAGACTTACATTGAAAGGATATGGAGGAGAAAAAGGTGTTGCATCGAAGATTGTAATCTCGAGAGTACCATGGAAGAAATCTTTCTGTTCTTTAATCTCCATCTTCTCGTTTTTCAAAATGGATCTATAAGAGTATGAGAGTTAATTGTCTTTGTGAATCTTAGATTATATGTTTGAAGCTGGTCAATCACATTGTTCACAAGGTTGTGTCCATCCATATATATTTGTAAATGATATTGGTAAAACTTGTAGGATTCTCCATGGACAATCTTAAAGAAAACAATCAACCATATATTTTCACAAAATTGAAGGTGAAGTGTCTTTGAATACAAACCAAGCATTCGACTCTGCTTTTACTACTAGGAATTTAAAAAAAAAAAAAAGCAATGTATCAAATTGTACCTAAACAAAAGTTTAGGAGTAAAATGGAGAAAGTATGAAAATATCTGGGTGTCTTTATAAATACTAGGATTTGGTTTTTCCTATTTTGTTTGGGACTTGGAAGAAAAAGGAAGAAACACATGGTTTCCAATTGTGAAAAGGAAAACACAATTAACCGACTCTTAAACTTTATAAATAGAACTTCTTCGACTCCTCTTTATTCCATTCATCATCATTCAACAATCTCTCTCGTTCCAATAGCTTTTGCATAAAAACCGATTCTTTTCATCAGCCAAAAAGATAGAAACAATATGTCTTTGAAAAAGATTGAGTTGGTGAGCTCTGATGGCGAGTCTTTCGTAATTGAGGAAGTGGTGGCGAGAAAATTGCAGATCGTAAGGCACATGATCGAAGACGAGTGTGCAGACAAAGCAATCCCGCTTTCAAACGTCACCGGAAAGATCCTATCCATGGTGATCGAGTATTGCAAAACACACGTCAATGTTGTAGATGATGAAGAAGAGATCAGCAAGGAAGCCAAGGAGAAGAAGGAAGACGATGATTCAATGTCTGAAGAAGAAGCCGCGAAGCTCAAGGAATGGGAAGCAGAGTTTCTCAAGGATAAAGATCTGGCGACAATCTTTCAACTCATTCTCGCTGCTAACTATCTCAACGTCAAAGGCCTTCTTGATCTCACTTCCCAGAGCGTTGCAGATCACATCAAAGACATGACGCCAGAGGAGGTTCGAGAGATCTTTAATATCGAGAACGATTACACACCCGAAGAAGAAGAAGAAGTTCGCAGGGAGAACGCTTGGGCTTTTGAGGAACCAGCTGCTCCAAAACCCTAACTTTGTTTTTTTTTTTGTTTCGTTTCTCTCTAATTGTTGGTTTTTAGGGTTGTGACTTTATTACTCTCTTTTCCATATTTGTTTGTGAGAAAAAGGAAACACGATAACCCCAGTTCTCCAATTTGTGAAAAGGAGAAAACACAACACAATCGACCGACACTTAATATTTCATTCCACAGTCTGTCTCATTCAATATCTCTGCCAAAAAAAAAAAACCATCTTTCATTCAAAATAAACAATGTCTACGAAAAAAATTGTGTTGGCAAGCTCTGATGGCGAGTCTTTTGAGGAAATTCTTAAATTTCGTTGTCTGTTCTTTACCTAGATAATTGACTATGGCTTGTAACACAAGCTATTCTTCTTTTCCTAGGTCGTCGAAACTCTTTGAAAAAAAAACATTAAATAGAAAGACGAAGGGCGTTGTGGTCTGGAGAAATTGTGTTTAAGGGATGAATTGAAGGGTTGTCTTGGCCGTATAAACTCAAATAGATGCCAAAAAACACAAAACAGAAGCATGCGAGGAAGATCGTTTCTCAAGTATGTGATCAATTCTTAGTCTCTCTACTCTCTATTAACTAATTTTGTTGTCAAAGCATAAGCATGTTTCATCTCCATTCTAAGCTTATCCGCTAGCTAGATAAGAAACCATATCCCTCCGGTGAACACGTGATACACGGACAATACAAACTCTTTTTTCAACACTTTATAGAATAACGACAATGTGATATATGACACTGCACATAAGAAAAAATGCGAGAACGTACGTAGCCTAAGAAATCCTCTCTATATATAAAGGTGGTAAGCTTCTTGCAGCAAGTGGACGAAGGATCGCCAAAGAAGATATATTTAACTAGAATCCGTCCGCGCGCGTCCGTGACGAACCAAGACGATTAGTCTTCCAGTTATGTTTTTGGCTTTCCTTCAAAATACTGAACCATAAAAAAATGAAAAAAATTATTTCAGATGTTATAGAAAAGTAGGAATATTGCTGGTATATTATACATTGTCTAAAAAATACTCATATATATATTTAGTGCTTTGGGTGTAATTACAATTATCACCCTGGGTTAAATATTCATTTTTAATTTTGAAAATATTTTAAAAAATACACAGCAGCAAACTATTCCACGTCATACGACGACTGAGTTATAATGTGTCGTGGCTGCCTTATAACAAAAAATAAACTGAAAGTAAACAGCTGAATTTTATTATTGACAGCTGAATTATAATACTCAAGAGAAAACGAAAGGTCTCGTAGATTCATATGACGACTGAGTTATAATGCTTTGTGGTTGACTTATACCAAGAAATAAACTGAAAGTAAACAACTGAATTTTAGTACTTGGCGCCTGAGTTATAATATTCACTTGAAAACAAGTATTACCACAGATCTTATTATATAAAACTTGATGTCCAAGTTACTCATTAACGAGATCGTGACACTTGTCAAATATATTGATTAGATGTTGACACTTGTCAATTTTTTTTATAAACGTAGTAGGACAGCTAATTATATTTACAGAATTTTACATATTTTAAAAATATAATTTTCTAAATCAAAAAAGAAAACTAACAAAATCAATATATTTTCTATTGTATGCTAATTATATTATATGTGTGTTTCCATAAAATTTGACATGTGTAAGCAAATAAGAAATTAATTAAGCATGTATATTAATCAATAAATAATATATAATAAAGTTAGAAAGAATACCATAAGTTATTTAACATAATTTTAGTCGGATATAAATAATATTAATCGTTGTAATATAAATTTTTACTATAAGTAAGCACACATAACCTTGAAAGAATAATGAACTTAAAAAGAAAAAAATTGAATACATGATGTGTATTATTATAGTTTTACATGTTTTATTTTAAAAATTGTAATGCATGTTGTAATATGAGAAACATGGAAAAAAATGAGTTTGTAGGAATGAATTTTTGGTTAATTGATGAAGATTGACAAACGTATTACTTATGAAATTATGACATAGAAAAGAATAATATTTTGGATATTTTTAGATTTCCAAAATTTTTGTGGATGTTAACTAATTTTTTACTGATTATTTTGATTGTTAAATTTAAAATACTAACCGATATACATATAATCTCATATGATGCTCATATTATTTTTTTTATTAAAATTTTAACTCTAATCCACGAAGAAGTGAATTATGGTTTTACGATGAAATAGATAGTTGAATGTGATTACTTAACTGAATGTCTAACGCTGAAATTTATTCTAGATAAAAAAAATTCAAATATTAATATGTATCATTTAAAAAAAAATCATTTAAGAATATTAGTAATATTTTTTATTTTTGATGTTATACTTTCAACACATGTATTTTTGTAATGCATATGTTAAAACATAAGATAATTCGAAATAGATTATAATTTATAGGAATGAATCTTCAGTTATTTGATGAGAACGTCTCTATATCTTTGTATATGTTTTTATTTTATATATCTCACTTATTTAAAATTGATTATGACATGAGGTAAAATTAGTACTTATGAGATAACAACATAACAAATAAATTTTAAATAATGTTGATTCAGTTTTTTTGTTAATTATATTGTTAAGTTTTATTTGTATTTTCAATTCTTACTAAGATAGAGATTTGATATGATGTATTGATTGTGTTTGATATAAAATATGTAGTTCTATGCATTAAGATGAAATGTATAATTAAACTTAAAATATGGTTTATTATGATGGTATAGATATTTAAATAGTACTCTCTGTCATATAAGAATTTTTGGTTAAAAACACAAAGATTAATAAACAACAAATATTATGCCATTTATAAAACTTCAACCAATAGAAAAATATATTGCATAGCTTAAATAGTCATAAATTGTTATATTAATAAAAAAATTACATAGAAATTTGTGAAATTATTATAAAATAAAGCAAAAAAAAAGCCTTAAAACTCTTATATAACGGAACTGAGGGAGTATTTAAATGAAATATGAGAGGTCATAAAATAGGAATAATGTAATATTCCAATTATGTCCTTTGTAACCCTAGTGTACTTGTATATATACTGATGAATCAATACAATAAAGACACGAGGTGATTTACCAAGTTACATGGTATCAGAGCCACCCTAAAAAAAACCTATTTTAAAAACAAATTGTCGCTTCTCTCCTCTGTTCTTCTTACGCTTCTGATCTTCGTCTCTATTCTTGTCTTCTCCTCAATCATTGTCTGTCTCATCGCTTATTTTTCCCTATGGCTCAACCGGCAGAGAAAGCTTTTGGTTTGACACACATCAAGTCCTACATCCCTTTGGTTCTTGATATGCAGAAGATGAATCATGATGTGTGGCGTGAACTCTTTGAGACTCACTGCCTCAGCTTCAGCGTCTCTGGACATCTTGATGGCACATCGGTTCCTGCAACTCCTCAAGATACGGCTTGGAGTGAACGTGATGGCTTGGTCAAAATGTGGATGTACGGCACGACCCTTCCCTCCTCGACATGGTTCTGAAATCGCGGTGTACAGCTCGTGAACTGTGGATCACCATTGAAAACCTGTTTCGTGACAACAAGGAGGCTCGCACAGTTCAATTGGAAAACTAACTGCGATCCTTCACGATTGATGATCTCTTGGTTCATGACTACTGTCAAAAACTCAAATCTCTGTCGGATCTGCTTGTGAATGTTGATACCCCTGTCTCTGAGCGTGCGATGGTTATACATATGCTAAACGGACTTTCAGAAAAAATTAATAACATTCACAATGTTATCAAACACAAGTCACCATTCCCATCGTTTGCAGCTGCTCGATCCATGTTGCTCCTGTAAGAGGAGTGTCTCAACAAACCTTCAAAACCAGCCACACCTGCTCCCCTTGATCATTCTACACCCCACTTGCTCTACACCAATGCAGGTCCTGCAGCGCCGCCTCCACATCATGAGACCAACAGCCGCTCTTCCCATCCGCGGAGCTACTCCTCTCAGTAGAATCGTGGTCACCAAAATATAGGGCGAGGTCGTGGACGCAATACAACCTATCGTGGTCGTGTTCGGCACAATTCGCATCATAACAACACCTCGTGGATGCAACAATAACCCTCATACTGGCTTGCTCCGCCTCAACAACAACACTGGAATCTTCAACCATGGGCTCCAAACCAACAACAATGGCGCTCATCTCCCATGGCGTATCACGTTTCCACTACTCTGCCTCCCAATACTAGCATTCTCGGGGCTTACCAGCCAACCATACCAGCTGGTCCCACGATGCCAACAGTTCTACCTCCGAACATTGCTCAAGCGTTTTGCACCATGCACTGCAGAAGCCGCAAGATTCCAACTGGTATATGGATACCGCTGCCACGGCACACATCACCTCGGAACCAGGTACCTTACGTTCTGTTTTTAATTCGAGCACTATTCCCTCTGTGACCGTTGGAAATGGATCCTCTCTTCCCACCACTTCTATTGGCTATCAATCTCTTCCTTCTAAGTCTCGTCCTCTCCACCTTCATAATGTCCTTGTGTGCCCATGTATCATCAAAAATCTTGTCTCTGTTAGACAGTTTACAACAGATAAGGTTTCCATTAAATTTGATCCTTTTGGTTTTCTTGTTAAGGACTTGAGCATACGAAAACCTCTGCTCTGTTGTAACAGCTCGGGATCCCTTTAATCCATTACCAACTCGTCCGCTCCTCCTTCGTCTCCTCAAGTTTTTATGTCGTCCTCTGTCAGCTCAAATGTGTGGCATCGTCGTCTCGGCCACCTAGGAAATACCATTTTCAATTCTCTCATTTCTAATGGTTCAATAAACTGTTCAAAACCCGATTCTTCTCTTTCTCATGCTTGTCAACTTGGGAAACACATTAGACTTACCTTTGATACATCTGCTTCTAGTATTTCAGAACCTTTTCAAATAATACATTCCGATGTCTGGACCTCCCCAGTTTCCAGCATAAGTGGGATCAAATATTGTGTCATTTTTTTATCATTTCATTCATTTTGTTTGGCTATATCCTCTTCGCAAAAAATCTAAAGTGTTCTCCTCTTCTCTACACTTCTCGGCCTATGTTCACAATCAGTTTGGCCGGAAAATGAAATCTCTTCAGTGTGATAATGGTGGGGAATACAAAAATCACAAGTTCCTTGCTCACCTTGCCACACAAGGCATTACCTCTCGTTTTTCTTGTCATCACACCTCTCAACAAAATGGGAAAGCTGAACGCACCCTACTCACTTTGAACAATTTTGTGGGTACTCTCCTCGTTCAAGCAAACATGCCATCTACATATTAGGTGGAAGCCTTGAACATGTCCACTCATCTCTTCAACATTCTTCCTTCTCAAGCCATTCACAACCAAACACCATTCACAAAACTTTATCACCAGCCTGTCTCTTATCATCATCTCTGTGTGTTTGGGTGCATGTGCTACCCCAATCTTTTAGCAACCACTCCACATAAACTTTCCCCACGATCTACTGCCTGTGTCTATCTTGGCTTCCCCACTTCTCAAAGTGTCTATCGCTGCCTCGATCTGACCACACGAAAAATCATTATTTCACGTCATGACATTTTTTACTAGAATGTCTTCCCATTTCACACTCTTCAACCTATTCAAACACCTTTTCCCATTGTCAAGCCTCCACCTCCCGTCTCTCCCTTACTATGCCAAACACCACTGATATCCGCGGTCCCAGTACCGGTACCGCCACCTCCAAATACATAGCCTCTGCCACAATTTACAGTGGCAGCACCACCTATAGTCCACAAAATGACTACCCATAGCAAGAATGGCATTACCAAACCACGTCAACCTCTTTCTCTTCTCACTCAAACAGTTTCTACTCTTCCTTCTTCTCACATAAAGGCTCTTGAGGATCCCAAGTGGCATGGTGCCATGGATGCAGAATACGGTGCTCAAATTAAAAAGAGAACTTGGTCCTTGGTTCCTCGTCCCAAATCTGTTAATATTGTGCGCTCAATGTGGTTATTTAGGCACAAACATGATGAAGATGGGAATCTCACTAGCTACAAGGCTCGCTTGGTCGCTAATGGCAAGTGTCAAGATGTTGGAGTTGATTATGATGACACATTCAGTCTCGTGGTCAAGCCAGCTATGATCCGAATGGTGCTTTATTTCGCCCTCTCCCACAACTAGTCCATTCATCAATTGGACGTTAAAAATGCCTTCCTCAATGGAGACCTTGACGAGATCGTATACATGCACCAACCACCAGGATATCATGATCCGTCGAATCCAGACCAAGTTTGTCTGCTCCACAAATCAATTTACGGACTAAAACATCACCACGAATGTGGAATCAGCGCTTTGCATCCTACGCTCATCGTATTGAGTTCCAACAGAGCAAATGTGATTCCTCCTTGTTCACCTTCCACACCTCCAAAGGCAGGGCGTATCTCGTTTTGTGCGTCGATGACAACTTGCTCACTGCCTCTTCCACCGCTCTTTGCGATGACATCATTTCCTCACTTAATCGCGAATTTTCCATGACTGATCTTGGTACGGCTAAGTACTTCCCCGGAATCTCCATCAAACGAAACTCTGCGGGTCTCTTTCTTGACCAACTCAATACGCCATGGAGATTATTCAACGAGCCAACATGGAGAACTGTAATCCCGTCACAACCCCCGTGGATGCTCGAGCCAAACTCTCTGCAGACGACAGTCCGGCATTCTCGGATCCTACGCTATATCGTAGCTTGGCAGGGGCTCTCCAATATCTCACCTTCACTCGTCTTGATATTGCCTACGCAGTCCAACAGGTGTGCCTCTTCATGCATGATCCACGCGAATCCCATTACAATCCTCTCGAGCGTATCATTCGTTATGTTAAAGGCACCATTTAGAATGGCTTGCAGCTCACGCCAACAAAGCACTCGACCTTAACCGCCTACACTAATGTTGACTGGGCAGGTTGTCCCTCGACACGGCGATCCACCTCTGGATACTGCATTTTTCATGGAGACAACCTCATCTCTTGGTCGTCCAAACGCCAACACACAGTTTCCCGCTCAAGTGCAGAGACGGAATACAGAGGGGGTGGCCAATGTTGTAGCTGAAGCGATTTGGCTTCGGGACCTACTTCTTGAGCTTCATTGTCCTCTCAACACTGCAACTCTTGTCTATTGCGACAATGTTAGTGCCGTCTATCTCTCGTCCAACCCGGTGCAACATCAGCACACAAAACATGTGGAAATTGATATACATTTTGTCCGCGAACGCATTGCCTTGGCTCACATCTGTGTAATTCATATACCATCGTCCAACCAATACACCTTTTTCATGGAGTTCAAGTCCAATTCTGACGTCATGAATAATCTGGCTTCGATTGCGGGGGAGTGATAGAATAGGAATAATATAATATTCCAATTATGTCCTTTGTAACCCTAGTATACTTGTATATATACTGATGAATCAATACAATAAGGACACGAAACGATTTACCAAGTTACAAGAGATTCATATTCAATATTAAAATGTTACAAGAGAAAATTTTAAAAATATGTGTATTACTATTTTATTATTTTAAATTTTTTTTTTTTAAATTTATCATTTTTAAAAAAAAATTATCCGCCTAATAATGCGGTAGTGTAATTATAAAGTGCTAAAAAACAAATAAAAATCGTGTGAAAGTTGGAAACTATTACATTAGATAGAATTATTACAGTATACAAACATTTATGTATTTATTTCATTATTTGGTTATGTATAACAACTTTTATCTATATTTGACATTCTTTTTTTTTTTTAATATTATTGTTGCTTTGTTACTCTCTTCTTCCCCTCTCTCTCTCTCTCTCTCTCTCTCTCAAATCTCGCTCGCGTGGAAGAAACGAGAATGACGAACTACGGCGCGATTCCGACGTCGTCACATCCATCGCCGGCGATAGATCTCGAATACATCTCAAGCGCCAAACACCGTATAAAATCCGGTCTCGCCACGCGCCGCCCATGGAAATCGATGTTCGATTTCGAATCCATGACCGTCCCACACGGTTTCTTCGACGCCGTCTCGAGGATCAAGACGAACCTCGGCTACTTCAGAGCAAACTACGCCATCGGAGTCCTCTTCATCCTCTTCCTTAGCCTTCTCTACCACCCGACCTCGTTAATCGTGTTATCGATCTTGGTCGTCTTCTGGATCTTTCTCTACTTCCTCCGCGACGAGCCTCTTGTGGTTTTCGGTTACCAGATCGACGATCGTACGGTTCTCATCGCTTTATCGGTTCTGACGATCGTGATGCTTTTGCTGACTCACGCTACTTGGAATATCCTCGGTTCGTTGTTAACCGCCACCGTGCTGCTATCGATTCACGCGGCGGTTAGGAGAAGTGATAATTTGTTTCTTGATGAGGAAGCTGCGGCGGTCACTGAATCTTCAGGCCTCATGTCATACCCTTCCTCATAAATAATTATAACCTAATTTGATCATTTTTTTTTTATAAATTTGTTGTTTTTTTTTTTCTTTATGTTGCTACTTTGGTGTCATTGAGAAAGCTTGAGAATGTTCAATTTGTTAAACAGCTTGCTTTATTCATAGCACTAATCACCCCATAATTGCCAATTTAGAGGACTTTGATTTATTCACAATCCTTGTATTGATCGATCCTACGCACTATACAAAAAAAAAAAGTGATCAACTTCATTAAGGAACTAAAAACAAAATTACAGACAAAGTTTAAGTCTTTTCTTCCCTTAAAGCTTCTTGTTAAACTCTGCATTTGCTTACTTATGATCTCTCTGACCTCTCTCAATTGATAATCTTCCACTAAACCTCCCTGAGATTTCATTTATTACCATATCTCCTTCCAATAGACGCAACACCTTCAACAACATTAAAGAGATCGATCAGACACACTGAGAGAGTTTTATTGACTTATAACAACACATGAGCATGTTTCAAGAAAGGTGAGTTTCTTTTACCTGAGACATACGAGGACGCAAATGTGGGTCTCTACGTATACACAATGAAGCTGTATGAATCATACAGATGACTTCTGTTTCTGAATATCTCTTCTCAAGCCTCGGATCAACCAGTTCCTCAACCGCATACTCTTCTAATAAGGACCTTGCCTAAACAAAATGAGACTCAAAATGAAATTAAAAGAAGAAACTTACAAAAGGAGATCAAAATGAACTAAGGAAAAAGGATATATTTAGATTTACCCATTCAGTTAAACATTGCTGTCCCTTTGGTCTGTAAATATCCATTGCTTTACGACCCGTGATTAGCTCAATCAATACAACCCCAAAGGAGTAAACATCAGCTTTCTCTGTTATTTGTCCACTTTGAGTATACTCTGGAGCCAAATAGCTACACAAACCAAAACACACATTAGTAGTAATTGAGAAACTATTATATTCTTGAGATACTTAGAGAGAATGATAGTTTTGTTATTATTTTTCTTACCCGAAAGTTCCTATCACACGCGTATCTACACCGAGCTCTCCATCAGGCTGCCACCGCGCTAAACCAAAATCTCCAACCTGACAGAAAAAAACAAAAACAGAATCAAACGTATGTACTTATGTATAGAAAGAAAAGAGGGTAAACTGTTGTTGAAGATAATATAAATACCAGTGGCTCATAGTCATGAGTGATTAGTATATTGTTAGGCCTCATGTCTCTGTGAACAATGCAACCCACTCTACACTCTTCATGTAGATATCTAAGACCTCGAGCTGCTCCAACCGCGATTTTCTGCCTTGCAGGCCATCCCAAAGCGTCTTTATGTCGACCTGAATGGACATTTTCATTGAAGTTAGTTAAACTCTAATATTAAGTTTCTAACTTCACTTACTTCCAAACTCTACATAAGATTTACCGTATAGATGAGAGTCTAATGATCCATTGCATATGTATTCATAGACCAAGAGTCTTCTGCCTTCTTCGATGCAGAAACCTATTAACATTACTACGTTTCGATGCTGAGCACAACTCAAAACTTCTACTTCAGAGCAAAACTCTACATCTCCTTGTGTACTAGCCAGTTTGTGTTGCTTCACTGCTACAATCTGGCCTTCAGGTAATACACCTCTATGAACAGATCCAAATCCACCTTCTGCCAAGAAATTAGCTCGTGAAAACCCATTTGTTGCAAGGTCTAGCTCTTTGTATGAGAAAAACCTCGGTGGTTTTCCAAATACAGGCGTTTTGTGCTGACAGATAGAACAGAGAGGTGCCGGCACAGGAGGAGCATTTCGTGGTAGCGAAATTGTTTCTCTTAAGTTTCCACTAAACTCCTCCAAGTCACTTTTTTTACTTGACATAGCTTCTTCTTCTTCTCCATCACCAAGCTTAGAAATTTTCTCAAGCAAAGCCTTTTTAGTAGATACTTGAGCAGTCTTATCATTAGTTTTCCACAGACTCTCCTCAGATTCCTGCAATGAGAGGCGATGAGTGCCAAGATATTCAGATATCCATGGCTGGTATCTCAAACTAGTGGAAGGTAGTGATACATTTTCACTCTCTGAATCAGAATCGGATTCATTCTCTTTGATGACCAAAGTTTCATCCTTTTTCACTTCCACCGTGAAAAAAGGCGATGATGTTCCGAGGTCAGAGCTAGAAACTGATGAAGTCCCAGCTTCTGTTCCTGTGAATGATGTCTCAACCTCAGGACTGCTCATTGGAGTTGTTGTAGCTACCCCTTTAACAGAATCTAACAACCTGTTTTTGTGCTTTTCAGATGCTAATTCAGGTTCCTTTGTTGGTGACCCGACCAAGTTCAAGCGCAGAACTTTTGCCTGAGAACGCTTCATCGCCACAATGTTACATTGTAGCTCATCTAAACACCGTTTCTCTTCATGCTTAAGATGCCTGTAAAAGAATCATTCAACGTCACAGAGAGAGAGAGAGAGAGAGAGAGAGAGAGAGAGAGAGAGTAAAAAACTAGAGAAATAAAGAACGGAATTAGATTATTTACTTACTTATCCAGGACTATCCAATTTGCTTGTGATTTCTTGGCCTCAGCTGCAACAGCTCCACATGGTGATCCAGAAACAATCTTGATCCTGACATTAACCTTCAAAAGAAACAAGGCATGAGAATACATTTCGATGTTTCAGACAGAGATATCATTATTCGATGAGGGCCCAATGAATAAACCTTGTTTGGATCATAGACATCATGAAGCTGGAGAATCATTTGGGAACAAGTATCAGTGAGATCACTCTTTATCTCAGGAATTGCATCAGAATGCAATTTCCGATGACCAGTAGCACAATCTCCAGCAAACCTCGGGAAAGTCCATAGCTTTCTGCCTAACAATTTCATCATAGAAGAAACAAACAAACAAGATATTGAATAAAAACAGACCAAACTAATCTCCATGATTTAGTCCCAAAAAGATGAAAAATTACCAGCATGATGAGAAGTGACGACAACAATGAGAGTAATGCAGTCTCCAGGTTTAACAATATGAGTCAAAGCCCAAACCAAAGCTGTCTTGGAGATCTCTCTAGATGCTTTAACAGCAACAAGAACATTCTCAGTCCCATTAGAACCTAATCTCTTCTCCTGTTTACCTCGCATCATTGTAATAGAGACTAATGCAAGAACAAATCTCAAGACTCCTCTCCTCCCAAAAGATTTCTAAATGATCCTCAGAGATAGTGTAGTTTCCAGGAGAGATAGATCCAGTAGATATGATTGCATTATTATGGCAAGTTGGAAATGGAGACAAAATCAGCCAAACACACACACTGCTTGATTTTGCAGATGGATACAAAACGCATAAGACAAGACAAGACCTCTCACCAACTGAATCACATAAACATCAAAACACAAAATACAAGACCCTGACTTTTTTGAGATTTACCCACCAGCTTCTGGTGCAAAAACCCAATCTAAGACCCCTTGTACTCTTTCGAATAAAAAAATCAAAACTTTATGCTGAAGATCTCTCAAGGATCCAAAGAGATGCTTATACTCTCAATCCAATCACTCAATAGTCAAATCACTGCCAAAATGTTTCTCAAGAAACAGACAGCCAAAGGAAATAAAGCCACTTCCTTTATTTGGATCTAAACCCCTTTTACCAATCTTCAAAATGACACCTAGAGTAAGAGAATGAGATTAATGAGTTATTTTTTTTGAAACAGAAACTGCCAAAAGAAGTATCCTTTAGACTAGATTTTGGCAGAAGAGTATATAGCATGGGAAAGAGATTGATAAAGATATATTATATTATCATCAAAAATCATGTGTACAACCGCATCACAAGTACAACAGTATATATAATATTAAGATATATCTCACCAAGCTAAGCTAAGCTAAGCTAAGCACTCATATATTTCACCGCCATGAAACGAGAGAGATAAGGAGGGTGAAGACACAAGTGAAACAGAACGTTTATTTAATTTAGTATATGAGGGATTACTAACTTTACTTGAAGCATTGATATCAATTGATATCGCTATGTCTTTGTCTGACTTGGGAAGTTCTCAGCTTTAAACAAGAAAAAGCACGTTTACAGAGATAGAAACAAGACAGTGTAATAATAAAAATCTAGAGAAGAAGGAAGCATAAATGCTGGCTCACATACAAACAAGTAGAAAAGCGCGAAAATTTGTTAAATAAATTTAAAAAAAAAGCTGCCTTTTAGTTTTGATTTTGTCTACACAGTGAACCAAAAACCCTTAAATCATTGTCTCTCTGTATATGTGAGTGTGTGCACTGTGTGTTCCTAATTAAATATTATTGGTTCACACATACCAAAAAAAAAAAATTAGTGACTATAAACCAATAATATTTATATTTAAATTTAGATTAATCAAGAACATTGAAGGTATATAATGATACAAAACTTATATTTCTAATTAGAAAGTTATTTTGATGTTAAAAAAAAAATTTGAAAGTTATTTTGTGTTTTTTCTCATTCCCAATGTTCTTTGGTTTCATGAGGCTGTAAAATTATAATAATAATTAATTATTTAAAACCTTTTAAAGTACTAATTAACAAAACAATATCAGAGTGATAACGAAATGATACTTATAAAGACTACATAGCATCATTGCATCAAGTTTCAAATATCTCTGCAAAGTTGCATTGTGTTCTTTAACCTTTTGTTCTTTCTTCTTTGATATAAAAAGCGTAAACAAAACTTTGTTATTTTTTTTTCCTCTTCAGCATGTAAGAAACACTTTTGTTCGAAATTTAAATGATTGTAACTTTTAGTAAGCTGAAACGATCTCTGCATTAGCCAGTAAATTAGTTTTACACTAAACTAGAGTCAAACAAATTGTGTGTGTCATTGATAAGAGTTTAGACCAGTCACCATCATAGGACCATAATAAGCTGCGTTTCTCTGACCAGAGTCAGTCACTCTCCGATTGTTAAATATTTACGGCTGTTTATTATCAGCCTCGTCTTGTCACACTTCTTGAGAAGCTAATCTATAAAGCGATACTATTTTCAACATAAATAATTACTAGAAAACAACAACAAATCTTAAGCAAAACGTTATAACGTTTTAGCGGCGGTTGTCCCGCTCGGGCAATGTGCTATTTTCGCGACAATGAATAACACAACGATTAATTAGTGTCTCGTGTTAAACTGTTAATCACCCGTATCTTTTTTTTTCTTTTCTTCAAAATTATGCGTAAAAGACAAAATTTTAAGTTTTGGAAGGATTACTACATAAGCATATATATATATATATATATCTGTAAGAGTTTAGAGTGATTAATTAATGAATATGTGTGCCATGTTTAGTTCAGAATATTTTGGGGATCAAAGTTGACAAGTTTTATATGTTCACCATTTGAGGCGGTTTATTGTCCTTCCCGTAGTAGTCCCGAACCTTGTTTTGTCTTATGTATAAATTTCAACAAGCTCCCTTGTTTTGCTAAATAGGCTTTTATAAAATATTATAAATTTGTATCCGACACATTTGATAATTTTATTTGTTTTAGGATGTGTATACACACCTTACTGATTCACAAGATCATAGTGGTTCAGATGAGTTAAATAAAGTGTGGTCGCCTTTTTATATAACTTTTCTTCCTTTGTTTCATGATGACCAACAAGATGTCTATATAGCTTAATGCAGGAACATTTTAATGCACTGTCCCTGTCGTTAAGGTTTCTTTTTTGGCTAAACATTTATTTCCTAATGTTGCTTCATACAGTTCTTACCAAGATTTTTAGGATTAAATGACTGCCAAGTTCTTTGTTGTTGTTAGAGTAATGAACTTGTATATAGTATAAACATGCTTCATGTATGTCAGGACTCCAGAATATGCATACCAATCAATATAATATATGTTTGAGTTAATAATTATATGAATAGTTGATCCACATTAATAATTTAATTGCATTTCATACAAAGTTTTTTGATTGGTGCATGCTTAATTTCAACTCTCGTTGAATCTATCCAATAATAAGGTTGACATCTTCAAAGCACCGAGAGAATTAGCACACTAACTCTGAATGTGCCTTCTATTTAGATATTATCACATATGACACCACCACTCTAAGAAGAAACAATAAAGTACACCAGATCTTTGAATCTAATTTAACCCTATATGATTTATAGAGATCCTGTATGAATTTATTAAATCCGGTTCAGCTGAGAAAACTAGATTGAACCATACTCTGGTTCGGTTTTGACTGGGCCGTTGAAGGACACAAATTTGAGACGATACGGCGTCGCTTCAGTAGTCTGTCAGTCCCCCCCCCCCTTTTCGGATAATTCAGCCATAGGTTCGACCCGACCCGTAAAATATCCCCAGAACAGAAGAAGAAACACCTTAAACCCTAAAATGTCTGATCGCATCGTCTTCTTCATCAACTCTTTGACTCTTTTTTCAATGGCGTCTTCTTCTAAAGTCTGCAGATTATCATCGAAGATACATTCTTTAACCCAGAAGTTTAGCAAGACGAATGTCCACGTTTCTTCCATACCTTCTCCCATTAAATCTTCATCTCCATCCTCAGCATCTGCCCGTATCAATCAATCTTTCAGGTCAGTCTTTTTTCTCTCAGAAATTTCGCTATTAAATTGGTATTTACTGCAAATGAACTTTTGGGGTTTGATTAATTTTGGTGAAAAATTGCGAATTTTGTTTTGATAATTTGAATGTGGGTGGGGGGGATGGTTTGAACAGATTACCAGTGGAGCTAAGTAGCTGTTTATCGATGTTTCCACTGCACAGTGCAATAGCATCTGCCAGATTGGTTTCAAGTTTGTCTGTTGAATCTAAGAGCTGGGGTTTAGTTCCTCAAGGTCTGTCCTTTTTCTCAATCTCTCTCTCTCTCTCTCTCTCTCTCTCTATTACATTTCAGAATGAGGACTTGTTACATGTTCTGTATATCAAGAAGATTCACATTCTCTTTGTTTCTCAGTGTTGGAACTGTATATTTTTATCATTGTATGTTATTGTTACTTCCTTGTGTGCCAGTTTTAGTCATTTTGGTTGGTTAATATGGCAGTAAGTGTCATCACGCTTACACTGTCAAACCGTGGTGATTAGTTCTTAATAGGGAAAGTATATTTCTTTCTGATTAACGTAGCTGTAACAGGAGCCTGATAGATTGTGTTAACTTTGCTTTTTATTGTATATCCCCTTTTCAGTTATGATGAACGTGGTTTTAATCCCTGCTTTTGTCTTGCCTATTTTTACATTCTCTGATTGTTGTTACCTGTTCATGAAATGTCTACTTGTGATTGGAACTGTCTATCACTACATTTATTAGCAGCTCTATATTCATGGTTCCGTTTATTAATATTTGCATAATTCATCAGAGTTAGTAATTTGTCAATGACTCTGACAACACTCTTATCTTATGTGGGAAGCTGCTTATATTTGATATAGACTTGTTGTTGCTTTCCTCAATGCATTTACAAATTAACCTCTTTATCTGAAATTGCAGGTATTTCTATGCCTTTATGACAGTATTTAACTTTCGTCAAGTTTGGGGAGGATAAAGATAAAGACATGAAATGTAAACAAAACTTGTATCGTTTTTGTCATCTCATATCGAATTCTAAAGGTCCTGTATTTAGAACAGGTCTCTGAAACTCTGTTTTACCTCTTTCAGTTTCCTTCTTTCAATGGATCAATAGCAATTTAATGATCAGTGTTATGTTGATGGCAAAATGATAACTTTTTCATGCCAATGTCTGATCAAACATATGAGTCAAATGTCTGCAAATACAAATCAATGTTCATGAAAATAGAAATCAACAATTAGTATTTGATGAGAGGTGGAGGATGCTTCTTCATCTGCTACTTCTTCTTCAACACGAGAGACATCATCGGAGATTAAAACGAGTAAATGCGAAAGGGAACGAGAGAGTTTGAAGCCAAAAGATGTCTTGCCCTTCTTCATCTTGATATCGGAAGAGAATATGTCGGATGAAGTGGAGATTATCAGAAACGACAGAGCTTGGATTATCACAAACATGGCAGCATTTGTCAATACTTCCGTCCACGAAGCCATTGGAGGGTTTTTCTAAAACGTTAGCCGTTTTTGCAAATTCACAATGAAGTGGAGAGTATATATCGTTCTCAAGTTTTTTTGCCCCTATTTTATTATATTGAATTGAGTGTACGTTTTTCCAATTACATAAAACAAGCCTTTGCTCTTGCTTTTTAGTAAAAAACGTACTACGTGTTATGATGATTTGGACAAATAAATTTGTTTTTCCTCTTGATCATGAGAATAGATTTGCTTTATGGTAAGAAAACAGAGGATAGCGGAGGAAAATGAGAAAAGACGCAGAGTTAAAAAAAGAGACAACAAAAAAAAAAAAAAAAAAAAAAAAGCCCCGTGTTTTCTCTCTCCCGAGTCTCCTCCAAACCCTAGCGCCGCTGGTTTCGTTTGCCTCTCCGCCGCCCAAGGCTTCGCCGGCGGTGTGAGAGGGCCCTGTTTTCCTTCTTTAGCTTGTCGTCCCAGTCGAGTCGTTCCAGTAGTGACCCGCTCTCTTCCTCCCCGGTGTACTGAGCAGTCCAACCGTTGCGTCGTGACGGTGTGGCGGACGACGAGATCTCGGCTCGCCTTCCTCTCCGAAGACTGGTGGTGGTTCGAAGCTGCTCCGGGCAACCTTCCTTGCAGCTTAGGGGAGTTGGATCTGAGTTTCGGATCGCGACCTCCTGTTTCCTCCACCCCTCTGCCGGAGATGCTAGTAGATCGGAGATGTATGGGTGAGTCGGGTTGTTTAGAGTCTACCGGTTGTTGGGGAGGCTTCAGGTGTGCCGGTGGCCGAGATTTGCGGACACCCTCATAGCCGACGCTTTCTCAAGAGCTTCCTCAATTTCTGGTGTTATACCGGCTAAGAAGCGAGACAACAAGGCATCAGCGATATGGCCTTTCCAGTTATGCACGAGGAGGTGATGATATGCTAATTTGTGCTTCAATTCTTTATCTTAAGAAGATTAGCATTCGGGTTTTTTTTGTGTGATTAGTTTGGAAAAGTTGTAGCTCTTGGTGGTGTTTTGTGTCTCCTGGTCGGGTCAATCGGATGTATTATCCGTTTTAGATTTAGGACCGGAACAGTGAAAGCTGGAGAGACCAAACTTTTTTAATGATGCGCTTTGGGTGTTTAAGCTATTGAAACAAATTCTACATGTTGATCCAGAAGTTCTTATAGCTGGGATTTGATCGTTTTCACTAGTAGTTTTTGGTTTTCTTTGTGTTAGTATTTGTTTTCGTGTCATTAGATTAATTTAGGTGATTTAAGGAATGATTTCATATAGTTGTGGTGTGTTATCTATTTTACTTTAGTTAAAAAAATACAATGATTCTCAATTAGTTAGCGTTAGATTTGTCTAGTGTTACAAGATTATACTTGATCAAGCATTGTATTTGTTTTGGTCTAAGTTTTTGAGGTGAATATAATGTGGATTTGGTTATAATATTTTAGTTAATAAAAAGTTGATATTGAGCCAAAAAAAAAAAAAAGAGAAAAATGCATGTCTCTTGCTAGACCAAGTTTACTTCGTCAGGTCGGAAGTCTTTCCCATAATCAACAAACTATACTATTAAATTCAATATCAAATGACATAAAGCATTCACAGAAGTTTTATTTTATCTTTAAGAAGAGTGACATTTTATAGAAGATTGTTCTAGTTTTGTCGATGTGTCATCAGCTAAATTTTATGGGATATTGTAAACTTGCATTGGAGATTGTGCTAGTTTTGAAATTTTAGGAGAGGTTGGTTCTTCATCGAAAACAACATGTACTTGCTATATAATGCGGGATTTCAAGTTAATGTGGGTAGATAGTTCGACCATTCCTATCTTTCCATCAGACAAATGGATCACATCAAGACCAGGCATGTCAGATTTCAGACATAAGCTTCTCTAAGAATCAAACATCCGACAAGACACTCATTTTACTAATCATTCTACACTAGTCAGAGAAGACATACTTTGCTCTTTCAACAATGTGAACACCAAACATAATTTAATCAAAACAGAAATGTCAAGCATAACCAGCTATACGATCTTTACACTTAAATAAAACACACCAAACAAAAAAAACACTGTAGTCACTCACACTGCATGTAAGTAAATGCTTTCTAATCAAGATCAATTGTCACAAATAAATGTGTAGTTGTAATATCTTTGTATACAGGAAACAAGACCATACCAAATATTAAAATTAACACCAGCTCAGTATTATTCCATGGAAATTCGACTGACTAAACGAAAAAGCATTAGTATAGCAAGTAAAAAAAAAAAGCTTAAACTTAGCAGTCAACTCTAACTTCTAAGAGCTCAAACAGAGACAATAGACTGATCAGAAAGCGAGTGCAAGCAAACTTTACATGATGATGATTGCAACAGGAATAAAATCTAAATCTTTAAATAACCAAGGTCAGACCACAACGAGAATAGGACCAAGAAAGAATAAGTAACATGAAACACACTCAAAGCAGATGCCATAAGATTTACAAAACTTAAAAAACTCATGCATTATTCAGCTTCAACCGTAACAAGCAGGCTATGTGAGACACGTTTCAGATCAAGATAGGTAGCTTTAAATAACTATCTTACGAGAGAAGATGTACTTTCTAAAAATTAGGTTAAAGAGACAAATTCACAATAAAATAAAAAGAACAACATAAATGATAGAAACACACAATATCATAAAAATGAACAAGACAGCCAAATTGTGGACATCATCACTTCGAAATTGCAAACAAACAAGGGCATACAACAACAATAACAAGATGACAACCAATACAACCAAAAATGCAAAAGAGATTTCAAACATAAGCTTCTCTAAGAATCAACTAAGACAATTAAGATGTTTGATTCAATGGTTCAAACGTGTATACCACTTTGTAATTGTATTTGTTTGAAAGATTTTCAAACATAAGAGAAGATATGTGTGAGAATTTTATCTTTTCAACAAACAATAACGAACTGACGACAAGAAAAAAAAGAAAAACAAACAATAACGAAGTAAGAAAAACCAGAGTTCTTCTCCTAATCTGAATCTTATGTGGGTTATTTATAGTGGTTCACACTTACAGCAAGAGAGAGCGAGGGGGGGAGGGGGTTGTTATTTTCTTAAAGTTATAAACGATCCTTCATGAACTTCGATTTATCTATCAGATCATAGCACACAATATCATTAAAACAAACATAACTAGGATAAGAAAAATGAACAAAAACAGCCAAACTGTAGACATTTTCATCACTGGGAAATCCCAAACAAACAAGGGCATACAACGATAACAAGAAGACAACCAACACAGCTGATAATGCAAAAGAGAAGGACCACACAATACACTTCCATAGAGGAAAAAACCGAGAAAGTAACTAACAGCAAGATTGTTTCATCAATTACATGATGCAAAGGGTAACCCAATATTTTAAATTGGAATAAGGAATCACAGTGAGACAATGCACTCTAAATCCAAACATGCATAGCTTTATCGCTGCACACAACTTCCTATCTTTCCACAAGACAAATGGATCACATCAAGAAAAGCCTGTGACAGATTTCAGACATAAGCTTCTCTAAGAATGAAATATGAACCAACACAGACAAGACAACACTTATTGTACTAATCATTCTACACTAGTCAGCGAAGCTTTTTCAACAATGTGTACACCAAATATAGTTTAATCAAAAATAAAAATGTCAAGCACAACCAGCTATACTATCTTCCAGAATAAACTGAATTATCCTACCAAGACATAGACATTTCATCACTGGGAAAACCCAAACAAACAAGGGTATACAACAATAACAAGACAACCAACAACCACAGCTTAAAATGCAAAAGAGATTTCAGAGATATAAGCTTCCCTAAGAATCAAATATGAACTAACACAGACAAAACACTCATTGTAGTAATCAGTCCACACTAGTTAGAGAAAAAATAGTTTGCTCTTTCAACAATGTAAACATCATATAAATTAATCAAAATAGAAATGACAACCCCAACCAGCTATACGATCTTCAATAATAAAATTCCTGTCACATAGTCATCTAGATGGTAACACGGCTACACTTAACGAAAACAGACAAAAACCCCCGAGAACTGCATGCAAACTGCAAAGGGAGCTAAAGAATAACCTGAAACTCTTATGACGATCTTCAGAAACCCGAGAACAACTGCATGCAAAGAAAGATAAAAAGGCGATGTTAGAAGACCTATGTAAGTTTGTTTGCTACTTGTCGAGAATGGGTCCACACAGTAATGAATTTGATAAACAACAGAAAATGTTAACCTTAGAGATAACGAAACTGAATCAAGTAATAAACATATATATTAACGAAATAGAAATTCACATACCTGATTTTCAGACGTAGAGTATCAAGAAATTCACATACCTCAATTTAAATGTAAGCGTGATCATGCATGCTCCATGGATGTCATACTTCTGCAACCCAAGTAGTTTAAAGATTTGGGACTGCTTCATTTGCTAATCAGAGATCAAGGCCAGGGACAATCTGAGAGGTAATTTAGATTACCTCAACAACCAAGGCATTTGCTTTTAGCATCAGGTGACTAGGAACCCATTTGCATTCAAGGGACAGGGACAAGCTGAGAGGTAATTTAGATTACCTCAGCCAAACCGAGGCATTTGTTTCTTTGCTCAGGTGACTAGGAGCCCGATACATTCAAGGGACAGGGACATAAACCGATAGGGACAGGGACAAGCAGAGAGGTAATTTAAATTACCTCAGCCAAATCGAGGCATTTGTTTCTTTGCTCAGGTGACTAGGAACCCATTTGCACTCAAGGGACAGGGACAATTAAACCGATAGGGACAGGGACAAGCTGAGAGGTAATTTAGATTACCTCAGCCAAACCGAGGCATTTGTTTCTTTGCTCAGGTGACGAGAGACCCATATGCATTCAAGGGACAGGGACAATCATACCGATAGGGACAGGGACAAGCTGAGAGGTTTAAATTACCTCAGCCAAACCGAGGCATTTGTTTTTTTGCTCAGGTGACCTAGTATGCATTCAAGGGACAAGGACAATTAAACCGATAGGGACAGGGACAAGCTGAGAGGTACTTTAGATTACCTCAGCCAAAGCGAGGCATTTGTTTCTTTGCTCAGGTGACTAGGAACCCGATACATTCAAGGGACAGGGACATAAACCGATAGGGACAGGGACAAGCTGAGAGGTAATTTAAATTACCTCAGCCAAACCGAGGCATTTGTTTCTTTGCTCAGGTGACTAGGAACCCATTTGCATTCAAGGGACAGGGACAATTAAACCGATAGGGACAGGGACAGGGACAAGCTGAGAGGTAATTTAGATTACCTCAGCCAAACCGAGGCATTTGTTTCTTTGCTCAGGTGACTAGGAACCTGAACGCATTATAGAGACAGGGACAACCAAACCGATAGGGACAGGGTCAGAGAGGTAATTTAAATTACCTCAGCCAAACCGAGGCATTTGTTTTCTTTGCTCAGGTGACTAGGAACCTGAACGCATTATAGAGACAGGGACAACCAAACCGATAGGGACAGGGTCAGAGAGGTAATTTAAATTACCTCAGCCAAACCGAGGCATTTGTTTTCTTTGCTCAGGTGACGAGAAACCCGTATGCATTCAAGGGACAGGGACAAGCTGAGAGGTAATTCAAATTACCTCAGCCAAACCGAGGCATTTGTTTCTTTGCTCAGGTGACTAGGAACCCATATGCATTCAAGGGACAGGGACAAGCTGAGAGATAATTAAGATTACCTCAGCCAAACCGAGGCATTTGTTTCTTTGCTCAGGTGACTAGGAACCCGAATACATTCAAGGGACAAGCAGAGAGGTAATTTAAATTACCTCAGCCAAACCGAGGCATTTGTTTTCTTTGCTCAGGTGACGAGAAACCCGTATGCATTCAAGGGACAGTGACAATTAAACCGATAGGGACAGGGACAAGCAGAGAGGTAATTTAAATTACCTTAGCCAAACCCAGGCATTTGTTTCTTTGCTCAGGTGACTAGGAACCCGAATACATTCAAGGGACAGGGACATAAACCGATAGGGACAGGGACAATCAAACCGGACAAGCTGAGAGGTAATTTAGATTACCTCAGCCAAACCGAGGCATTTGTTTCTTTGCTCAGGTGACTAGGAAACCCGAATATATTCAAGGGACAGGGACATAAACCCGATAGGGACAGGGACAAGCTGAGAGGTAATTTAGATTACCTCAGCCAAACCGAGGGACAGTGACAGTAGGAACCCATATGCATTCAAGGGACAGTGACAGTAGGGACAGGGACAAGCAGAGAGGTAATTTATATTACCTCAGAAACCGAGGCATTTGTATTTTCAGGTGACTAGGAACCCCCATGCATGCAAGGGGCAGGGACAAGCAGAGAGGTAATTTAAATTACCTCAGCCGAACCGAGGCATTAGTATTTTTTGCTCAGGTGACTAGGGACAAGGACAAGCAGAGAGGTAATTTAGATTACCTCGATAGAAACAAGACAAAGAGTATTGCATACCAATACATAACAATTGTAGTTATGACTAGCTCATCATATGAGTGAACGTGAGACTAGTTAATTGGCAAGCAATCAAAAACTTATAATACACAAGGGAAAACCAAACCTATAAGGAACACAGACACACACAAAACTATAGGCAAAGTAAACGATTTTGAAACCCAAGACACAAAATTGAAAACCAATAACCGAAAATACTAAAATCAAAGAAAGTAAGATTTTTGTTTTAAAACCATAATTATAACCTAACGCCACACAAACTATGTAGGAGTATTGAGTAGCATCAAAGTCATCCCATACCTTTCGATATCAGGCTTCCCAATAGCTTTTGTCCTTATTTCCAGTAACGGGATTATCTGATATCGAAGCTAACAATCAAAAACTTATAATACACAAGGGAAAACCAAACCTATAAGGAACACAGACACACACAAAACTATAGGCAAAGTAAACGATTTTGAAACCCAAGACACAAAATTGAAAACCAATAACCGAAAATACTAAAATCAAAGAAAGTAAGATTTTTGTTTTAAAACCATAATTATAACCTAACGCCACACAAACTATGTAGGAGTATTGAGTAGCATCAAAGTCATCCCATACCTTTCGATATCAGGCTTCCCAATAGCTTTTGTCCTTATTTCCAGTAACGGGATTATCTGATATCGAAGCTAACGCTAACGCCTTTCCATGGAATCCAAAATTTTCACTGGCTGACTCCAAATCATGAAACTTTGAAATGGCTGTTTCCACAAATTGCTTAAGATAAGTTTCTCAATCGAAAACTAAGAAGTGGCCTTTATCAGTGCATCAAACATAAAAGATCACCACAACTTACTGTATCTTTTTCCCAACAAAACCAAATCATCTCTGGAAACGCCTGATCCTGAAAACCAAAACCAGTAAAATATTTTCAAATTAAGACTCAAACATGAGGAAAAAGTAATCATAGGGGAGCTATACTCACCATCATCCACAACCTTGACAGAGCACGAAACAACACCCACGAAGATAGAAACATGAAAATAGAGAGATCGATCTGAAGAAATCCAGAGAACCAGAAGAAGAAATCAAAGTAGAAGGGGAGAATTTTACTTTTGCGAACCTTAGGTCATGTCAAACATCATAATTCCAGAACGCTTGGAGTGATGAACACCCTCAGGCAAAGGCTTGATCGACTTCATCCCCTGAATTACCCAGACTAAAACACGGAGAAACAAAAACCCCCAAAATTTTCAAGAAGCAATTCCAGCGGATATCATTCATTGGAGATCGCGAAGCTATTTATCGCCAAAACAAAACAAGAAAACCCTAACGACAATCAAATCGATATACAGTGAAAACTTACCTAGAGATGGAGATTTCTTGGGAACTGGGAAGCGATTGATCGTCGCTAAAGGATGAAAAGAACAAAACAGAGTCAATACAATCGAAATTGAAAACCCTAAAACAGGAAAATCAAAAAGGCAAAGAAAGATCTAGAAACTCATATAAAATCAGCGAAGAGAACTTATCTAGAGACTTTGGATCTCTCCTCGCAAGAGATTGATTGATTCTTCTCTTGAACTTGATTTCGTAGGAAGTGAATCAACAAATCGCCTCTCAAGGAAGAAGACGATGAGAGCAGAGAGAGTTTTATTTTAGTTGGGTTTACAAAGGGAGCGTCGGGTGTTAAAATAAGACTTCTCTCTCTCTCTCTCTAAGCCTTTAAACGGTGCCGTTTGGTTGTTTATCGTCCCATATACAATATAGCCGTTGGAAAATATTGAGATTCGGAATTAGAAAATAACCGTTGTACAAGTCTCACAAAAGTTAAATAAAAATACTCTAATAAGTTGTTTTTTGTATATTGCACAGTTCGCTTTTACAACGGTTATTTTCCATTATGCTGAACGCATTGCAATTCTTAACCTGTGACCCAAAAAGGAAAGATAAATGATATGCTTCTCATTTAGATCACAAATAAAACGAGCCAACAACATAAAGACATTGTAGCTTTTGTCAAGTACTCACAGTGTTAATGCTCAAAGAGTGATCCATTTGGAGCATATTCAAATATCAAGATCCTGGTGAAAGGTTCCTTTTCCTCACAGTACCCAAAGCAGGTTTACAAAACTTCTTGTGGTTGATCTTCGACAACATTTCGATCTGAAGTCATGAAACAGAACGCGCTAAGTCCACTAGATATTGTTGTTGTAACTTGTAAAAATAAAACTAAAAATGGGAGAAATTATACCTTCTGATCCGAAAGTGAATTTATGTATTGTTCTTCCAGTCTTTAGCGGATGCAGTAGCATATGAAGCAACAGCTATCTCCACACCACTTGATAGTGTTCCATTGAACAATCTCCCAACTGAGCAAGATCCAATCACATTACTAAAATCTTCACATCACATGCAACTTCAGTCTCAGAGCTTTTGAGTAACAAGGATGCCTGAGGATCAAAATCACACACTGATTAAACCAAAAAGGATTCAAAGTTGGCTAATACTCATAAGTAAGTAATATTCAAAAAGGGTAGAATAATCAATTAACCCATTGCAACACATGCGCCTCTAAGCATAGTAAGCTAAGTATGAACTAAGAACATCTTCTTATTGTCGGTAATAAACTTGTAGATCTACCAACCCCTGACTTCATATGTATGTTGTTGTTATACCAAAAAAAAAAAAAAAACAATCATTCAAATTCCAGATAAATTAAGAGTAGAGAATCAAAATTGCAAACCAAAGAGCCACTACAAATCTTAGAAATAAATTGAAGCTGTGGCTTTACAAATTATTGGAATCTCCATCAGACAATAGATCTTTCTTTAAACTATTTTCACTTTTCAGAACATCTACACCTGAGAACACAAAGCGAAACAGAGGATTTGAATTTTTATTTTTATTTAAGGTTCTAGATTTTGTTCTCTCGATTTAAAGCACAGCCGTAGTTTGTGAACCGCTGCAGCACCACTAGATTCACCGGAGACCCTTGTTGTGCTCAGCCTGTGCCGGCGTGTGAAACGTCTTCACCGTGGAGGTCAACCCCGTGTCACCAAATCTGAGAATTTTGTTTTGATTCTCTCGTGTTTGTGTTGTGTTAATTATTAAACCGATGGGTTAAACCAGCCAAACCAGAAATCCTTGTGTAGTGATGGACTGATGGTGATCTCGTACGATTAGTCTGGCTGGTTTAGGAATTATTGTTAAACCGAGAACATGTGCTCGTGAATTTTTGGTTTGATTTAATTATTTTTTTTTGGTGGGAGGTTTGATTTAATGATTAAACTAAGTCTAATTAATTTAATTGGAAAATACCAAAACAATTAAATTCGGTTTTGGTTATTGGATAGTTATAGAATTATTATCAGAATAAAATTTTTGATCGGTTAATCTAAACCATTGCAGATTGAAATCGTCATTAAATCAGATTTCTATTGAAAGATAACCGATTTACATATATTTTGAATAGTTGCTTAGTTTTGGACTTTTGGGGTTAAGATTATTATTTTAAAAAATTAAAAAATGAAAAGAAAAAGAGTTTAGAGATAAAAATTAAAATATATTCCATTCGTCCCTTAAAAGTTGAATATATGCATGATTTGTGTCAACTGGTTGTTACAATTTTGGTGTCACAAAACTTTTTGTTCTTTCGTCGAAAATGGTCAGAAAATGTCGGGTACTACTTTTTATCAGGAGGCTCGACGTTATGTAATTATGCATTTCTGATCTTATTGTTTCAAAAGTTCATCAAAGTTTTTTCGTAAGACGTCCCACTGTGTTTGTTATCTCTTGCAAAGATTTGTCATTAAGTAAGTGAACCCACTCAACCGATTTCTTTCTAGATATTAATAGTGACACAGAATTTTGATAGATAGAATCTCTATGTAATCGACTTGTCAAGCATATGCAATATAGTCCTCTAATATGCTATTCATATAGTATATAAAAAAAAATTTGCGCTCTTAAATCCTACTAGTATTTTACGATCACAAATACTATACATTTATTTTTTTGGTCATCAGCAAATACTATAATACATTCTTACTTCATTTTTAGTTGTCAAATTTATGATGTGTCCATATAGTTATAATGGTCTTTAGAATTCTTGTCCGTAAGAATGTCGGTCCAAAAACATAAAACAACATACAGTATATCTAAATTGAAATATATTATCACTTCAAACCACCTTAATTATTTTCAAAAGCTCCTCATAATCTCAAAAATAAAATTAGATATATATTATTACAACTCCCACGCAACGTCCACCACACACAAACCATAAAGCCAAATGCCAAAAAAACTAAAGAAAACACGATAGATTGAAATCTGTTTTTATTAATTATTGCGTAGTCAAATTAAATATATAAAAACGACAAAAATATCCTTAACCTCAATAATGCAACACGTAACAACTATATTCTACAGTAGCATCTCCGTTCTTGAGATTAATCCACTTTGTCCTAGCCTCAACATAGCCTCTAGCAAATCGGAAAAGCCCACTTCCTCCGACGATCGGCATCTCTCTAACCTCCGACATCGCCGTGTTCCGACCAAGGATCGTGATCGTGCTTCCGTTATATTTCCCTGTCTTGAAAGCAAAGTTCATCGCCATCAGAAATCCCAACTCCTTTTGGGCCGCTCCGGCGTAAAACCCTTGAGCCTGTCCCAACACCGTGGAGTTCATCGGAACTTTCGCCGTCAAAGCGTTGTCGATCATAGAGATGGCTCCGAAGTAGGAAGTGTTTGTTACCGGTGGCTGGATCATGATGGAAGTTGGGTTTGGACCGCTTAAGATGTCGTGCCAATAGACTTTGAAATGGGTTAGCTTCTCTTTTCTATGGAGACCGAGAAGTTTCCGGTCCATGGTTCTAGCGAAGTCCTCACCGTCTCCGGAAGAAGAAACGACGACGAGGAGGAGGATTTGGACGGCGAGAAGGAAAATAAGCTTAGCCATGTGTTTTGTTGTGTGGTTTTGGTTACTATGGATGGTTTGTTTATATAAATGGTGTAGAGAACAAGAAGGTATGTGATGGTATTTATATATGTTAGACATCTTTCTAGAAAGAAAAAAACAAAGATATCTTTATATTAATTAATCGTGGATTCGTTTGATTTTGTGAATTAGTTAAAGAACATTGACGAGGGAATGGACTAGCTTTTTATATAGTTTATTTACATAATTAAATTCAAAGAAGTGTGATGTGGTTGATGTGTATTCCATGTGTGATGATGCGTGTGAAGTACTATCATAATCATTGCGTCATCCAGTCGTATGATTTACGGTGAAGTCATACTCACAAACTCTTTTTGAAATATCATCTTTAACATAATCTGAAAAAATAAATCATAAGAATAGGTATAGTTGTTTTCTTTTTGCACGATTATGCGCATTATTCTTTTAAGTGAATTATTTTTTCTTACAACTTTGAGAAATTTTTAATCATTATGACGGACTAGTCCATTAGTAAATTTAAAAAAGAGTTGTATATTTTACTTTTCTTTTAGTCGGTATGATCATAGGGTTATGGGTTATGGCTATCATTTTCCTGAGGGTATGTATCACGCTTTTGCTTTATTCGCTTTCTATTTTGTTTCATTCCATTCTCTATAGTTTTTGTATAGTGTAATACAACGAAAATGTAACTCCATTCCTGAAGGCCTATTACGGACCCTTTAATACGCAAGAAAGCTAAATGTATTTGTCGTAGTTCACCTACCAACCTACCAACTACAGTGTATGTATATGTTAATACTTAATAGTGATCTTGGACTTTTGGAGCGTGGCCTGACTTCATCAGAAAAACCCATTGGCATGGCCCCAGTTCTTCCACTTTCCCTCCGTTCCGTACGTTCAAACAAAGACTTATTAATAATTTGTAAAATCCACAAAAATTGATCAAACTGTAGATAGTCTATATTTTTGTCACGTTTGTGGAATATGTTTAAGAGAGACACAGTTTCATCTTTAATGTTTCTTTTCGTGAGATCCACGAAAGAAAAAAAAAACCCCTTCATAAAGACAATTCTTATTATTATCTGTCATTGGTCCATTCGGCCATTCCCACTGAAAATCTTATTCTAAATTGAACTTTCTTATTGACAAAAAAAAAAAAAATTGAACTTTCTTTTTTTCTTTTTAATATGTTTATAAGTTGTCATTTTTGTGATACTTTCTTTTTATCAACATCAAATATACGTTTGGTATCAAAGTTACACATAATTTATAATTGCTAAGGAACAATGAAAATGCACTATATTTTATACACATTCTGTTTTACAAAAAGTGTCATTTTAGAGTTTTTTTTTGTTTTACAAAAAGTATCATTTAATATTTTTAATGTATAGTTTTATATTTCCAATAGATATTTTACATTAGATTTACTAGTTTTATCCTTAATTTATAACTAAATTAACCCATTCAACATTTATTAAATAAAGACATATATATTTTAATGTTTTCTTAATTTGTGTGAAATGTGTAAAATGAGACTTTGGGAGTAAGAAATATGACATAAAGAAAATTCAACTTGCTGGAATTGTTGTAAGTTTAATGTTGACTTATATAATATAGTCTAGAAGCAATGACTTTCGAGGTGTATATGTTATAATTTAATTCAAAAAAATCAAAAAACATTTCACACTATAAGCTACATAGTTGACTAACTACTACTGTTGAAGTATGTTGTGGACCGGTTATACAAAATCATATTACTTAAAACATAATTATTGCGAATCTGCGATGGTGTTTTCCTTGGCGTGTATTATGTAATATACAAGTTGTTCTTGGACATTCTTATACGAAATCTTTTTGTTTTTTTTAGTTAAGATCTAAGCTAGACTTACGAGATTAGGGTCCTTGAAAAATGTCATATGATCGTTTTTTTAACATCTGAAGAGAAACAACGGAGACCCTAATTGAGAATAAACAAATCATTTTAAATTGTCACTGTCTCATGATCTTGTTGAATACTTTTAACAGATATTTTAAATTTGGTGCGTTAGGCCATCATTAATGGGAGAACACTAAGGGTGTTCTAAGCCCAAAAAAATTATAAAAATAATGAATAGTGGCTTAGAACACTTTTTTTAGTTCTTTATGTAGAACTGATTTAAGCCCAGTTCTTATTTGACGTGGTTTTATGTGATTGGACGAGATTTTTTGGAAAAAAAGAAAATATTTCATTTATATAAGTATGCAATTTAAATGTTAATTTATAAGTTTTTATAATTGTATATCTTTAAGAATATTATATTAATTTATAAGTATATAATTGATTTTATATAAGTATGCAATTTAAATGTTAATTTATAAGTTTTTATAATTGTAATATGTTTAAGAATATTATATTAATTTATAAGTATATAATTGCTTTTATATAAGTATGCAATTTAAATGTTAATTTATAAGTTTTTATAATTGTAATATGTTTAAGAATATTATATTAATTTATAAGTATACAATTGCTTTTGTATAAGTAAGCAATTTAAATGTTAATTTATAAGTTTTTATAATTGTAATATGTTTAAGAATATTATATTAATTTATAAGTATATAATTGCTTTTATATAAGTATGCAATTTAAATGTTAATTTATAAGTTTTTATAATTTGTAAAATGTTTATGAATATTATATTAATTTATAAGTATACAATTGCTTTTATATAAGTAAGCAATTTAAATGTTATTTTATAAGTTTTTATAATTTGTAAAATGTTTATGAATATTATTTCACTATATCTTTATTCTAAGAACACCATAATTAGTTCTCCCATTTTTTTTACCTATGATCTTAACAACTGATCTAACATTATTTTCACTATATATTTAATCTAAGAACACAAAAAAAAGTTCTCCCATTAATGATGCCCTTATACAGAAAACATATTAAATTTTTAGAATAGTATGGACGAATTATTTTGCAAGGTGAGTTGTATGACGGGATGAGTTTGAACCCATATTATTAAAAAGTTAAAATATTAATAATCTGATACTTTAGTATATATTAGATTCTCATTTTACTATTTTTAACTGCACGAATCTGAAACATGTTGAATCAAACTGATTTTATTAAATTTGTTTAGTGGTATTTTCGGAAAAATAATTATGTTAGAATCAAGCTAGCTCCCCTTTAAAGCAACGTAAAGGGTCGCACGTCATGCTTATTCGGTTCTAACTAGTGGTAAAGGAAATTCTTGCAAGTTAACATGTTGTGTGTTTTGTTTTTGTCTCAAATTTGTTTTAATTGTTTTCATAAGATTTAGGTTTTCTTTTTTTTGGACCTTTTGATTCTGTTTCGGGAAGTGAATGAATGTTGTGTGATTTGCCTGTCTGGGTTGTTTCCCCTTAGCTCACCTTGTTTAGTCTTAGTCACCGGGAAGATCTTCTACTCGCCGGCTTAAGTCTCTGGAAGGATTAATTTCCTGGTCGGCCTTTATATTTTACTTTGAAGTTATTATCAATGAATCATTCAGAGGAAAAAACAAATATCAAGCTAACTTCAATATATCTCTTAGGGGGGTGTATTCAACTTGACATTTTAAGTGATTTGTGTGAAATTTACAAATTCTATTTTATTCAATCATGAAGTTTAAAAAGTCTATTAAAATCTATTGTTATTAAACTGATGATTTAAAAATATACTTTAAAATCCATTAAAATCCACTGTTATTGAACTGATGATTTAAAAATCTACTTTAAAATCCACTGTTATTCAAAACAGTTTTGTGGATTAGGATTTTAATAATTTTTAGGATTCTGGAGGATTTTGGATGATTTGTTTAGTTTAAAATACAATAATCTAAATCTCATGGTTTTAGGTGGGATTTGAAAGAATTTTACAAAAAAATATATGAACTTCTCTAAAATCTATCAAAATTCTAAATTTCCTAAATCCCATCAAATTCTCCAAAATTATAGTTTGAATACACCCTAAGTCTCTATTCAAATTGCGTTGTTGGGCTTTTATTTTATTTATATTCACCTAGTGTAGGCCCAATAAGCCTTTGTAATAGCTTAACGACGCCGTTTGAAGAGTTTTTGTCTCTTTGTTAGAAAAAAAAAAACAAAAAAACAAAACAAAATCAGTCGACTAGAGAGAAAAGCTCAGAAGATTCTCCGGCGACACCTCCTCCGCCTCTGGACGTCCGTATAACTCAATTTAGCGATTCTCTGTCAACGAGACATATATATTGCTTAAATTTTTAGACTTTAGAGTTTCTGCCTGAACCAGCTCAATTTTTAGGGTTTTTTTTTGGGTTACTTTTCGAGTGTTATGGAGAATCAGGAATCGGACGAGCCGATGCAGAAGAAGCCTCATCTTATGGACTCCGTTTCTCCGACTTCCATGTCCCGTAATTCCTCACCTTCTCATCCCATCGCTAAAAGTGTAAGCTTTTTTTGCGATTGAGACTTCTCGTTGAGCCCGTTCATTGAATACTTCTCTATAATGAAATTGATTTGAAAGCGGTGTGAAAATGTGTTGTGTGTATAGTTGCAGTGTCAGAATGATGCCAATAAGGATTATGTAAGACAGTAAGAGTGAGTTTCTTTGGTGCATGTTGTTTTTCAGGTTGATGCCACCGTTCTACAGCTTCAGAATCAGAAACTGGTCCAGCAATTAGACCTTCAGAAGAAACACCTCTACGATGTTGAAACCAAGATCCAAGAGTTGCATATCAACCAAACATCTTATGATGATGAACTTATCTCAGTTAACCGGCTTTGGAATCAGGTCAGCAATTACTTGGTTTTCAGGTGGTCGAGTTCCTCTTTGTATTTGTAGAATACCTAATTTTAACTCAGAGGATATATGGTTTTATTTGTGCTTTTTTGACGATTTAGTTGGTGGATGATCTGATATTGCTTGGAGTTCGTGCCGGGGCTAATCATGAGGCTCTAAACTACTTGGACATTGTAGATAAAAAGCGAGGTGTTTATAGGAGTTCTCCTACTTCTTTAAGTATATTAGTTGCTTACATTTGCGTAACAATTAAGATATCTGTCTCCATGTAATCTAGGTTCAGTTCCGCCATGCCCTGCTGATGAAACGTTTCTGTGTAGACTTCTCCAAGTAGATTCCTTAGATACTAGAAATAGTGATGAGGTAGTAAGGAAGGTTGAAGAAGCTCTTGCTTTGCGTCACTCCTCTACTATGGAGTTGATGGGACTCTTTGAAAAAACCATTGCTACACAGAGGGCGAAAGCTGAAAGCATATCACAAAATTTACATGCTGTGAAATCGGCAGAAGGTTGGTTGGTGTTCCAATTGTCGATTTCATTTTTTTTTTTAATGGCTATAGGCAATTGACAGACTTTTTTTTTTTTCAGATGCCACCATCCAGTTGTCTGACATTAATGATTTGATGAAAGAGGAGGCCAAAAACTTGCGTGAGATAATTGATGCTTTGCATGTGAGGCACAAAGAACATACCGAGCAAATTCAGACATACATAAGCAGCCATTCAACAGATCAATCCGAGCTTAAACACCTCAAAGGTTATATATTTCATGATTCTAGACAACATGAGAAATCAGCTGTTTGTTTCTATAAGCATAGCACCTTTTCCATTTTGAACGCTGGAACTGGGATGTAAGAATTTATGTTAATTAGCATGTTAACATTTCATAATTGCTCTCTGACTATTGGGTATCTTTGGTTATTAAAGGTCAACTGGAAGAAATCAAGGCTGAGCTTGAAGAAAATAGAAGAAAATTGATAAATCTGAAAATGCAGAAGGATGCTGCATGTGAAGGTTATGTAACATCACCAGCAATAGCTAATGGAAGTCTTTCTCCTGAGAAGCCAGTAGATAAGAAAATGTTGCGTGAATTGAAGGACTCAATTGATGAAATAAAGGTAATACATCATTGATATTTGATAGATAGACTGGTTCATGTTTATGTTTTCTTCCCACGTGTAAGCTTATAATTTTTTTTGAATAATTAATCTAGATAATGGCAGAAGGTCGTCTGTCTGAGCTTCAAGCCGCACAAGAGTATAACCTTTCCCTGTCAAGACAATGTCAAGATATTGAGGTATATCTATAGAATTTAGGGAAAAGGAAATTTCTAAGAGCAATAGTTGCAGTTAACAGTGATATGTTTTACTTACTGGATGTAGAATGAGCTAAAGGATGACCAGTATATATACTCGTCTAGACTGTATAGTTTGATCAAAGATCAACTTCATCACTGGAATGCTGAACTGGACCGGTATAAAATTCTGACTGAGGCTATTCAGGTCAGCATCTTATTCAATTTTGCCGGTGTTTCTATCCCTAATAAGTGGGTGAAGATTTTGTCCATCTTTGTCTAACCTCTGCTTCAGGCTGAAAGGTCATTTGTAATGAGACGGGAGAAGGAACTAAATCTAAGGGCAGAATCCCTTGAGGCGGCTAACCATAAGACTACCACTGTTGGTTCTAGAATTGAAGTGCTGGAACAGAAGTTGCAGAGTTGTATAGTTGAAAAGAATGGATTAGAGCTTGAAACGGAAGAAGCTATTCAAGATTCTGGTAATTTTCAATCCATTTCAGTAATCATTGTCTATGCAATGCTTTACTTTCGTTCTCTGTAAAATATTTTTTCCATGTTTCAGAGCGGCAAGATATTAAAAGTGAGTTTATTGCAATGGCATCAACCTTATCTAAGGAGATGGAAATGATGGAAACACAGCTAAAACGGTGGAAAGACACTGCACATGATGCTCTTTACCTGCGTGAACAAGCTCAGTCGCTGAGAGTTTCGTTAAGTAACAAGGTTTGAACGCAACCACAGCTTATTATATTCGGTATAATATTTCTCTGTTTTTCCTGCCATCGACTTTGTATAATTTGTTTGTTTTGTGGACTATTTGGTCACTGCATGAATTACTTGTAGGGAGCAGGCTACTCAATTAATAATGTGGCACATGCTGTTCTTTTCTAGAATTAGAATGCTAATAAGATGAGGAGAAGTGAAAAGATTTTGTTGAGTTTCAGCTATTCTATATTGACTGTTTTGTGCGTTATTGTCAATGCAAAGGCTTTGACTAATATACAACTTTATATGCAACATTAACCGGTATAACATCGAAATAAAAATAGAATCTCTTTCCCTTGTATATGAAAATGCTTTGCTTCAACTATTTTTTTTCCTTTGTATTGAACTGCTCCCTGAAATATTGATTTTCTCTTGTTAACAAAGGCAGACGAACAGAAGGGTATAGAGGATAAATGTGCCGAACAGATGGCCGAAATTAAATCTCTCAAGGCTCTAGTAAGTTTTCTTTATGTCCTTTAACCCATCTACTCCAATTTTTCTTTTCGGTAATTACCATGTTCTTTTACTCTATTTACATACCTCTCTCCAATCGTATCTTAGGCACTTGACTCATCCGCTTGCGTAGTTATCTTTTCTCTGTTAGGAATTCATGGATACTTAAACTCCAGAAAAATTAGCAGTAAGAGTCTGAATGTCAATTGTAACGTTGCAGATTGAGAAACTTCTGAAAGAAAAATTGGAACTGCAAAATCTTGCAAGCATCTGTACTCGTGAGTGTAATGATGAAAGGTATGTGACCATTTGACTGTACATGAGCTCTTCAATTTTTGCTGAAAACATGAGATTTGTGCTTTCCACTTTCAGAGGATTGGCAGAAATCAAGGAATCACAACGGAAAGCCCAAGCTCAGGCTGAAGAGCTGAAAAACGTTTTAGATGAACACTTTCTTGAATTGAGAGTGAAAGCGGCTCATGAGACGGAAACTGCTTGCCAAGAAAGGCTTGCTACCGCGAAGGCTGAAATTGCTGAATTGAGGACTCAGTTAGATCTTTCTGAGAGGTATACTCTCTTTTGTTACCACATCCAAGTTCATTCATCTTATACTTTTCACCGTTTTGGGGGGCATTAATCAGTATTATTTGCAGGGAGGTTTTGGAACTTAAGGAGGGTATTAAAGTTAAAGAGCAGGAGGCAGAGGCATGCATTGCTGAAATGGAGGTATCTTGCAATCATCCTTCTGCCCGTTCTTTCTCATTTTGATTTTGAAGGAGTGTATTAAAATCTAAAACATGTGTATGTGTCTCATCAATACTTTGTTTCCATAGACTATCGGTCAAGCCTATGAAGACATGCAGACACAGAACCAAAATTTGTTGCAGCAGGTGGCTGAGCGGGATGATTATAATATCAAGGTAAGTTCTAGTGTTAATAGGACATTTTGATGTTAAGTTATGGGGTTTTTACTCTTTTTTTCAATTCTTACCTTTAATTTTAATTCTATCTAGCCTTTGAACACATCAGTTGTAGATTATTTGTTTGATCTATGATGCCAGCTTGTTTCCGAGAGTGTCAAGACAAAGCATGCTTACAACACTCACTTATCTGAGAAGCAAGCAATGGAAAAGCAGCTACAACAAGTTAATGCATCAGTAGAGACTCTAAAAGCAAGGATTACACATAATGAGGAACAGGTTAGAAGCTTTCTCTTATGTAATTGTAGTAACTCTCTAAAACTGCTCTCATCAGTGACATTTACTAATACTCTGATGTTCCCAGATGAAAGGCTGTTTTTCTGAGGCTTATAAATTGATTCAAGAAGATCGTCACCTCGCTATCAGCCTCGAAACCACCAAGTGGGAAGTAGCTGATGCTGACAAGGAATTCAGATGGCTCAAGTCGGCTGTTTCTTCATCCGAGAAGGAATATGAACAGATCAGTAGGAGGACAAACGACATCAAACTGGAATTGGATGATGAAAGGTAGAACTGAAAACAGATTTTCTTGTTTGAACTCAGTTACTACATTATGACAGATTGATATAATTTCTATCTGCTGAACAGGAGGGAGAAGAAGAAGCTTGAGGAAGAGCTTATGGAGTTGAACAAGGAGCTTGAAGAGTTGGGTTCTGAGAGTGTAGAAGCTGCAATAGTGAGACTCCAGGAAGAAGTTAAGAATTGCAAAAACATCCTCAAATGTGGCGTTTGTTTTGATCGGCCTAAAGAGGTAACAATGCTCATCATCCTATATCTCACCGTAAGACAGACATAATGATTTGATAATCTTTTCTCATCACTGTCATAATCATCATCAATAGTCAAATATCGCATCATAAAAAATCGTTTTCAGCGCATATCAACAACTGTTGTTTTGTTTTGAAACAATATTGCAGGTGGTAATTGTGAAATGTTATCATCTCTTCTGCCAGCAATGCATCCAACGTAGCTTAGAGATCCGACACCGGAAATGTCCAGGTTGTGGTACTGCCTTTGGCCAGAGCGACGTCCGGCTTGTCAAAATGTAACTCTGGCCAAACACATTCACTCACACATGCACATGGTGTTGGTACATAACACACTTAATCAAGGTCCACACAATCTCATCTTCCTTCCCACCCTTGAATAATAACATTGTAAGATTGTTAGTTAGATATTATTATATATTGTATCGATTACAACACCAAATATCTATCTGGTTTTTTCCAGCTAAGAGGGTGAATGAGAAATTAGGTGGTATCTTTATGGAGAGAAAGTGTAGGTTTTAGGTATGTGGCAGTCGTGTTTGTGTTACCTCCATTTATGCCTTCGTTTTATGACATGGGGACCGACAAAGACATCATATCACAAATGAACGGAGATAGTTAATTTTGTATTTTTCAAAAAATCTAAAGAATTATATATGTATTCCTAAAAAGAACTGAGCAAGAGCCGGGGGAGTATAGAGAAACTTTTCTAAAATTAGGATTAGTAAAGTGATGTTTTGGGAGCCATCTATCTATTGTTAGGTAGGGATAATGTCTAGTTGAAAGATACCTAAGTAACTGGTTACACTTAAGGCTTTAAATGCACATGAAGATGTTCTAATCTCTTATCTACGATGATCATTGTAGCTAGTGTCCTTTTGATAAGAAATGTTGATATGACTACGTTATTGTTTCTAGTTTAGTACTGTGAGAAAGGCTCAATTTCTCAATCTACAAAAATATCATTGAAAAGTGAAATTGCACTTCACGTTTTTTTTAACATATTATCACATTGATTGAACGAGTAAAAATGTTGGGTGTGTTACATACCCAGTAACTTTTGGGGTAACGCGTAGATATTACTGAAATTAGCTTTATAAATATATGTTACAGACTTGTACTTTGGTGAGGAATCTGATGAGAACAAGACAAAGAAGTTACATTAATTTTTGTTTGGTTACTAGTATGACCACCCATACGTGTCTGAATTTTGTCAAGCCTCAAGATTACGTACATTTACATCAAAGAAATGACAAACAAACAAACAAACAAAATGAAACTAATTCATAAAAGGGCTGAAATAAAACTTCGTAACAGACATTAATAATTTAATACTATTATGTTTTGCAATTTAGAAAGAAAGAACCGTAAATACTATATGTATTATGATCCTGGTTTTATATTAAAAGGATATGCAATATTCAATTTGAATAATCTAGTTGGTAGTTGATTTAGATACATCAAAATACGCATACGAGTTTCAAATATCAGGTCATAAAAACACTACAAGTTTATATATTAATTTTGGATGATCGTAGGGCATGTTTGGATCAATATTCAAAGAGACGTGTACACCCAGCTGTGTCTCGTATATTGAGCGGCGAAGTAAAGTTAGGTTCGTTGAACATCCTAATAAATTTCTCCAATCAGTAGATGAAAAGATTAATTATAGTTAGTTTTTCTTTCTCAAATGTACCATTTACGTATGAACCCAAAATAGTGATCTAACTCAACCAAGTTTTCAAGCTCTTTTTATCTCATCTTTATATAGGGAAACAGGTACCTATCGCTTTCATCGATTCTTATGTTAGAATAGACACTACTGTAGGAAAGTTACCAATTGGCCAAAGTAGAAACTGAGCTAGGATTTTAGATCCACAAAAGTGTAGCTTTCGTTCAGTTAGTAAAAAACTAATATTCGTCCCACTTCTTACAAAATCCACATGCAAGAATATCACCAAGCTTGGAAAAAAAGTTATTACTATTTAAGTTTTTAGATTTATCAAGCCATATATATTAATCAATGACTGATCCAAAAAGGGTTAAAAAAATTATAGGCTTGAGTTTCCGCAACTTCTAGTATACTACTAAACAAAATGATAAGCCAGCTAGAAAAGGACAATTATTCGAGGTGGCTTGAATTAGAAAAACATGGCAATCACATGCATGCAAGATTGCAGAGTTCCAAGGGCTAGACCACCATTAATTCCTCTCATAAATTTTAGGCTTATCATTAATTTAGCCATCAACCTTTAAAAATTACTACTATACTAGACTTACTAGTATTATGATTGTATATGGTTTAAATGGTGTAATATGATTGAAATTACATCAAGAAAATATTGGGGTTTTTTTGAATAATTGATAATAGAAATGTTCCGATGTGACAGACACCACCTTCAATCTCTATCCAAATTGCTTATGATCCAAAGTCATTGTGTCATAAATTGTAGATTTGGTATTTTGAGAAGTATCAATTTATTAAATTATAATGCTTCTAATATCCATATGTTTGTATAAGACATTTGATTTAGTAGTTGGTCCTTTTTATTTGATTTTTAAGTATATCCTCACCAGATCTAAAGATTTTAATGCCGTCGTCATATCGTATATGTATTGAACCACATGTATGTACTGTGGATTGACAACTCCAGTAACTCACAATGTTTCATAAATCAAATTAAGCTATGACCGGTGAAACTACTTGCCAAAGAACCCACGATATGGATACAAACAATTTTATTTTATTTTTCCATTATCTCACCAGTAAATTGGCTTATTCCTTTGAAAAATATATCAGCCATCATTAACACTCATATACAAATCATCAGTTCATCACACATTCAAATGATATTATCTTGAGTACGTAACTATAAATGTTAAACGTAATAAATGATCCCATCCATATCATCCAACCAATACGTCGACACTCTCAGAGCCATATATATAAACACACACACGATCATAAAAATAGACTGAGAACACGTTTGTATCTATATTGCATTATCGACACAAACATATATAGAAATCTAAAGAGAGAACACAACGCATCGAACCATGGAGTACTCGATAAGAGCCCTAATCATAACCATCGTGACAACCTCCATGTTGCTAGGGTTTGGAAGCTCAGATCTGGCTCAGGACAGAGACGAGTGTACGAACCAACTCATAGCACTATCCACGTGTCTTCCGTACGTTGGAGGAGACGCCAAGGCTCCAACAAAAGATTGTTGTGCAGGGTTTGGCCAAGTTATAACGAAGAGTGAGAAGTGCATTTGCATATTGGTCAAAGACAAAGATGATCCTCAACTTGGTCTCAAATTTAACGCAAGCCTAGCCGCTCATCTTCCCACCGCTTGCCATATAACGGCTCCTAACATCACTGAGTGTATTTGTAAGTTTTTTGTTTCTATCTCTCTCTTCATATTTCTCATTAATTGTTGAAGTTTATTTGATATATATAAAGTTTTATGGAGCTCTTGTTTTTATTAGTATGTATAAGCACATGTATTATGGATGTTCTTGTTCGAGTTCTTCTTTTTTCTTTTCTAAGATTCGATCTTTTTTAGTATAATTTTTGGAGATCACATACAAGGTTATATATAATCCATATATGTATTATAATAAATATCATGATGAATGCTTCGGTTTAGTTGTTATAATACCATACGGAAGTGACAGAAGTTCAAAATATATAGCATGAAGTATTCCTATTTTTGAAGTTTTGGTTATTATGCAATATAAATGATTTCTTTTTAATATAGTTTTTACCTCCTCTTTTTTAAAAATCTAATTCTGGATATATCACATATATATACCATCGTACGTTCTACGTTTTTAATATAGATCATATATAAATATTAAGTATTGTTCATTTCAATTATTAAACCGTTTTGAAATGAAAATTACAGAAGTTTTTACAACAACAAAAAAAATATTCATTTTTGATTTTTTTTTAAATCTAACTACGATTTCCTAATAGTTAGTAATAAATTAAGTTAGCTAAACGTTTTTGCCTTTTAATTATGGGAAAGCGATACTGCATTTACCTCGAAACTCAACGTTGGCTAAAGAGTTTGAGAGCTTAGGAAGGATTGAAGAAAATTTCAACGCCACATCTACTTCACATAAAGGTAATTTAGCTTAACTTATACTCCTTGATCACATAAGTATTAATCAATTCACTTATTTCTTTTAAATGATTTCCATAGATAACTAGATCGATGATTAGTTACTGACTATTAAATTTACTGGTGCTATAACTTAAATAGATGGGACAGGAGGAGGAAAAGCTGAATCAGCGAAGAGTAATGGATGGAGGAAGAAGAGTTGGTTGGATGTTGAGCTTTTAATATTTGCTCTTTTCACTCTCATCTTCTTCCTTTGATTATCTCTTCTTCACTTACACCTTCTTTTATTTAATGTTCCCTTCGCTTTATTTTATATTAATGAGACACATGCTGCATGTGTATACATCTCTATGCATGTAAATGTAGTTTTTATATCCAATTAAGCGTAGTACATTTTAGTACGTCGTTTATCATCAGGTCTTGTACGCTAGTGTTTTATGGATTGCCGACTTGATATGTTTTTTTTTTTTTTTTTTTTTAATTAATGTTGTGTTTCTTAAGTATTTTATAGAAAGATGAAAAAATAATATTTATGTTTGTCGTATTTAATTAGTTTGAGCGTTTAACACATGTTATGTCATGTATTTAAAATACATTATCCTATAGACGTAAAAAATTACAGCCAGCCGGTCAAGACTCAAGATTCACAGCAAATCAAATCTATAATAACATAAAAAGTTTTATATTACAATACATAAATAATTAACGTGGAAGCGATAATTAGTTCAAATTACATGTATGCAATAATTAACAACCAAATATATAATTGTTCACACTAATTAGATCAAATTAAAAATATATATTTCTTGATAAGGTTTGGAGTACCCTTCAACGACCGGAAGCGGCAGCTGCGCCGGTAGAGGAGACAATAATTGTATTTTAGACACTGCAACCAACTGTGTGACTCCAGATTAAAATATAACTAATGTTTGAACAAGATGTATTGTTGAAGAAAAGTAGTTCTTTATCTCTTTTAAAGTCAACCTACAATGCTAAAACATGATCTAATTAAGAGTCACCATCTTAAGTTCTTTACAAAAACGATTTAGACTATTATACTAAGAAAAATAAAACTTACCTAATAAAATACGTTTGTGTAACCGGTTCTATATACTAACAATAACATTCTTTGTTGAAAGGCTAAAAAGCACAAAAACCTTAACAAAAACCATGTAAGAGAAAATGTATGAAACCACAATCTCACACAAATCAAGAACAATCGAAATTAAAAACCAATTTACATTGTAGTGATGAAATATAGTAGTATATATTTTCCTTCTGATCATCGTTATTCTCTGCAATACAACAGGTTCACACATTTCTAAAAAAAAAAAAAAAAATGGATTGGTTTGGACTTATTCGTTTATGTGTATCGAAAAGAACACTTTACCAACCCACCCACACACACACATATCTTGCAAATTTTAAATCTTAAATCAAACAGCATAGCTATTCAAGAATATCCTTAAAAAAAAAGTCATTATAAAAAAGTTCAGTTCTTAATAACTACTACTTCGCAACTTAATCATTTACCATAATAATCTTAAAATTAATGGTGATTGTTGAGCTTATTCTTTTTATGTATTGAAACGAACACTTGACCAACCCACACACACATCTTGCAAATCAAACAATATAGCTATGCAAGAGCCAAGAGTATATATAAAAATTCAATCGTTAAATAACCATTTGCAACTTACTCATTAACCATAATAAATTTTTATAAAATTGATGGTGATTTAAGCAAATTCACCCAAGTAGAGTAGTAGTATTTACAAAATAAATTTCTTCAAAAAAGAAAGTTAGGTAGTATGAATATGGATCTCTAGATCTCTAGTTGGACCAACAATGATATAATATGATACTATCCACAAACAGGCCCAAATATAATAAAGCGTGTTACACGCCGGAACCAATATCACGAACATGTTACCTCTCATACACGTGGCAAGTCAAACTTCAATAAGGAATCTTACAAACTTTGTGAATTCCCAATTTTACCCTCAACGTTTCTGTTATATATACAAGCCTCCTTTGAACCTCAGTGTAATTCAACTCATTAACCAACAATGGCTTCATCTTCTTCGCTCGCACTCTGCTTCTGTCTCTTCCTCTCTCTCTTGTCTCTCTCCACCTCTTCCCTAGATTTCGATCTTCCATCTCTCCGCGCCGATGACATCCACGATCTTCTCCAACGCTTCGGGTTCCCGAAAGGTCTTCTTCCTGATAACGTCAAGTCATACACTGTCTCCGAAGACGACGGCGCTTTCACCGTTGACCTGAATTCTCCTTGCTACGTCGAGTTCGGCGATCAACTCGTTTATTTCGGCAAGAAAATCTCCGGGAAATTCAGTTACGGAATTGCTAAAGACCTCAATGGGATCCAAGCTAAAGAGGCTTTCCTTTGGTTACCTGTCACCGCCATGAAATCTGATAAAACCACCTCCACGGTTGTGTTCTCCGTCGGATTCATGACCAAGTCTTTACCTGCTTCCTTGTTCGAAGATGTGCCTTCTTGCTCAAGCAAACTCTATTTACAAGATGCTTGAATTCGCTTGATTGCGCCACTCCAATGTCTGAACTCTAAGTTGTGATTCCAATGTCCCAAGTTGTGATTCCAGTGTCTGTATTCTCAAAATATTTGCTTTGTGTTTTGAACTAATAAAGATTATGTTATAACTATTGCCCAAAGAGACGAAAGATTTAAGATTTACAGAGATCACAGAAAACAAAAATGTCAAACAAAACGCTATAACAATTTGCCAAAAACAATTAAAAGAGATTCCTATAAATAAAATACTAACACAGATTTAACAGCAGAAGAAATGGTGAACAAATGTAACCCACCTCACTGTCTTGGCTCTCTCTCCTCTTGCTCTCTCATATGATCTTGTTAAGACCGGACATGAGTTCTTGTCAAGAAGAAGACGATTCTCATTGGTATTACTCTTATGCCAGAGATTTTCCTTCTTCCTCCTCTTCTTGGAAGGTCAAAGGTGGGTTGGTTTCTTCTGAACAATTTGACTCCGTTGTTTGAGGTTTCATGTTTCTTTTGTCAAGCTTGAAGCACTTGGCAATGCACAATATGGCTCTTCAAAGCTCTCCCTGCGATACTCGACCATATATTACTGAGAATGTTCTTGGACTGTCCTTTTACGGCTATGTTTTCCCACAGTCGAGGGTCGTTCTTGTCAGGATTCGAGACATCAACCAGACTCATGCTCATGTTGTTCCGGATTATACAAAGCTTATTGTTTAGAGGAACAAGAGCAGCAGCTTCAAGCGACTTTGAGTTTCCCAGATGAACTTTACTGTCCATGAATTTGTTCCATGAATCCGCGGTCTCGTCGTATGCCCTGAGTTTGCATCCGTCCCTACAATCCAGTCCGTAAAGGCGACCGTTTAGAGAAGTACATGGATTTCTCCAACCAGAAACCATCCCATCACTAACAGGGCTCCAAGAGTTAACTTCTGGGTCATAAGCTTCACTCATGACTAGTTGGTGAGACCCAAGACCCTTGAGAAACCACTTTTTATCATAGACCACACCGATAAGAGGCACCATTGCTGTGCTCATATCAGCAATAAAACTCCACCTGTTCTTGTTTGGATCATAAACCTCAGCTGAGCGTAGTGTCCTTTGAATCCCTTCACACTCCCCACCAGCTACATACAAACAGTTGTTGATGACACAACAACCAAAGAAATGCCGCTTCCTAAGCATATCAGGTGCCCTGTGCCACTTGTTGGTCCTTGCATTGTAGAAAATAACCCTTCTCATTGACCCTCTCAGAGGATCTTTACCTCCAAACAAATAAAGATGACAACCGCTCAAAACAGCACAACCAAACCCAACAGCCTCTGAATATTCTCTGGGAACAGGTGGAAGCGGCTGCCAAATCTGAGAGCTTGGATCAAAAGTATTCCATGAGATCTTCCCGTCGCGATCCCTCTTAAAAACATAAACCCATTCTTCAGACATCCCAAGTAGCTTCCTCTGAGAGTAAAAAAAGTTGCCAGAAGCAAGCCTGTACCATCTCTTACAGACTAGCCTGAGTTTTCTATGCTCTGCACGAGGGACACGGATGAGACAAGCAACAGCAAGATCATCAGGGAGGCCAGGGAGAAGAGGAGGTTGAATCCTAGTTCTCTCCCTCTTAGAATTCTTACGCCTGTGGGCATTGGGATTGATATCAGGTTGAATACAAAGCTTTGATCCAGGAACAAACTTTCTTGCTTCTACAACTGTTTTAAGACCAGAATCTACTCTACAATAGCAAGATACAGAATCCACCTGCAAAGATATTCCAATCTCACAAGTCAGAAACAACAACAACAACAACAACAACAAAAAAGGTAACATTTAGGGCAGAAAAAAATAGTCAGAAACAGGAGTGAAAAAAAACTACCAAATTAGGAATAGGGTTTCTGAAAAAGGAAACAAAATTGAAGTAATTTTCAAGGCACAATCATATCAAAAGTCTAAACATTTTTCCCAGAAAATTTTAAAGGCTTTATCTTTACGAAACCTAAACTAAATGGAAATTGAGAGAAACGAAGAAAGGAACTAACCAATGGAGCTTGGAGACGAAAACCCCTAGACCCATTTGGGGATTGTCGTTGAGAAGATAGATCCATCTTCAAAAACCGAAGCTCATATATATATATAAGACAAAAACAAAACAAAACAAGAAACAGATCGAGAATTCTGAAAACTTGTGTAAACCGATCTCTCGATAAGAAACTGATGAGAACCCAGAAACCAAATGGTTCAATCTCACTGTAATCGGAGGGGGAGAAGATTAGAGGGAAAAACGTGAACCACCTTCCACTTCGCTCTCTGAACACAGAAAAATGTGACTGGTAGGTTTGTTTCTCTCTCTCTGTCTTTCTCTTTCTCTGTTTCTTTAACTCAAGAAGTAAAAGTTTTATGTATTAATAATAATACTAGTAGGTGTATATTAATCTAGTGTGTATTTTACTTTTATTTTTGGTAATTACAGAATCTATAGTTAAAATGATTAATATTCTATTATTATCGACCTTGAATAATGGAGCCAGTAATAAATAGTCAAAAAAGTGTGTAAGATTTGTATACACTTTTTTTTAGTCAACCATTTGTAAGATTTTTTTTTGTAACACACTAAATTTACCTAAATTAATAGTACCTAAATTAATAGTAAAAGATATATCTATCACTATATTTATCAATATATGCATTTTCATATGTTTAAGGGGGAAACTCAAAGATTGTGAATGGAATGATAATTTACCGGTGGAAAGAAACATTTGATTATTTCATGTCAATGGGCTAACTTTTTGTTGAAAAGTGGTGAAACAAAAGTTTAAGATTTGGTATTTGAAAGATTTGGTATAAAAGATCATTCATTCATTAATTCTAGCACATAATTAGTAGTATTATGGAATTTGGTTTTATGTTATGATTCTTTTCAAACTTTTTATTGGATGAAAGTCATAATAATCGTCAAACTTAGACGTGTTAATTATAGTAAAACCGTTGTACTTATTAAAATGGCGGAATCTGTCAGGGTATTTAAATAAATAGTATAATTCATTTGTTAGGACAACAAAATTTTACGCTAATTGATGCCTTACGAATGGTATGTTTGGACTATATAACATCCACCGTTTTTTTAAATTAATTAAATTTAAAATCAAAATACATTAAATTATACGTCAATTTTTTCAACCACTTCATCAAAAAGATTTAAAAGAAGGGGACGATATTTGTCGTATGGAACGGGACACGGCATATTTAGAATACGTATCCCAAAATTTTCAAATATTAGATGTAGAATACTTACAAAACGATATGTGTCTATGAGTTTCTATCCATCCTTTATAATAATTGAGGAGTACAAGGATATTTATCAAAATGTTCTCATTTCTCTCGAGAAGGCAACAAAGAGAGAGAAAAAAGAGAGACCAAAACAAAAGTTAACAATATATCAAAGTTTTATGTATTCAATATAAATAATATATTATCATAAAGTATCATTAAATTAAGTTTTTATTTTGAAAATAATATCATTAGGTCTTTTCCCAAAAATATCATTAGAAACTTTTAAATCCAAAAATAACACAAATATAAAATTATGGTTTTTAAGAGTTTATATTTTAAAATTTTGGATTATTGTTTAATATTTTGGGTCTAAGCTTTAAATTTTAGGATTTATGGTTTATTATTCAGGATTTATGATTTAGTTTTGCAAATTGAAAGTTTAGTTTTAGTTTTCTGGTATTTTAGTGGTTTTTTTTTTTTTTGTAAAAACCTAGTGATGGTATTTTTAGAAATAATTTTTTTTTTAAATCTTAGTGGTATTTTTAGAATTAACTCATAGTTGTATTCGTGTGTGACATTTTGAATTGATGAGTATTCGATTATTAGGCTCAGAAAAACAAATTGTCTTTGGCCAAGAAATTGTAGGAAAGCTTATATAGACTGATAAAAAAAAGCATGCTTATAGGAGGGGATAAGATAATTCTGGAGACAAAAGTCTAAAGAACAATGGTTTAAAGAGAGAGATCTAAGAATACCAAGTTTTCCCATGTATATATCACTCAAAGCAAACAAAGGAAAACAAAAAGGCTGAATAGACTAATTGATGTCAATGGATATACTCATAATTAGAGGTTCCAAATGGTGTACTTTTAATGGCTTATTTTGGATGATTTGTTCTCTTCTACAAATCCAAAATTTTGGGGGTAAATTAGAGACTAATATGTTATTTGATCGACAAAATCACAGATTGTTTTAAGATGTTTTAAATATTTGAGATTATATTATATGCATGCAAAAATGCAAACAAACACACAAACATACGGTCAATAAATATCATTGGTATAAAAAGGTCACACAGTACATTACAACAATGGTTAACCTAACAAAAATGGCATCGTTTATTCACATTTAGCTCATCCTTTTCAACCAAACCTTACGTAGAAGCGAAACAATATTCTGCTATTTCTAGATAATTAACTATTATTCTGACCCAAAAAAAGTACAATAGTTTTGATATTTATAGAAATAGAAAGGTAAATGATGAGTGTCAAGCACAAATTATGCATGTCAACGGACCAATGATGGCAACTGGCAAGAGTTGCGACTTAAGAGATGGTTTTTCAACAAAACTTTATATTCATATACAAATGCATAAAGGTAAATATTTGACCATAATTTCATAAACATAATGGTAGTTAGTAGTTATGATATAAAAAAGTGTCTATCTTAAATTCAGAAATCAAAACCTTACCCATGATAAATTTTCTACCCCAAATTTTACTTTTAATCATAGTCATTGCTTGCCTAATTAATTCTTTGACAATGACATCCCACTAAACCCTAAAGAAAACAAATTGATTTGGTACGCCATACACTTTCATAGCTATGTCCTAATTGATATTTATACATTCTTCAGAGAATATGTTACAAAAATACTTGTGGTCAAAGTCAATAATGACACTAATACATAGAATTGTATAAAAATCAAACTAGCTTTGGTGAATTTATGCCAACCTAATGATCTTATGAAATTAAGTTATTCTGAGATAGAAACACAAACGAACCTTCGAATAACCTTCAAATAAATCAAGTAAAATTTCATACATGATTTTGAATGGGTAAAATGATATGATCAATGGATTGACAATTCTTTGATGTATAAAAACTGATCTATTTTATATGATGTACGGTATAACTTACATGTATCTCTTATTTACATATATCTGTTATATACAACACAGTCATTTACAAACACAGATCATTGGCTCTCTTAAGAGTTAAGAACCATCCTTCAAGGGCTTAAACGCAGCCAAAACAACGGCTACTTTGCATACAAGGAACCCCAAAGTTCCCACCAATATCTCTTTTGGTGTGACTGAAAATGCAGTAAGATCTCCCCCAATGTGACCTCTCACGGCTATAACTGTCAATCCTATGGCCAACGCAAGAGTCAAGACCGGAATCTTGAGTCCTCCGCTTAGTGTTTGATTGGAGTTTACGGATGAAGAAGATCCCGGTGCTTGCAGTTCATCAACTGATCTCTGTAAAAGCAGCAAGTAGAGAAATCCCATTGTTCCACCAAAGAAGAAAGCAATGGCGGAATTTTCGCCTAGGGAGAAGGAAAGGACCGAACTTCCAAGAAGGATGAGAATAGCATCATAGAGAAGCAGAGAGAGTTTCAAGTTTGCATATTCTTCCATGCTTTCCTCATTGGAAATCGTTGTACGGTCAACATCCAGAGATGTAGAGGAAGAGATTTGATCGGTGTCAGTGAGTTCAGTGATACGGATAGGCCTGAGTTCCACCATAGATAGGACACTGCTGTCTCCAAGCAAGAGTTCATCGACTTCAAAATCAAATCGGTAACAAAAGGTTTCTGCATCGGTTTCTTTACCCTGAGGATTAACCACCCACAAGCTCACTCCTCCAACTCTCCATTGACCTAAATATGAAAAGCTAACTCCATAAACAAAAAAAAATAATAATGTACTAATCCATCCAAGTTCCATGTCAAAAGAGACTAACCAGACTCAAGACCAATCCAAAAAGCTCTGATTTTGCCGAGTTTTGGTCCTTCAAATGTGAATTCATCAACAGAGCCTCTCTGAAACTTGAAGCTTTCACCATTTTCCACAACCTCTGAATCCAAAGATGGCAAATTTGCAGGTATAGTCTGTAATACCGAATCACCCTTTTCGTCTATCAAGCATATAAGAACTCTAGCATTCATGTCACTAATCCCCGAACCAAACAAATTACTTGTCTGCAGCTTAACCTTATAAAGAGATCGAGTTTCGTTCACAGTGAAAGATGGATTCTTTTTACAAATTTTCACTTCTTCAGCTGGTAAGAGACGCAAAGGTCTTGCATAACTCTGGAAATCTGAAAACAGAACCAAAGGAAACATCTTGAACATTCTACTGATCGATGAATAATCATCAAAACACATCACAACGCAACTGAGAGACATACTTCTATTTCAGAAGAGAAATTGCGGAAATTTTGCAACAGAGTCGGTGGAGAATTGGAATTGGCGTTACCTTGATAATCAGATGTCTTGGAGCAAATTACACCGAATCGAAAAGGACGACTTCGACAGGAAAGTTTTCGTCTTTTACGAAATTGATTTGATGGGTTTTTCGCGAAAGTAACGGCCTTGAGACAAATTGATTCCGTCGCCATTGCTGTTGCAACTCTCGCGGTTTACAAAGAGAAATGCCACACGGCACATCACACGAAGCAGAATAGAAATCAAAGAGGAAGGACCTTAAAAAAGGCTTTTCGGTAGACGAAACCCTCTTTTACAGGGAGAGTCTCTTCAACATTAAATTACTAACTCCACATTGAACCGAAGCGAACCGAACCGAGATCTTAAATTATGTCTAACTGCCACAAAATTAACAGCAATTTTAAAGATAATTGTTGTAACAAATTTATTCTTTAAGCTTAATCGAACAAAATTAATAAGAATCTTTTTGATACAAGAACTTCTTTGGATGAATTGAAAATCAAATGTTGGCGAAATCAATGGTTTTCTTCCCGTCGTGACCTTTTCTGAAGAAATGTTTGGTTTAATCGGTATAAAGAACATCTCTATAAACCGGTTTCTCTCCATTAGCGATCACTTCAAGAAGAGGACCGATCAATGACTCTGGTTTCGGGTTCACGAAAATAGGAACAGAGATTCTGTTATTAGTACCGTTGGCGAACACACGATGCTCAACACTTTTGTAACGACCGTTACTCATGATTTGCATTGCGTCTCCGATGTTGATGACTAGAGATCCGGAGATGGGAGGCACGTTAACCCATCTATCTGATAGACTCCTGGCAAGGAATCTTCTCCCAAGAACACACTCCCAAGGTCTTGAAGAAGAACGGTCGTGATGATGATGATCAAAGGGTCGAAGATGCAAAGACAAGATCGACGAAGAAGGTGAAAGGGTGAATATGATGCAGCGGATGAAAAGGGGATTGAAATGAACTTCCAAGAGAGATGGAAATCTCCTAGACTTCAGGCTCGAATTCAACTTAGATATTACACACTAAGAAGAAGACAAGTTGAGAAGATATTACTCACTTCTCAGATCAAACAAGTAGAAAAGAAGTTTTTATTAAAATGTTTGATGGTTTACAAAGAAGAGATACATGGTCTTTAAATAGGAGAAGGGGGGGGCGAAATAGAGAAGAGAAAACCCTAGACAACCTTGCAAGTTCAAGTTCAAGCTCATGCAAGATGTCTAGGAAATGACAAAACATTAAATGCAAAGTTTGAATGAGAAAGAGATAGAAAATGGGCCAAAGCTTTGTAATGGGCTTTGGACCACGAATTGGGCTGGCAAAGGGGGTCTAAAAATGTTACTTAGGCCTCATTAAAAACCTTGTCAAGAAAACCCAATGGGACAAAACTTGACCAAAGGAAAAAGAGCACCAAAGCAACACTTTACCCTTTACCGAGCACCTTGAGCTATGAGCATGGTGAATGTGGTTTGAGTCACGTCTTCTAGCTTCTTGTCCAACTCCTTAAGTATTGCATTGATGGCTTGGTTGAACCTCTTGGACTTTGACCTTGTTATAGGACCCGCCGAGACGATCAATGCTTCCTCCGCTTCTTCCGCTGGTACAAGCTGCTCCTCTGGTGCTTCCTCTGGTTCAAGCTGGTCCTCCGATGCTTCCTCAGGTTCAAGCTGCTCTTCAGGTCCGTGTGGTTCGGTTAAGCCATCCATGGTTTCATCATCCTCTCCCACTTGAAAAGGATTTGACCTCAAATCCGAATTATCTGCAAAATAAGGAAGAAGATCAGAAACGTTGAAACTGCCGCTAACTTTGTACTTACCTTGGAGGTCGAGTTGGTAGGCATTGTTGTTGATTCTTTTAAGCACTGTGAATGGTCCATCAATCCTCGACATTAGTTTGGATGCTCGCTCCTCCGGAAAACGCTCCTTCCTAAGATGAACCCACACTTGATCACCCTCATTGAAGATGACCTCTTTACGCCCTTTGTTCGCATACTTCTCATACAGCTTTGTCCGGGCCTCCAGATTCTCCTTAGCCTTTTTATGAACCTGTTTGACTAATTGACTAATTCGGCCTTTTTCTTGCCATCAAGACTTGATCTCTCACTCAAAGGTAAAGGCATTAGATCCAAAGGAGAAGTGGGGTTGAACCCATAAACAATTTCAAAAGGAGAAAACTTATTCGCAGAATGCATAGAATGATTATAAGCAAATTCAACATGCGGCAAGCAATCCTCCCAAGTTTTTAGGTTCTTTTTAATGAGCACACGCAACAAAGTGGACAGAGTTCTATTGACAACTTCAGTTTGACCATCAGTTTGCGGATGACATGTAGTAGAGAAAAGCAATCTAGTTCCTAACTTAGACCACAAAGTTTTCCAAAAATAACTAAGGAACTTAGTATCACGGTCAGAAACTATGGTTTTAGGTATACCATGCAAACGAACAACTTCTCTAAAGAACAAGCTAGCAACATGAGATGCATCATCAGTTTTATGACATGGAATAAAATGCGCCATTTTAGAAAAGCGATCAACCACCACAAAAATAGAATCCTTACCTGCCCTAGTCCTAGGCAATCCAACCACAAAATCCATAGATATATCAGTCCAAGGATGCAAAAGAATAGGTAAAGGGGTATACAAACCGTGGGATTGAACCTTAGCCTTAGCTTGTTTACAAGTAGCACATCGCTCACATAGGCGTTCAACATCTCTTTTCATGTGTGGCCAGTGAAAGTGTTCTTGCATCACCTTATAGGTCTTAGCAACTCCAAAGTGACCCATTAGACCTCCTCCATGTGCTTCCCTTAGAAACAATTCTCTCAAAGAAGAGTGAGGCACACAAAGTCTATTTTCAAAGAACAAGTAACCCTCATGGCGATAATACTTTCCAAAAGCGAACTTCTCACAAGATTGAAATATTTTGCTAAAATCAGAATCATTAGCATACAATTCTTTTATTTGCTCAAAACCTAGCAACCTTGCATCCAAAGAAGTAAGTAAAACATACCTGCGAGATAATGCGTCGGCAACGACATTATCCTTACCTTTTTTGTACTTGATAACATATGGGAATGTTTCAATGAATTCGACCCACCGCGCATGACGTTTGTTGAGCTTTTGTTAACCCTTTAAATGCTTAAGAGACTCGTGGTCAGTATGAATGACGAACTCCTTCGGCCATAGATAGTGTTGCCACGTTTGTAGTGCTCGGACCAAAGCGTAAAGCTCTTTGTCGTAGGTCGGATAATTGAGTGTAGCTCCTCCCAACTTCTCACTGAAGAACGCTATGGGCTTATGATCCTGCATCAAAACAGCTCCAATACCTATGCTTGAGGCATCACACTCAATCTCAAAAGTTTTCATAAAATTTGGAAGAATTAAAACAGGGGAATTAGTAAGCTTCTCTTTCAAGGCCTGGAAGGCATTTTCCTGTGCAGCTTCCCATTTGAAACGTCCTTCTTGATGACCTCCGTAAGCGGTGCGGCAATGGTGCTGAAATCCTTGACAAACCGTCGGTAGAATCCTGCTAAGCCTTGAAAGCTCCTCACCTCGCTCACATTTGTAGGACTTGGCCAATCTTTGATTGCCTTGACTTTCTCCTCATCAACCTTGATTCCATCTGCACTCACAACAAAGCCTAGGAAAACAAGATTATCTGTGGAAAAGGTGCACTTCTTATAATTCGCATAAAGCTTTTCCTTGCGAAGCAACTCCAAAACAAGTTTAAGATGCATGACATGATCATCTAAATTTTTGCTGTAAACCAAAATGTCATCAAAATAAACCACAACAAAATCACCAATATGCTTCCTAAGGACATGATTCATTAACCTTATGAAAGTGCTAGGCGCATTAGTTAACCCAAACGGCATGACTAACCATTCATAAAGCCCTTGTTTAGTTTTAAAAGCCGTTTTCCACTCATCACCTTCTTTCATGCGAATTTGATGATATCCACTTTTAAGATCAATTTTAGAAAAGATGCTAGAACCATGCAATTCATCAAGCATATCATCTAATCTAGGGATAGGATGGCGATACTTAACCGTTATGTTGTTGATGGCTCGACAGTCCACACACATTCGCCAACTCCCATCTTTCTTTGGTACTAACAACACTGGAACGGCACATGGACTCATGCTTTCTCGAATATGTCCTTTGTCCATCAGCTCATTCACTTGTCTTTCAAGCTCTTTGGCTTCGGTTGGGTTGGTGCGATAAGCTGGTCGGTTTGGTAGAGCGGCTCCTGGAACAAAGTCGATTTGATGTTCGATCCCTCGGATTGGTGGTAAACCAATGGGATTGTCTTCCGGAAACACATCCTTATAATCTTGCAAAACCAGCTCAATCTCACTCGGTAGCACCGGTTTAGGGTTAGTAGAACAAGCAAGAGTTTCTTTGTAAACAAATAGTAAACTATTGTGACTTACCTTGCTCTTACCCTTGTTATCGATTGGTTCAGTTTGTTTGGCGGTTCGCTGTTTCATGCTCAGCTGATCTAGATAGACCTCATGCGGCGTCATTGGAATGAGAGTCGTTTTGCGGCCATTGTATTCAAAGGTGTGTCGGTTGGTGAAGCCATCGTGCACAACTTGTCGGTCTGATTTCCATGGACGTCCAAGAAGAATGTGGCTAGCGTCCATCGGAAGTATGTCACACATGATCTCGTCCTGATACTTACCAATTGAAAGCGGCACCTTGACTTGCTCCTTGACATACATCTCTCCTTTCTCATTGAGCCATTGAAGCGCATAGGGTTTTGGATGCTTGAGAACTTCTAAGCCAAGCTTCTCCACCATAGTCCTACTCGCAACGTTAGTACAACTACCACCATCAATAATCAAACTACATACCTTGTCTTTGACTAAGCATCGCGTGTGGAACAAGTTTTCCCTTTGTGCTTGCTCCTCTGTTTTTGTTAGAACACTCAACGATCTCCTCGCAACAAGCAGCTCTCCTTTAGCTGGGGCTTCCAAACCCTCGTCCAATGAGTCGTTTTCCGAACGCTCATCTGCAGACTCAATCTCGCCGTTGTCTTTAAGAACCATGATCCTTTTGTTGACACATTCACTTGCGTAATGCCCAAGTCCTTGACACTTAAAGCAACGAATATCCCTTGTCCTCGTAATCACCTCCTTACCCTTACCTTTCGGGTCTGAATCTATTGGTTTCGGCTTGACGAATGGCTTGTAGTCCTTCTGGTAGCCGGGCTTGTCCTCCTTGTGGTAACTTGACTTACCTGAGTTGTAGCTGGTCTTAGCTATGTTGTAGCTGGATCGAGAGTTCTTCCTCTTGATTTGCTGTTCAAACAAGACTGCTTTGTGAAGCATCTCCTCGATTTCCACATAGTGCTGGGTCTCTAGACGATCTTGGATTTCGCGGTTAAGACCTCCCATGAATCGTGACATCATAGCTTCTCCATCCTCATGAATATCGGCTCTGAGCGTCAGGGTTTCCATTTCCTTGAAGTACTCTTCAATTGACCTGCTTCCTTGAACCAAATTCCTCAAACGCTGATGAAGATCACGATGATAGTAACTCGGCACAAACCTCCTACGCATGATGGTTTTCAGCTGGTTCCATGTCTCGATCGGTATGTCTCCGGTACGTCTACGGCTGGTAACAAGCTGATCCCACCAACTTAGAGCATAGTCGTAGAACTCGGTAGCAGCAAGTTTAACCTTGTAAACCTCGGTGATTTCTTGACAAACAAAGACTAATTCGATTTTCTGCTCCCACTCCAAGTAGGTATCCGGGTTGCTGGTTCCGTGAAAGGCAGGGATCTTGCACTTGAGGCCTCCCAAAGGATCTCTGGGCACTGGATGTTCTCATCGACGCCTCCGCTGACTGCTGTGTGAAGAACCGTGGCTGTAGTACTCCCTAGTCTTGTCGTTAGGTCTTGGTTCTTCCTGGTTCGGCCGTTGATGCTGATTAACTCCCCGGTTGGTTTGATTCAAGTTAAGAGCGCCAAATCTTGCATCAAGCATGGTCATGACAGACTTAAGGATCTTCTTTTCCAAGCTAGAAGTTGATGACTCTTCCTCTTCTGATGTCACCATGGTTCCTGAAAAGAAAAAAAAACAAAGATCCACCAGTAAATAGTTCTAAAAACACGTAAATGAAAACAGATCTGGGAAAATTATGAAAACGAATCCAAAAATTCTCAAATCAATTTTCAAAAATACTAGACTCAAAGACGATCCAAACTCAATTGATTTCGTAATTTTTGGACAAGTGAAACATTTTATAAAACTCTTGTAAGATGAAGCGACAGATCTGAAAATAAGAGAAAAGTGACGATTGGAATTCAAAACCTGGTTGCAGAGTGGTTGCTCTGATACCACATGATAGACTCCTGGCAAGGAATCTGCTCCCAAGAACACACTCCCAAGGTCTTGAAGAAGAACGGTCATGATGATGATGATCAAAGGGTCGAAGATGCAAAGACAAGATCGACGAAGAAGGTGAAAGGGTGAATATGATGCAGCGGATGAAAAGGGGATTGAAATGAACTTCCAAGAGAGATGGAAATCTCCTAGACTTCAGGCTCGAATTCAACTTAGATATTACACACTAAGAAGAAGACAAGTTGAGAAGATATTACTCACTTCTCAGATCAAACAAGTAGAAAAAGAGTTTTGATTAAAATGTTTGATGGTTTACAAAGAAGAGATACATGGTCTTTAAATAGGAGAAGGGGGGGGGGGGACGAAATAGAGAAGAGAAAACCCTAGACAACCTTGCAAGTTCAAGTTCAAGCTCATGCAAGATGTCTAGGAAATGACAAAACATTAAATGCAAAGTTTGAATGAGAAAGAGATAGAAAATGGGCCAAAGCTTTGTAATGGGCTTTGGACCACGAATTGGGCTGCCCAATGGGACAAAACTTGACCAAGGGAAAAAGAGCACCAAAGCAACACTTTACCCTTTACCGAGCACCTTGAGCTATGAGCATGGTGAATGTGGTTTGAGTCACGTCTTCTAGCTTCTTGTCCAACTCCTTAAGTATTGCATTGATGGCTTGGTTGAACCTCTTGGACCGTGACCTTGTTATAGGACCCGCCGGAACGATCAATGCTTCCTCCGCTTCTTCCGCTGGTATAAGCTGCTCCTCTGGTGCTTCCTCTGGTTCAAGCTGGTCCTCTGATGCTTCCTCAGGTTCAAGCTGCTCCTCAGGTCCGTGTGGTTCGGTTGAGCCGTCCATGGTTTCATCACTATCCGTGGTGAGGGAACGAATGTGGGGACCACCTATCTGGTCTTGTAAGAGGATTGTGAGCGTGGAGACGTCGGAGTGACGTCCAACTCCTACCGTGAGGTCAGGGTTAGGACAAATCGGGTAATAGTTGGGGTTGATACGTGTTGAACCCATGAAGAGTGACTCTTTCGTCTTGTCTAGCTCTTTCACGTTTAGATTCTCACCTAGAAACCGTAATAGTTTCTTTACTAGCGGTTTAGACTCGTTCATGTATTCTAACGTTTCGTGCCTAAAAATGTAACAAAACCAAAACAAACTTTTTAACAAGCCCTATATGATTATTGATTAGAAATGTAAATTTTAAATATCGTTTGTATCATATTTTACCTGCAAGCGTCAGGCCAAAGTTGTGATTCTTCATCTTCAGAGACAAAGAATAGGCTGAGATAATCTTTCCACTCGAGAGCTTAGCATGAGGACTAAAACTCGTCCCGTATCTCACATTCGCGGACAAAGACATCTCTCTTGACAACTTCCTTTTCTCTTCCACCGGTAAACCAAAGAATCTGTGCGTAGCTGCTTTCATATTTTCAAGAACTTCCATCGAAACGCCATGGTTGATCACCTGAAAGAAACCCCATTCTTCAGCAGCATCACATACAGCCTTCGAGACACTCTTCTCATCCGTATTTGACATGTCGATTACCGGTATGGATTCTTCTGTCTTGTCGTTTACGTGAAAGTTGATCAGTCGCTCTTCGAGTGGCTGAATGTATTGGTCGGGAAGAATCTTGATTCCGGTTTCAGATAAGTCTTTAACACCGTTACCTTTGTAGACGACGAAGTCGGTGACTTGGTCTCGGGTTGAGAATTGTGAAGCGGTTGTTTGATGCATTGTGATTTTGTATAGAAAGAGAGTTTTTTAAAAAGTAAATTTTCTTTGAGATAACCAAGGCTGAAAACCTAGACTAGTCCGTTTTTGTTTTTGCCTTTTGGTTTCTCAATTCGTAAAATTTGTTTTGTTAGAGCCAGAGGCTTAAGAGAATTTATAATATATGAATACATACAAATATTGAAAAAAGATGAAGAGGGACATCATGACAACAACTCCTTAGGAGGCTCTACTCTACGCATGTTTTTTCGAATCTACATGTATGTTTTTTCTCTCGAAAAATGCAATCTGTTGTTGTGAAACACTTGTGGACTCTATAGACCGGCCTGCTCACAGCCCGTTAAGACATGGCCTTACGGCCCATGTACGGTCCGCGCATGTACAGCCCATCGGCCATTGCTTTACGGCCCATGGCGTATTCTATGTACTTGTTTGGTTTATGGGCTTTAGCCTTTGTACTCCTATTATATATACTTGTAAACCTCGACATTCATCAATAAGACTAAGAGATTTCGCTCCCTAAATCCTCTAGTTTACAACACGTTATCAGCACGATAGCCTCTAACCCTAAAACCCTAAAAGCAGCCGCCGCTTCCCAAACCCTAAAACCCTAAGGCAGCCGCCGATCTTCTTCTCTCTTTCACAAACCCTAAACCGCTTTCGTTCTTGCTTCCATCCAAGACCAAACACCTTTCTGTTCGAAGATCTCCTTGTTCACGAGTATACCTTAAGCTCGTGATCAAGCTTCTATCGACAACTTGATCGAGGTTCGTGGTCCGTGTTTGGGGGTGAGTTCGTGTGTTCGTGGTACGTGATTCTGGACAAGAGAAGTACAAAGGAGCGGTTCGTGGGAAGCTGTTCGTGGTTCGCGGTAGCTGTTCGCGGAAGTTGTTCGTTGTTCTGTTCGTGGTTCTGTTCGTGGTCCTGTTCGTGATCCGGTTCGTGGTTCTGTTCGTGGTCCGTGAGCGAGAGAGAGTTAAAACCGAGGTCTGTTAGCTCCCGGTCCATATCCAGTCAGATCCAAATCGGTGAAAGGTAAAGATATGGCTGAACCCTCTTAGAACCCTATTATCGAACATGAACATTAACAAACTATTAAACCCTAATACATCCAAGTACATAAACAAACAAACCTTAAAGTTATATCCATGTAAATCTTAAAATCGGATTGCATAGGGCTGTTAGGTTGTTTGTAAATTGCACCAAACTATTTCAAACATGAAATCGAATTTGGTTGTTTGGATTGTTTGTTGCATAAGAGCCTAGAACTTGAATTTGTTAAAATCGAATATTGTTAAACTGTTCTAGGATTTAAAACTTGGATCATTCATGCATCATAATAAAAATTGGATCATTGTATAGGATGTTAGAAAATCGATTGCATGAATCCATCCTTAGGATTTCTTAAACTCGAAAATTTAGTCTTTTGTTCTAGGGTTGAAAATTCCGATTAAACTAAAAACTTTTGTTAAGTTCCTTTAAACATTAAAACATGAAATCGGAAATTAAAACTATGGTTAGGATAAGTTCCTAATCGGTTATATTAATTATCTAAAACCGTTGAAACAATATTTACTAAATCTTAAACTAAAAGGAAATTTTAAGAAAAAGGAAATCCTATCTAGAATTAAGGAAATTGTTGCATGCATACATATTTGATTTTGTTATCTTTGCATGCATGAATTTAAACCATACGAAATCTATAATAGACAAGGGCATGTTTCGGTCTCAAATACCGCATGGCCCAAGGCATGTTTCGGTCTTAAATACCACATGACCTGAATAAATATTTGTTGCATGATTCGATCTCAAATATCGCATGCTAACTATCGGTTGTCTATATTATATGCAGATGGCAAACCTCAAAAGCCTAGACTATCCCATCTTGCAAGCTTCTGGAAAGAGCTACTTGGAATGGGTGAAAGACACCGAAATCCACCTAAGGTCAAACGGCCTAGCTGGTTGCATTGATGAGGAAGTTGAGAGCACTGACAAGAAAAAGAATAAGTGTCTCCAACATATGCACCATCATATTGCGGAGAGTCTCAAAAGTCAGTACCTCTTCATAGACAATCCACTCGCCCTTTGGACACAACTTAAACGCTGTTACGGGCACCAAAAGACGGTGCTCCTTCCAAAGGCCGAGTTTGATTGGAAGAACCTAAGGATCCAGGATTACAAATCCGTGGAGGAGTATAACTCTGAGCTTTTTAGGATTGTCTCACTCCTTAGGTTATGTGGAAAAGAGGTGACTGAAAGGGAGCTGATAGAAAAGACTTTGTCTACTTTCAGCCCTAACAATAGAGTTCTTCAGCAACAGTATCGGCATCAAGGCTTTGCCGATTATGGGGCACTCATTGAATGTTTACTGCTAGCTGAGCAGAATGATGAGTTGCTGCTGATGAACAGTGCTATGAGACCTCCCGGTACAGCCCCATTACCGGAAGCAAATAAGGTTGATTTGGGAAAGAAAACTGCAATGGAGTCTAAGGAGCCAAAAGAGCCCCATGAGACCAACTACGTCCACAGAGAAAGACACTACGACCAAGGCCGTGGTCGCAGAGGACGTGGTGGCCGTGGCGGCCGTGGCGGACAGGCCGGCCGAGGAGGCCGCGGACGTGGTGGTAAGGGCCGTATGTCCTTTAAACCACACACCAAGGTCAAATCGGTCTGCCACAGATGTGGTATGTCAAACCACTGGTCCAAGACTTGTAGAACTCCCAAACACCTCATTGATGCATACCAAGAAGTTCTAAAGAAAAATCCGGAAGCCAACTATGCGTACATCAATGATGAAGGAGACTTCGATCATGAGAATGACGACTTGCTAGAGACTTCCGATTGCCTTCATATGGATGATTGATTTTCGTTTTATTTTGGTTTAATTTCAATACTTTTATGCTTTATTTTCCTTTATTGTATTGGATGATTATTTTAATTTAAATGCAATGGTTCTTTTATTTTATAATTGTCTTATTAAAATACAAAATTATGTCCTATTTATAGAAATGGCCAAGGACATGAGTGAACTAGTGGTGGACAGTGGATCCAGCCACACTATACTAAGAGACAAAAGATATTTCATAAATCTTAAAATGAAAAGTGCAAATGTTAGTACAATTGCGGGTATAGCCAACATGATAGAAGGCTACGGCCAGGCTCACGTTTTGTTGCCTAATGGCACACACATTGAACTAAGTGATGCCCTATACTCACCCAACTCTAAGAGAAACTTATTGAGCTTTAAAGATATAAGATTAAATGGTTATCATGTTGAAACCAAGGGTGAAAGAACTAAAGAATTCCTATACATTACAGAAAATGTAAATGGCCAAAAGAAGGTCCTAGAGACCATACCTGCACTAGCCACTGGTTTATACCATGCTAGGATAAACATGATAGAAGCTAACATGGCTAAGCACAAAATGTTCACTGAACAATTCACTCTATGGCATGACCGTTTAGGCCACCCGGGTTCGAACATGATGCATAAAGTGATTAAGAGTTCGAATGGGCACAACCTTAAAGAGAAAAAGGTTTTCCCTAAAAATCTCAATTGTGTAGCATGTGCACAAGGGAAACTAATCATAAGACCGTCACCAGTAAAAGTCACAAAGGAGACTTTACATTTTCTGGAAATGATACAAGGTGATATATGTGGACCAATACACCCACCATGTGGGTCGTTTAGATATTTCATGGTTATGATCGATGCATCAACCAGATGGTCTCACGTTTGCTTGTTATCCACAAGGAACCTAGCATTTGCTAGGCTGTTGGCTCAAATCATAAGATTAAGAGCACACTTTCCGGACTTTCCACTTAAGACTATACGTCTAGATAATGCTGGTGAATTTACATCCCAAGCGTTTAATGATTATTGTATGTCCATGGGGGTGAGTGTGGAACATCCTGTGGCACATGTCCATACACAAAACGGATTAGCTGAATCCTTCATTAAACATATACAATTAATAGCTCGACCATTGTTAATGAGATCGAAGCTTCCTGTGTCGGCTTGGGGACACGCGGTCTTACATGCAGCAGAACTCATACGCATCAGGCCATCTAGTGAACACATATATTCACCATCCCAACTATTATCGGATCAAGAGCCAGACTTATCCCATCTCAAAACATTTGGTTGTGCCGTTTATACACCCGTTGCTCCACCACAGAGAACGAAGATAGGACCTCAAAGGAGGATGGGAATATATGTGGGATATGAGTCTCCCACCATTATAAAGTATCTTGAGCCATTGACAGGAGATCTATTTAAGGCCAGATACGCGGACTGTCAATTCGTTGAGTCCGAATTCCCTACGATAGGTGGTGAGACCGGCAAGCTGGTCAAGGAATTAACATGGAATCAAACATCCTTAAATTGGCAAGATCCTCGAACTCTAGCATGTGATGCAGAGGTTCAAAAGATTATACATTTACAACAGCTAGCTAATCAATTGCCAGATTCCTTTGCTGACCCAAAGAGAGTAACAAAATCGTACATACCAGCTTGCAATGCACCAGTACGTATTGATGTTCAAAAGGAACACAATAAACAAGTTGCTATAGAGTCTAAACCACGTTTGAAACGAGGTAGACCGTTAGGTTCCAAAGATAAAAATCCTCGAAATTCTAAAGGTGCAAAACAGACCGAAGTTCAGGGAATTATCGAAAAACCAGACATGGCCGCGGAAATAATTAATGTACCAGGTGAAGTTCAGGACGCTGAACCTCAAGAACCTGAAGGAATTGATAACAATGAGGTATCAATCAATTACATAATGTCTGGAATAAAATGGAACCGGAAAAATGTCGACATTGATGAAATATTTATATACAAGGTAGCACTTGAGATAAATGAGGATCTAGAACCCACATCCATATTAGAGTGCACTCAAAGTAAAGATTGGCTTAAGTGGAAAGAAGCCATTGATGTGGAGTTAAACTCTTTGAAGAAGAGAAGTGTGTTTGGTCCGATCTTAAGGACGACACCTACCATTAAACCAGTTGGACACAAGTGGGTCTTTGTAAGAAAGAGAAATGAGAAAAATGAGATAGTGAGATACAAAGCACGGCTTGTAGCACAAGGATTCTCTCAAAGACCCGGCATAGATTATGAGGAGACATACTCTCTTGTGATGGATGCAACGACTTTTAGATATCTAATAAGTCTGGCCATAAGAGAAAATTTGGATTTACGGTTAATGGATGTTGTAACCGCCTATTTATATGGTCCACTGGATAATGAGATTTATATGAGATTACCAGAGGGTATAGAACATAAAGGTAAAAGTGGTTCTCGAGACCAATACTGCATAAGGCTAGACAAATCGCTTTATGGACTGAAACAAAGTGGTCGAATGTGGTATAACCGACTAAGTGATTATTTAGCCAAGAAAGGCTATAAGAACGACCCAATCAGTCCATGTATATTCATAAAGAAGTTTGCAAACAAAGGATTTGTGATAATAGCAGTCTACGTGGATGATTTAAACATCCTCGGTACCTCTGGGGAAATCGCCCAAACTGTATAATACCTCAAGAAAGAATTTAAGATGAAAGACCTAGGCAAAACAAAATTCTGTTTGGGATTGCAGCTTGAGTACAATAATAATGGGATCCTTGTGCATCAAAAGGCATACACAGAAAAAGTACTCAAGATATTTAATATGGAGCAAGCTCACCCATTGACTAGCCCAATGGTTGTTAGAAGCTTAGACTTGGATAAAGATCCATTTGCTCCTAAGAAGGCCAATGAAGAAATTCTTGGACATGAAGTGCCTTACCTCAGTGCTATAGGAGCGTTAATGTTCCTGGCTAGCCACACTAAATCGGACATATGCTTTGCCGTGAACCTCCTAGCAAGATATAGTTCTTGTCCGACTATACGGCACTGGAATGGTATTAAACACGTCCTACGGTACCTGCGAGGGACGGTTGATTTTGGTTTATTTAATACTAACCATAACCAAGAAGGTCTAGTTGGTTTTGCTGATGCAGGTTATCTATCCGATCCACACAACGGTAAGTCACAAACAGGTTATGTGTTTACGCACGGTGGTACAGCGATCTCTTGGCGTTCGATGAAGCAGACTCTTGTGGCCACATCGTCAAATCACGCGGAGATCCTAGCCATCCATGAAGCCAGCTGTGAGTGTGTTTGGTTGCGGTCCATGACTCAGCATATTCGGACGGATAGCGGCTTAGAAGACAGCAAGGAAGCAACCGTCATCTACGAGGACAATACGGCTTGCATCGCCCAGCTCAAGGAAGGATACATCAAGGGAGATCGGACGAAGCACATACTGCCGAAGTTCTTCTTCACACATGAACTACAAAAGGCCGGAGAAGTTCAAGTGGTGCAAGTACAATCATGTGACAACTCAGCCGATCTCTTCACCAAAGCATTGCCGACATCAACGTTCAAGAAGCTCTCGCACAAGATTGGAATGTGGAGGCTTCAGAACTTGGAGTGATGTTTGGATCAGGGGGAGCAATGTGTGCTGTACTCTTTTTCTTTCACCAAGGTTTTGTCCCATTGGGTTTTCCTGGTAAGGTTTTAATGAGGCAGCATCCCCTAAGCACATTGCGGCGATCCCATCCAACATGGCACGGTCATCTTGTCCAAGGGGGAGTGTTGTGAAACACTTGTGGACTCTATAGACCGGCCTGCTCACAGCCCGTTAGGACATGGCCTTACGGCCCATGTACGGTCCGCGCATGTACGGCCCATCGGCCATTGCTTTACGGCCCATAGCCTATTCTATGTACTCATTTGGTTTATGGGCTTTAGCCTTTGTACTCCTATTATATATACTTGTAAACCTCGACATTCATCAATCAATAAGACTAAGAGATTTCGCTCCCTAAATCTTCTAGTTTACAACATCTGTGACATAATGGATACGTCAAAATGATGATAGATATGGTTGCACGTATTCAGAATAAGGAAAAAAAGAGTGGTATAGATCATTTGAATATCACTTAGGCCGAGTGTATACAATTATCTATAGAACTCTACATATTTAGCATAAAACAAAGAGTGTTACTGGCATATCTAATAAAACAAAGATAGATATAGACACATAACATAGAGTCCTGCCGTGTGCAAATTTATAAAATATATGTTAAAAGTTGATAGCTAATGGGTGATGCCTAAAGAATCATTGACTTTTCTGGTGGATCCGAAGAAATAAGATATGGTCATACCTTTTCTCTTGTTCAAACATGACAGAAATTTGATGTATTGGTTGATTTTTTGAAGTTATGGCATAAATAGAGAGATTGGTTTATCATAGAACATGTAATTTACTTACATGTCGCTTATAAGATGGTGAAGGAGTCAAGAAAAACAGAATCTTTCGCGCACTGTATACTCTGAACAGAAACCATAATTCCATTGGAAAAGGTAGAAGAAGACATCATCAAAAATCATGGGAACATGGATATCCGTGATTTTACAGAACAGGCTCAAACTCTTAAGTTTTGGTAAGAAAAATCTCTTTATATGTATACAATGAACTCACATTGAATCATCAGAATCTTCTGATTCACTTCTCTCCGGCTCAGCTTCTGCTGGGTTACTACTAGTGCCTGTCTCAGGAGCTTCATGCTTTTCAACAGGTGTAGGTGAAGAAGATACTTTATTATCTTCATTAGGAGCATTCTCGTTCGCAGCTGCTTCTTCTTGTTCATTTACCTAAACAAAAAGGGTTCAGAGTGACGAATGAAGTTACTAAATCGATTTTTATCCCGAGGACCAGATATTGTCACATCATGTATTAAAATGAAAGTAATCTTACATTTTCTATCGTTCCGCCACTCAAGATATTCAACAAGTCTCTCTCAACCCGCTGTACAAGCTCCGGCTGCAAACATTTTGGCAATGGCTAAGTTAACAGAACAGCTATATACAAGTATTAGTGAAGCCTAGTTGATGGATTGATAAAATAGTAAATGCACATTACATTAAGGTCAGGCTCTCGACGAAATCTTCTCTTTCGAGCATCTTTCATTGGAGGAGTTAAACCATGTCTGTATTCAACTGTATTAGGTGCAGGATCACCTGGCTCCCTGACCATGATCATCTGTGTAACAAATCAAAGTATTCATATTACTTTGTAGTCAAAATTTATAATGCTTAACACATGTTAGCAAAACAAGGATCGAGTAAATTGATTTTACCTGAAATTATCAGCAGTTTTGACTAATGCACAATCATCATAAGTTTTAAAAGACTCAACAACAGCAGGAAGATCAAGTAGAGACGCCGGGAACTCTTCGTTTCCAATCATAAACGTCCCGCTTCTCCCATCCTCTGCAAATTCAGTTCACACAATAACCTTAAATATTAAGTTTGTTTGCTCTAGAAACAATGCAAATCGATTCTCCAAACAAACTTTAGTCCTCAGTCAGATTCAAGAAAGATGCAACAAGAATGTCTTTCAGCTTCTCTGATAAAACATACAATTCTTAATCAGATTCAAGAATGAGGCAAGAAATATGTCTTTCGACTTCTCTAAACAACACATTCACACAACATTAAGTTGCTAAAAGGTAGATTCCTACACAGACTTTGATCCCTAATCAGATTCAAGAATGTCTTTCAGGTAAAGAACATTCAAGAACTCATTGCTAGACGCAAGAAGCAAACTTTAGGTACTGAGTATAAAAATCTCAATCCGCGACACACTCCTGAGTCTAGTTTCCGATAAAAAGGATATAAATTTAAGAAAAAGGAAGAAACTTTGGACGATGAAACACAAAATGATGTACCAAAAAAGAGACAAAACCCTAGAAAAAAGTTGGCACCTGAGAAACACAAATCCAAAGGGATTTCGTCGGAAGTAGAAGCCTCCTCGCTCAAAAGCCGATCAATTCGCTCTGAAACAGACGGTGGAACCCTAAGTATGAACTGTTCTTCCATTAAAAGGTATCAATCAACGGCTTATAACTCGAAATCTTCTTATATCTTCGCGAATTGGATTATGCAGAGAGAGAGAACGAGAGAGAGAGAGAGAGAGAGACACGATCGCTTTGGTTATGTAATGTTTTACTTTTTACAAGTTTAGAAGAGAGAGAAAGACAAAACGTTCCAGAAGAATCCTATAAGTTAATTTGTTATTTCTATTTTCTCTCCCCTGTAGGTTTCAAAATTTATGTTTTTGACCCAAATAGTTTAAAGGTAACAACAAAACCCAGTAGTTGGAGAAACTAATCATCATCAATTGGCTAATTTAATTATATTGATTTCAATCTCTCTTAGATAATATTATAGTATTTTGATCTTAAAGAACAGAAAAACAACCAAAATTAGGCCTTGAACCTTTAAAAATGGAAGATAATGAATTATAAATTGGAATGGACCATCAATAAAAGTAGCGAGTCTTTAAGGCAAGATATAAAATTTTGAAAGAAATTTGGGAGTTTACATGTAAAATTAATAGTATAAAGAAACCCTAAGAAGTCGCTCATGGATCAAAATCTTTTCTCCAATTCTCTCTCTCTCTTGCAGCATCGCTTCTCCGTCAATCGTCACCGCCGAACTTTGTTCACCGGTAAACTAAATTTATCTTCTTTTGTTATGATTTTAGTTTTCAATTGGAAAAAAAAAATATGATCTTTCTAGAGTAGCGAGTTGTATGTTGTATCTTGTAAGTATTTTAGGGATTGGAGTTGGTGATTTCAAAACTAGACTAGATTGAATGCTACTTTGCAGTTCTCTTGGACGTTGTTCTTGCAGCTCTTGTGTTTTGTGTTCTCGAATACCCTACCTTTTTCTTGTGCATGTTCTAATCTAGATTGTGTTGGCTGAGGTTGAAGAAGCTTCGATTCAATGAGGGGAAGGAGCTACACTCCGTCACCACCAAGGGGTTATGGGAGGAGGGGTCGAAGCCCAAGCCCTAGAGGCCGATATGGAGGTCGTAGCAGAGACCTGCCCACCAGTCTTTTGGTTCGCAATCTACGCCATGATGTCAGGTACATGTTGTGACTTCTATATTGTTCTCTTCAGTCTTAGGATGATTTTTTTTTTGTTTTTGTTTGGACACCTCTTGAAAGCTTAAAATGACACCCTTTAAGCATATTTAGGCGTGATGTTCTCTTAAATGTACTGTTAAGGCGTTCAAAAAGTTGATTTATATATCCTCTGAGCTATCTTGATAACGATGTTTGGTTTGATGAACTCTTGTTTTGTGATTGAAATCTAAAAGGAAGATATAAGACGGGTTCTCTCATGAGTGTATCTTTTTACATTTTTAGGGTTCATGTAAACCAGAGTACTTTGTTGTTGACTTTGACACCACCAATCTTAGTGTATCTTCATTTCCTGTCTTTTAGATTAATGTAATTCTCTGCTTACATCTTATCCTTTTCTTCAGGCAAGAAGATCTCAGGAGGGCATTTGAGCAGTTCGGTCATCTCAAGGACATTTACTTGCCAAGGGACTATTATACTGGGTGAGCATTTTGGTAGATAGGACATCTAGTGTTTCAACACTTGATTTTTACTTATGTTCTGATTATAGAATATCTCTTTCTTTTCGTCTTCTTTCCACCTTTCTTGAATCTTTGTTTTTTGCTACATCTATCTCCCTTTCCTTTTCCGTTCTTTCATCTCTGTGCGTCTCCTAACGGATATTAGGGCTTTCTGAGAATCTTCTTAAGTGCGCTGATTTCATAAATCAAATTTAGGCTCCATACATTTTCATAATTTTCTGTGACATGAGATTCATCATTTTGTGGTCTTAAACCACCATTATCTGGTGTCGTAGAGGGTGGAGTAGTCTTTTTGTATTTCCTTAAGGAGAAGGATACAATGTTTATATGTTGTGAACGCACTATGAGGTGAGTTAATTGAAGTTGTTGAGGTTTAGCAGTGAATTTAAAGAATTGAAGACATCAAAGAAGTAATTAGAGTTCTTATGAAGATGTTCTATATGGTAGTGAAGAGTTGAAGTGAAGTTGGGTTTGTATTCTATATGAAGATGAATCAAGTCTTCAAGAAGTCATCTTTAGACTGAACTTGCAAGGCTAGCAGGCAAGTGCTTGCTTATTTTTTCATGTTTACTGATATCTTCTGTTGCAGGGGATCATGTTGTGTGAGTTGTCCGTCAACAGGATTGTGTTGTAAAGTGGTACATCTTCCTGGTCATTTTGTATGTTTGGTTTCTTGTCTGAGATTTTTTTCGTTCTATATGTTTAAATGCAGAGATCCACGAGGTTTTGGTTTCGTTCAATTTGTGGATCCTGCTGATGCTGCAGACGCAAAACATAACATGGATGGTTATGTTCTTCTTGGCCGTGAGTTGACTGTCGTGTTTGCAGAAGAGAACAGGAAGAAACCGACTGAAATGAGGGCAAGGGAGCGTGGTGGAGGAAGGTGCGTGGAGCTTTTTTTCTTTTTGAACTATACTGTTTATCATCAAATATCCGAGAAGTTTTTAACATTTCTTTTATTCGTATGAGCAGCAGATTTCGGGATAGAAGGCGTAGTCCCCCTCGCTACTACTCTCGCTCTCGTTCTCCTCCCCCTCGACGTGGTAGATCTCGGTCACGGAGCGGTGGCTACTATTCTCCTCCCCCTAGAAGACACCACCGAAGGTTTCTACATGTTTCTGTCTGAGCTCGATTACAAATTCCTCCACCCGATTGAGTTTTAGATGCTCACTAACTCTCTATTGTCACAGGTCTATCTCGCCCAGGGAAGAGCGTTATGATGGGAGGAGGTCATACTCGCGCTCACCAGCCTATAATGGCTCAAGGCGTCGCAGCGTAAGTCCAGCCAGAGGTAAGAGCCACAGCATAAGCCCCAGCCCTAGAAGAAGCATAAGTCGTAGTCCTAGAAGAAGCATAAGCCGTAGCCCTAAAAGAAGTCGGAGTCTGAGCCGCAAGAGAAATAGGAGCTTGAGCCCGAGAAGAAGCATAAGCCGTAGCCCTAGAAGAAGCAGAACCCCGAGGAAAAGCAGAAGCAACACTCCTGAACCAGCCAGAAGCAGGAGCCAGAGCCCGCATGATGAAGGAGATCGTTCACCAAGCCAGTGATTGATTCTTCACTCTCTTGCTAGTCTTCTCTAGATTATGGTTGTGTCGCGTACCCTTATTCTAAGAAAAAATTAAGATGATACTGAAAATATGAGAATTTTATGTAGGGTGGAATTTGGCTTTCTTATGTTATGATATATGGAGCATGTGGGAACATGGTACTGTTTACTCTATATGTTCTTTTAAGATACAACCTTGGATTTTTGTGGAAGTTGCAAGATTCGTCAAGTCAACCAAATAAATCTCTTTAAGAGATCCTGCATACCTACTTCTCTGGTGACCAAAATAACCCCTTGGTGAAATGGAATTATTCACAGGAAATTGGTGTGTGTTAGACTACTATGCGGAAGCGTGAAACCGGAAACGTACCTACACCGGTTTAGTGATGAATATGGCATGAATCGTCTGAGAACTGATGCAGAGATCGGGGTTGAAATCACAGATGGAAATCAACCACAAGCCACCGTTCAAGTGCTCTTTCCGTTGATCTCTCGAAGCTTTCTCTCTCTAGAATGTTTTACTCTCTCTCTTTCAATGACAATGGACACAAGTGTTGTCCAAGTTTTTTTTCATGTCTCTGCGTAATCCTCCTTTTATATACAAGGCAAGAGACTTCACGAACAGCCACAAATGAGTTTCGCATCTTTTAGAAAACTTCTCTATTACACCGGTTCAATTAAACCGGTTCGGTATGCTCCAAATCATGGGCGCAAACCGACCACAAACCAACATCTCCCACTCGCACATGATAGGGAGCATAATTAATACTAGAGAAATATTAGAGTTCAGCTCGAGAATCGAAACATGGAAACCATACAACAAATGAACTGTGCGACCCTGCGAGTACACCTGCACTTGGGAGCTAAACTATGCACCTGTTAGGAATACATAACTGCTACAACCCTAAAGAAAATAATTGCATTTCAGCATGTCTCGCTGTCCCCCAAACTCATTTATCTTTTACATCAATCTTAATATATCTTATCCCTATAGCATATGTTAGACATTTCACATCATGTGTTCACTATATTCAAACTCCAATTGAGCGATATAGTGGCTGGCCAGCAAACACATATGTCAATGTAAAATCAAATAGTTTTTCCCTTCCGTACTTATGTCTATCCGTTCTAAACTAACCGCTTTCCTAGCATGTCCCATAAGGCTAATTATTCCATCACCATTGGATAAACATACTAAAGTAGCGAACATTAGCTTATCCCTTCAGAACATAGACGAAGGTTCAAGGGTAACTCTTGAAACCATAGTGTGGTTTATAGGAACTCACATTGCGGATGATAGGGATTATAAATAAAATATCATTTGCTTCCTATATTGTCGGACTAGCACATGTGGTATGACTCACATGTCATAGTAGTTAACTCTTTTCAAAAAAAATATGTCAATTGGTTAAACCAAGTACTACTATGAGGATCAAGCTACTATCATCTCGCTGTCTAGCGCCTGATTATGTACTTATCCCGCTCTTCCAAGTATTCATGATTTTGGGTCAATCATGATTGATATGTTAATAAGCATATCTCATCTTGACTCTTTATCAAGGCAACATTAACTAGCCTTACAAAGGCAAGCTCCCACTAGCGCCAAGCTGGTCATGTCTCATCTCAACATCTCACAAAGAAATTTGAGGCGATTGTTCATGTGAGTGAACCAATCTCCTACTTGGTGACACTTCTTATTATTTATGTGTAATATGCAAACATAAAAAAAATTGACTGATGTATATGATATCGAGAAAAATATATATATCATTAAATATATATGTAACATCCAATACAAATACAACGTCAAATGACAAATTTTTCATAAGTACACAAATCAAATTCTACGCAGACCTAAAGCTCGAACATGAGCGAGATAAACATCTCTTGGGATGGGTTTGGTAAATGGATCAGCTACCATCCTATGCGTAGATATGTACTTAATGACCACCTCCTTATTTGCCACAATGTCTCTCACGAAATTATTTTTGATTGCAATGTGCTTTGTCCTTCCATGATACTTATGATCTTTCAAGAAAGCAATACACGCTTGACTATCACAATGAATAGTCACAAGGCACGAAGCCTCTGGAGTGATCTGTAAGCTTTCTAAGAATCTTCTTAGCCATACAGCTTCTTGGACTGATGCTGAACATGCAATGAACTCAGCTTCCATTGTGGATAGAGCTGTACAAGATTGTTTCTTGCTACTCCAAGTGATAGCACCATTATTAAGCAAGAAAACATATCCTGAAGTCGATTTGCGTCCATCCATGTCGCCACCATGGTCGGCGTCTGTATAACCCATTAAATGCAAATCACTTCCTTGATAACACAAGGAATAGTCCATTGTTCCTTTCAAGTATCTAAGAATTCTCTTCACTGCCATCCAGTGTTTCCTCCCGGGGTTTGACTGGTAACGACTTACTAAGCCAACAGCATAACAAATATCCGGCCGGGTGCACATCATAGCATACATCAAGCTGCCCACAGCACTAGAGTATGTGACTTTTTCCATCTCTCGTTTCTCTTCAAGGGTCTTAGGGCACATATCAAGGTTTAGGCTTTCACCTTTCGCAATTGGAGTGTCAATGGGGTTACTGTCAAGCATCTTAAACCTTTCAAGGATTGTACGAATATATGACTCTTGTGAAAGAGCTAATAAATTCCTTGATCGGTCTCGGTATATCTTAACACCGAGAACATAATCAGCTTCTCCCATATCCTTCATCTCGAAATGAGATGATAACCATTTCTTAATAGTCATGAGAAACTCCATATCATTTCCAGCCAACAATATGTCATCGACATATATAGATAGAATTACAAAGGATTGTCCAGTGCTCTTGACGTAGACACAATGGTCTTCACTAATCATCGTAAAATCATAAGAGGTAATAGCTCGATGAAAGCGAAAATACCACTGCCTAGAAGATTGTTTTAGGCCATATATTGAACGTTTGAGCTTGCAAACTTTGCGCTCTTGGCCATCTACAACAAAACCAACTGGTTGTTCCATGTAGATTTCTTCTTCTAGTTCCCCGTTAAGAAACGCAGTCTTAACGTCCATTTGATGTAATTCTAAATCTAATCCGGCGACTAAGGCTAGAATAAGGCGAATTGAGGCAAACCTCACCACTGGTGAAAACGTTTCCTCATAATCTATACCTTCTTGTTGGGTATATCCTTTCGCCACCAAGCGAGACTTATACCTATCTATGGATCCATCCGCCTTTCGTTTGATCTTAAAAATCCACTTGTTTCCGATCGCTCGACGTTCTGGCGGAAGATCAACCAAGTCCCATACTTGGTTTACCTTCATAGATTCTAGTTCTTCTCCAATTGCAATATTCCATTCATCTGATTTTGGGCAAGAGAGAGCCTCATAAACAGTTCGAGGCTCTAAGTCATCATGCAGAGCAACCATGAAAGCTTCCCCTTCGATCTCAAAACGACGTTGGGGAATGTTTTCACGTCTACTTCTACGCACCTCTGACTCTTGTGATTCCATCCTATGAGAATCACTAACCAATGTATCTCTCCCACTAAGTTGAGATAGTTCTCGTGAACTTTCACCAACTTCCACAGATTGGTTAGTAGAAGTAACATTAGTCGGGTCATCCATCTCTTGAAGATGAAATGCCTTATCAATCTCTCCCCTTCGAGGAAAGTCATTTTCCAAGAATGTAACATCTCGTGATTCGATTTCTGTTATACCTCCATCTGAGTGTTCGCCGATAAGCACATAACCCTTAGAGTGCTCAGAATATCTTATAAAGATACACTTCTTTCCTCTAGGACCCAATTTTCCATGAGGATGAGAAGTATCGCGAACAAATGCTGCAGACCCCCAAGGTCGTAGATGCATTAGGTCAGGTTTTCTCCCTTTCCATTACTCATAAAGAGTAGAAGTAACAGATTTAGAGGGCACACAATTAAGTACATAGGCAGCAGTCATTAATGCATCACCCCAATATGAAATTGGAAGGTTAGCTTGTGCCATCATAGACCTAACCATTTCAAGAAGCGTTCGATTTCTTCTTTCCGCTACACCATTTTGTTGCGGTGTATATGGGGTAGTCAATTGCCTGACAATACCTTTTTCATCACACAATTCTTTGAATTGTTCAGATAAGTATTCACGACCTCGATCTGTTCTCAAACACTTGATCGTCCTCTCCAATTGATTTTCGACCAAAGTGATGTAACGTCTAAAACACTCTAGTGCTTCTGATTTATGAGAAATCAGGAACACATGCCCGAATCGAGTGAAATCATCTATAAAGGTGATAAAATATAAAGCCCCATGCCTTGCCCTCACATTCATCGGACCACAAATGTCGGAATGAATTAAATGCAATGGATATTCAGCTCTAGTTGCTTTTCCAAATGGTTTCCTTTTTGCTTTTCCGGCTAAACATGGTTCACATGTGTCAAGATCTATTCGGGCGAGAGAGCCGAGAAGGCCTTCTCTAGCCAATCTATTCATTCGATCAACACCAATATGACCAAGTCTAGAATGCCACACATTTATTTCAACATTTGTAGAACTTGTGACATATGAAAAACTTTGATCAACATAACTAGTAGTAATATTCGTAGTACAATCAAGTACAATAAAACCATCACAAGCATAACCATAACCGTAGTACACAGACCCTAGAGTAATTTTTAAACACATGTCATGGAAATTCAAACCAAATCCTAACTTATGTAAAGCTAAAACAGAGACAAGGTCCCGACGGATTTCAGGAGCATACAAGACATCATGTAAAATAAGTGTTCTTCCGCCACTCATGTGTAGCTGACAAGTGCCAAACCCAGTACCGCAACCTTGGAGTTATTTCCTACATACAACCATCTTGAACCTTAGGTATCCGCCGGTACTCGACATACGCATCTCGATTCCTAGTTACGTGGTCTGTTGCTCCTGAGTCTACAATCCACAAAGGATGAGATTCGGTAAGCATAACACAACTAGAAACAAAAGCATATTTGCAAGTAGAATTTAAGGATAATACCTTCTTTGCCTCAGTGCATTCACGAGCAAAGTGACCCATGGAGCTACAGTTGTAGCATTTTATTTTGGTCATATCCTTTTTCCTTCCACGCTTGCCACGCTTGGCAAATTTTTTCTGCTTCTTAAGATTAGGTTGATAGGGAGCCTTGTTTCCTTTGTTACCTCTCTTGCGCTTCAAGCTTGAGCTTGAACTTGCAACATTGGCCTCATTGAAGGGTTTAGCAGCCTCTAAGCGCTCATCCTCTAACTCAAGATGACGTGATATATCCTCAAAGGATTTCACATTAACATTATGCGTCATTTGAACCTTCATATGGTCCCAACTTTCAGGCAACGAGCGGAGAACTGCTTGGATTTGCTGTTCATCAGATATAATTTGACCAGCACCTTTAAGCTCTCTAATCATGGTTGCCATGACTCTATGATGCTGCCTCATCGAATGATTTGGGCGCTTCTTGTTGTCATTAAACCTCTGATTAAGTCTCCTAAGTTTGGTGGCTGAAGTGGCACCAAACTTTTCTTTCAACGCCTCCCACATGCCTTTAGCAGTGTCATACTCTTCAAACTCACACATAAGATCATCTTGCATGCAACTCAGCAACGTAATGCGAGCGATGCTATTCTTTCTTTTCCAGACAACATATGCCTCTTGATCCCTTCTATGTTGAGCGGTAGTACCCTGCTCAGGCTCTTCCATGAGATGGAAAAGAGTCTCTTTCACCTCTTGCTCTTCAAGGACATACTGGACTTTGCGATACCAAATATCGTAGTTGTCACCATCCAGTTTGTCTCCTCTATTGAGCTCCGCAATAATATTCTTACAAGCCATGCCTGTTGGAATATTCAAAGACATTAATTCGTTTGTATATTTATTCACACATAACATACATTTTGCCATAAACATAAATCAATCTAGTGTAACTCAATTTATAATACAAGATCGAGAGTTCACTATGTTCCCAATCATCACCCGTATTACAATCTTGTCACAACAAATTAACTTATATCATGCAAAATTTTAAGTTCTAAACTAAACTAGAACTCCCACTTAATTAAAGTATTTTCTAACAATGAATTAATAAATAAAACATGCTTCATTAAAAAAAAATTTGACTAAAAAATAATTTCAGATTCTTAATTTCCTTATCACGACAAAACTAGAGAAATTTATTTTTTTTTAAAAATTTGGACATACCAAACTCATTTTATTGAATAAACAATATATGTTTTAAACAAATCAGAATCTGCCACATGGCGATTACTGTTCATCGTCTTCCTCATACATATATTAAACGCCCATTTACACGAAAAAATTTCGGCCCCTATAACTCTCTGTATACTGAACGAAATCAGGCGTGCGATATACCATTAGAAAGAGAATTTCAATATCTACGCATGGCCACCGAAATCATGCGATTACGGATTTTGTACAGAGAGTTATGGGCGAATTAAAATCGGCGGTTTATTCACATATTGTCTCAAATTTATGCATTCAAATTCGGTTCTCAAAGCGATATGATAACTAAGAATGAAAAACATGCCAGAACCGTAGCCAAATGCTCTGATACCAATGTTAGACTACTATGCGGAAGCGTGAAACCGGAAACGTACCTTCACCGGTTTAGTGACGAATATGGCATGAATCGTCTGAGAACTGATGCAGAGATCGGGGTTGAAATCACAGATGGAAATCAACCACAAGCCACCGTTCAAGTGCTCTTTCCGTTGATCTCTCGAAGCTTTCTCTCTCTAGAATGTTTTACTCTCTCTCTTTCAATGTCAATGGACACAAGTGTTGTCCAAGTTTTTTTTTATGTCTGCGTAATCCTTCTTTTATATACAAGGCAAGAGACTTCACGAACAGCCACAAATGAGTTTCGCATCTTTTAGAAAACAACTTCTCTATTACACCGGTTCAATTAAACCGGTTTGGTATGCTCCAAATCATGGGCGCAAACCGACCACAAACCAACAGTGTGTTTAGTGGAAACGGCCAAGATGGGTAGATTTGGTTTCTTTGACGACTCAAGAATTCAGTAGAGTCAAAGAGACAAAGACTATGGTCCCATTTTAACCGAGGAGTAGTTTTAAGTTTTCTTCATAAAGATCAAACCTTTTCTGTTCTAAAACAAAACAAAAAAACAATTTGAGTTTCCTCATTGAACGGACAGTACGGTTTTTGCCGTTTGCATTTTGTCCACATAATCTAACCTACCAGTCTACTACCACCATTGGCAAGCTTTAAACTTTTTATGCACCAAATTAAAAGGCGATAACTTGTATAGAGAGAGAGATAGATAGAGAGATGTGGAAGAGTATAGGAGAATTGAGTTGCGATGATTATGTCAAAGCTGGATTGACTTTGGAAGACGCCAAGGAATTTGAGAAATTGGTGAGTGATGTGATTTCAAAGGCTACAAAGACTGATCCAAGAGATCAATGGAAGGCTTTGGTGGATGAGAGTGTGCTCAAGCCATGGCATCCTCATTCTCTGCATCAGCTTCTCTATTACTCTGTCTACTCGAGCTGGGACTCCTCTGTTCATGGCCCTCCTCTCTATTGGTTTCCTTCTCCGTACGTCTCTCTCTCTCTTTTCTTTCTCATTTCGAAGTTCTGAAATTTCTTCAAAGCTGAGTGTCTTGTCTATTTCTTCTTTGTGTGTTTTAGATCTCAGTCAAAATCCACAAATTTGGGGGAGCTGATGGAAACCCACGGGTCAAGGCTTCTAGGTGCTTCATATAAAAACCCTCTTGAAAGTTTTGAACTTTTCCGGAGATTCTCAGTTGAACACCCTCAAGTAAGCATTGATGTTAACAAAAAGGAAGCTTTGTGGCAGCTCGCTCTGGTTTTGGTCTAATTTTATATCTAATCCAGGTTTATTGGTCACTTGTTCTCGATGAGCTTTCACTTGTGTATCACACTCCTCCGAGGTGTATCCTTGACAAATCAAAACCTGAAGGGACATGGCTTCCTGATGCAGTTCTAAATATCGCTGAATGTTGTCTGATGCCTTCAAGCCATCCCAAAAAGGATGATAGTAGTGTGGCTGTTGTATGGCGTGATGAAGGCTTTGATGATTCCCCAGTCAATCGTATGACAATTATAGAACTCCGCGAGCAAGTAATGTATGTAACATGAAAAGTCTTTATCAATCATTCTGTTTTGTGATCTCATTATTAAGGTTCCAATGGTACATATACTTCAAAAGGTTGGTGGCAAATGCTATAAGTGGAAGTTTTGCAAAGGGTGACACAATTGCAATCGATATGCCAATGACAGTCGAAGCAGTGATTATATATCTCGCAATCATATTAGCTGGTTGCATTGTTGTCTCCATCGCAGACAGCTTTGCAGCTAAGGAAATTGCAACAAGGTTGTAAATTTCCAAGGCAAAAGGCATATTCACTCAGGTTTGTGACACAGCCTGACTCACATCTTCTCAGCTTGTATTTATCACGTACCATGTCAGATATGTCTGATTGCGTTTTCAGGATTATATACTCAGAGGAGGTCGAAGATTTCCTTTATACAGGTGACGAATTTGATATTTATGTGGCTGATTTTGCAACTCCATGAACAAAAAACATAATTTATATCTTTATTTTTTTGTTGTTTATCATGTAGCCGGGTGGTTGAAGCTGCACCATCTAAGGTCATTGTCCTCCCCTCTTCAGGGACTGAATTGTGCGTTCAGTTAAGAGAACAGGACATACCATGGATGGATTTTCTTTCCAATGGTCTTAGGTAAATTGTTTATATCTCTACATTTGCAACCACTTGGAGAGAGTGTAGATGAGACATGGCTTCAATTTGGCTTGCAGTGGAGATAACTACTATCGTCCGAGTTATCTACCTGTAGACTCTGTGATTAACATTCTCTTCTCATCTGGAACGACAGGTAAAGGAAAGATGGTCAGATTGTTGTAGACATGTTTAGATACATCTATTGACCCATTATTTTTTTCTTAATTAGGTGAACCGAAAGCTATACCATGGACACAGCTCTCGCCAATTCGTAGTGGTTGTGATGGATGGGCTCATGCTGATGTCAAAGTTGGTGATATATATTGTTGGCCTACAAATCTTGGATGGGTAATGGGACCAACTCTTATATTCTCCTGCTTTCTAACCGGTGCAACTCTCGCTCTCTACAACGGGTCTCCCCTTGGCCGCGGTTTTGGAAAGTTTGTTCAGGCAAGGCACCTCCATTGTTGTTTCCTTTTCAATCTTGGTAACATACGATAAATCCTCACTTACTTGTGCTTCATATGTACTTTAGGATGCTGGAGTTACAGTTCTCGGCACTGTTCCGAGCTTGGTGAAAACTTGGAAGAGGATCAACTGTATGGAAGGGCTTAATTGGACAAAGATAAAGTAAGCAGCAGCAAACCTTGGTTTATTCGGTTTTATATGTTTGTGGTTTTCGGAGAAGACTTCACACAGGAGCTATTGTGCTTTGTTAGATATTTCGCCACCACAGGAGAAGCTTCCAATGTTGATGATGTTCTCTGGCTTTCTTCTAAAGCTTATTACAAACCTGTGATTGAAATCTGTGGAGGCACGGAACTGGCTTCTTCATATCTCATAGGAAGCCCGCTTCAGCCGCAAGCTTTTGGAGCGTTTAGTACACCATCCATGACAACTAGAATTATCATCTTCGACGAAAATGGTGTCCCATATGTAAGAACTGAAACTTTTAGACATTTGGCGGTCTGTTCCAATATTTCTCTAAGGCTGTACAGAGGTTGATTAAGGCTGTTTTTGCAGCCGGATGATCAACCGTGTACTGGAGAAGTTGGTTTGTTCCCGCAGCACCTTGGGGCCTCAGATAGACTTCTGAACGCAGACCACAACGAGGTTTATTTCAAGGGAATGCCAATGTATAAAGAAACAGTGAGTAGTTTTAAGGTTTATGTATATACAGCTAAACCAAATTGCAAACTGACATCACTTAAATTATTGTTCTGTTCTGTTCCGCTCTGCAGCGACTTAGAAGACACGGTGACATCGTGAAGCGAACGGTAGGAGGATATTATAATGTTCAAGGCAGAGCTGATGATACCATGAACCTTGGAGGCATTAAGGTACTACATTGTATGCATAGACACAGATTTGTTTGTCTTGGGAACTTTTCTTAGGTTTCATCTCTTGTATCTATGTTACAACAGACAAGTTCTATTGAGATCGAACGGGTGTGTGATCAAGCTGATGAGTGCATCTTAGAGACGGCTGCAGTCAGCTTAACACCGCCGAACGGTGGTCCAGAGTTGCTGGTCATATTCGCCGTCTTGAAAGAAGGGTTCAAGAAACAGAGTGAGGAAGAGCTAAAGATAAAATTTTCAAGAACCATTCAAAAAGATCTTAATCCTCTCTTTAAGGTAGTTAATATCTTTGATGGTGTTTTCGCAAATTCAAAGATACACAAAGAGCTTCTCTCTGCTTAAAAATGGATTTGCTAAATGCAATGCAGGTGAGTTTCGTGAAGATTGTGCCTGAGTTTCCAAGAACAGCTTCTAACAAGTTGCTGAGAAGAGTCTTGAGAGATCAGATGAAGCAAGAACTACTATCTTTGCGGAGTCGAATATAAAGGCCCCTTGATCTTAAGTTAAATTAGAATGAAATCAATTAGTAAGTGAGATTGTTTAAGTGTAAATAAAAATCTGTTGAGAAGTAGTTGATCTACAATCTACATGACAGATTTTAAAAGTAAAAGACTTGAATTCACTTTGTTAAACAGTACTACAATCTACGTTTATGATTAAACAGTACTTTGTTATGATTAAACAATCTACGTTTATGATTAAACAGTACTTTGTTATGTTTGTGTTTGGTGTTTATGATTATGTGCATGTTTATAAAATTCACTTTCATACAAATTTGTAATAATGTTTCGGACTATATTACCTATCCTCTTAATTCGGACTCGAGATAGAGGATGAGTGCCTTCTCCTAACACTAAATGAATGGTATTATTCCATTTCTTCAAGCCGTTTCGATCATTCGTGGTGTTGCTACTACTAACCAAAAGATGTAAGGAAAGCGTTAAAATCACTCGAGGTCTACCTATTTTGTGGCATTGTACAAATTACAAAACCTAAAAAACAACAAAACATGGACAATGTTTTAAACAAACAGCGTCGTATTTGGGAGAAATAAAAGAGAGAGAAAATAACGAATTGGGCCTGAATAAAACAATAATGGGCCAAGAACAAAAAAATAAGAAATAGGAAGAACAAAAAAAAAAAAAAAAAAAAAACCCTAAAGGGCGCGTTTGGATCTGGATTTATGAAACAATTTGGACGAGAGATTTCTTGTTGAGATGATTTTTTTACAAGTAATCGAAGATTTTTGATCAAGCAGAGATAAATAAAAACCCCTCGCACATCAACAAGAGAAGAGAAGATCGAAACCTACAAATTTGACAAAGTCTTCCAATTCCGAACGCTTCAAGACCATGTTTTTGGTGGCTTAATTTGCACAGAAAAAGGATTGAACTTGTTTGCTCCAAGTGATGTGGACTAATGTTTTCAGAATTGTAAGTCTTCTTCTATCTTCTTTTTTTCTCTTCTTCTTCCATTGTGTGGTTTCGAGAATTGACTTATTCGTAATACTTTGAGTGAATTTTTTCTACAGGGTGGTCTACATAATGTTTCCTGGTTTCAGTTTCTTCCTAGTGAAACTGAGCTGAATCCTGGCTCTGATAGAAGGTTAAAGCTTTTAGCTTTTTTTTTTTTTTTTTTTTTTTTTTTTTTTTTTTTTTATCAATGGGTAGTTTTTAGTTGTTACTTTAATGTGATAGTGTACTAACTATTATTCTGGAGATTTTTCAGTTCAAGAGCTGAGCAAAACGATGTTGCAACGTATCTTGTACTTTCCTCTCATCTTCGGTTGCAGAAGGAAGGGTTTCTTACCACTTGGACCAATTCTTTTGTTGGACCTTGGGATCCATCTCAAGGTTTATACAACCCTGGTATAAAGCTAGCTATACAAATCACACTCTGGTTCTTCAATTTTTGTTACTTTGTAGTTGTATCTGACCATTATTCCTCGCCGCTGCTCAGATGAAAAGATTAAGCTTTGGCTTTTTCTACCTGGGCGTCACTCATCAATAACTGATAAAGCTCAGTCTGCTGTCTCAAAGCTTAGAGGTTTATTTTTCCTTATGATTTATTACATCGTTTTTCTCCTCAATGTATTCGAACAGATTGTCTCTCTATTCATGATTATGACAGTTTAGTGCACATGCCTGTGGTCTATTGGTATACATGTCCTTACTTTTCTTTTTCTCCTGTTGATAGTTGTTGCGTCAGGAATTTGGGTAGCACCTGGGGACTCTGAAGAGATATCAGTTGCCTTCTCACAATCTTTACGTAATTGCATTGAAAGGTTATTTTTTTTCAATGATCCCCTGGCGTAATGGTTAGATTAAAGACTTAATGGATTGAAATATCATATTAATATGTTTGATATTGCGACAGAGCATTAACCGGACTTTCCTACATGCGATTTGGAGATGTGTTTTCAAAATTCAGCCCTCAAAGCGAAGAATATTTGAGGTATCTGCAACCTCTTTCCATCTAAGCGAGACCATACATTATAATCGCTGAGTTTGTTTATTGACCTTTTACATTTGTTTCCTGAGTGTAATTCTTAAAATCGAAAGAAGTCTATAATTAGATCTGTGGCTCATCTCCTGGCTAATGCTCCTTGAATATATATGCAGGAGGGGACAGCCTACTGTTGAATTTATCTTTGCTGCCACCGAAGAGGCAGTTTTTGTCCATGTCATTATATCTGCCAAGTCCGTAAAGCTTTTTGTTATATACGTTCCAAGTTATGGTTTAGTGCTTCTCATAGTTATTGTGAAACTAACTATGATTTTTATGATTGAAGGAATGTCCGGACACTTTCAAGTGGCGATGCTGAAAGACTGTTAAAGAGTTCCTTGAAAAACTCAAGTCATAAGCTTCCAGGTTAGTCATTTTTCTATCATCACTTGGAATGCTAAATTATCCTACTACCTAGGATAAATCAAAAGAAGTTGGGAACTAGTTCTAGATGTTAGTTGGCCTTTCCCTGCTTTGTACTGTTCTACTAGTGTATAAATGAGAGCATGGGACTTTTGAACTCAAGTTTCAGTGCATCCACTCCAAAAAGAAGCTAGAGCAGTCTTGTGCTACCTGACTTCTCTTAGCAAAGATTTAACATCTCATTTTTTTTGCATGGCACAAGAGCGTACCTGTAATATTTTAAGAATTGTATTACATATTCGAAGCCAAAATTTTTGAGTTTAGATTCGAAATGATTTGTGCCTTCTTACACATGCTTCAAGAAAGATAAGAACTTTGTATTTGATAGAAACACTTCTCACATGCTTATATTATTCCCACCAGTGATTGTTTCTCCTCATGGAATGCGGGGCAGCCTCACTGGATTCTGTCCTAACGACCTTGTCAAGCAAGTCTACTTCAGGTGCAACTCATACCTTTGCCTTTCAGCGTCCAAGTCGACATTTTTGTGAAGTGTAGAACTCTTTTTCTGATGATATAAGATATTTTTCTCACACAGTTCTGGAAACTTAAGGACTTCGAGTGGATATATTGGTCTCCCTTCTCATGTTGGTCGTGGGTCCCGTCTGATAAATGGCAATCATTCATACGTGGAAGTTACACTTGGTTGCTGCCAAAATAGAGATGACAACACAAGTCAAATGAATTCGACCTTTGCAGTTAACTTGCCCCATAATCAGTGTCCTGAACCTTCTGTTGGGAGTAAAGATCACCGGAAAGGACAACCAGATCCTTTATCAGTGTGTGAAAAAAAGTTCATATATCCAGCTGAGGCAGTGCTTGTGCCGATCTTACAGTCGTCATTTGCTAAGTTTTCTTTGAAAAGGTAAACCGACTAGGTGAGGAGGTTATTTAGAATTTGTTGACTACTTAACGGTAAGATCCAGATTGGATTTTTGTTGAATTCCATAAATGAATTCAGAAAATAGACTCTGTAGGGTCGGTCATAGTGAAACGGTTTTTTAGGAATTGTTTCAGACCCATGTTAAGTAGACATAATACTTCTGATATTTCCTCAGCTTGGAGCTGATGCAAGGTGAAATCATACTTGCAGATTTTGGCTTCAAAATTGGATAGGCCCGTCACTGGCAGGCTCGTCGTTATATATGCACTGGTGAGTCTTTTTCTTTTATCTCGTCTACATTTTGAACATCGAAGGAAACTCGTTAACCAGAGGTCTATGGTTTGTAATCCTCATGATTTGAAGCTCCATAGGAGTGAATCTGTGGCATTTTGGAGTTTTGTTCCAATATTATGCTTAACGATTTTATTTTCCATTATAAAAGTCTGTTCATGATCCCTAAACATTTGAACTTTACTTCATGCAGGGCTGGTGATTTTGACTTCCTTGGAGCGTCTGGAAATAAGAGTGATGGGTTTTATGAAAAAAGTGGTTACAATAGCAGTGGTAGTAGCCGTAATAGCAGCATTAGTTCAACAAGTAGCGCTTCTAGCGGAAGTGGCTGGAGGATGACTTCAAGAACTGGTGATCTTGACGCTGATGCAGATTCTTTGACGTGTAGGCAATCTGGTCTAACTTGTAATGATGATCGCTCAAAAATGGTATGACTTATATCTATGGAAAGGGTGGCGATTGCATTGTACTGATGAGGAAATTGAATTGTCGGTTGTAGCATGAACGTGCTTGTTATAATAAAGCAACATCATATATTGTTTTCCTTATTATATATAATTTCATGTGCCTGAATAAATTTCTTTGCAGGGTTCAAAGCGGCCGCGAACAGGGATGGCAGAGTCTTCCGGTCATGTAGGTACTGTCACTAATGCACCTATTCAAGAAGCAGATAAGTCAGGAGTTGATTACACTAAAACTAATAAGCTGCTGTTCCAGGCATCGAAAGTGATCAAATTGGTTGGGATTGGGATGATGTCGATGATGATGATGACAGAGAAGGTGGCATGGATATCAGGGCACTTCTTTCAGAGTTTGGAGACTTTGGTGACTTCTTTGAGAATGATGCATTGCCTTTCGGGGAGGTAATTCCGGTTTTCTGTTGTTATCTATCATAATAATCAAGAAACTATTATTTGCATTCCTTATGCTGGCGAACGAAATGCAGACCTTGCATAAGCTCCGATATCTAGACTGTATCCCAGAGATTTTTGGGAGGAAGTGTTGTTTGCTTCCCTTTCCCCATTCCTGTCACAGCTCTTTTTGTCTTCGCTCATATTGCCTTTGGTGTTTAAACCTTATCTATCTAATTAAGCACCTTATTTCTTATGTTTTTGTAGCCACCGGGAACTGCAGAGTCGCATGCGCTCATGATTCCTCCAGAATCTGCTGATGTAGGTTCCAGTCCAGTTGATATGATGGATGTATCAGACCAAATCGTATTGCCTGTTGGGTTTTCCTCTTTTGAGAGCTTTAATCCTGTTCCTCCTATCATAGATGAGTGCCTTACTAAAAGTCAAGATGTTCCCAACAGCAGTATCACCTCAGTTCCGTCAAATCAAATGTCAATCTCTTCTACTGGTGAGTTCGATCATTTGATGAAAGCAGAAGCTATGATGACATTTGCCCCTGAGTATGGAGCTGTAGAAGCACCTATGAGCGAGATTTCCTCCACGTTTTTCAAAAGCCCATATCTTCCCAAATCTCATAAAGTGGGGAGTTCAAATTCAAGAACGAGTAATTATGTTTATGGAGCCACACCGCCTGCCACTGATTCTGATGGAGCAGCTGATAAGATTTTGAACGGATCAAAAGCATGCATTGGTAACAACGATGGCAGAACTTTGTTTAGTTTGAAGAAGCATTACACTCAAGTGGAGGGTAGAAAGGACCAACTACCTACTCTTTTCAGTGACAACAATAGTACAAAGGAGGGTGTCTCTCAATCAAAACATTCAAAACATAATGCTGCTAATGTTGTTAAGATTGTGCAGGGGAAAAAGACTGATGGTATATCTGCTGTTGTTAGTGCTTTATTATCTTCAAAGACCTTGTTGGCAACAGACGTAGGAAGCGTTATGTTCCAAGCTTTCATGTGTAGGATGCGGCACATAGCCACTTCTTCAAAGCTTAGTTCACCTGTTAGTCTGACTAGGCTTAGTGGAAACTTTTTTCTGAACCAGCTGCCAAATGAGCCTAGTACTCTGACAGACAACATATCTGCAAGGAATGAGATATATAAGAAAGATATACCTACCAGAATAGCTGGAGATTTTGACGGAGGAATGTTAGATAGCCACATGAGTGCACCAGTTGGCGTATGGCGGACTGTTTCAGTCCCAAAAACAGCAAAACCTGCTAGTTCGCCAAATATGGAAGCAGGCTCATCCTTGCCCCATAGTTCATTTAGCGAAGACAGCTTGCTTTCTTATGGTCAAAGGCAGCCACTGCAGGAACTCCTAGATGGAGTAGCGTTACTTGTACAACAAGCTACCTCTTTTGTTGATTTAGCTCTGGATTCAGATTGTGGAGATGGACCCTATGGCTGGCTTGCACTGGAAGAGTTGTGGAGACGGGAACTGTCATGTGGACCCTCTGCTGGCCATGCAGGTTGTGGGGGGACTTTGGCTTCCTCCCATTCTCTGGACATTGCCGGTGTAAAGCTAGTTGATCCACTCTCTGCTGAGGTAAGCTTTAAAATGCTGTAAGATGCCAGGGAAATGAGGGTATCCAATATCTTTAACGTTCTTAATTGTTAGTTTGGGGTAGACTAATTAAGTAGTCACAGTTTTATCTTTAAAAGCTTTGAGCCTTTTCATATTTCTCTTGCTGGTGCCTCTTGTCTTCTCTATGCGACTAGTTGTTATATATTTAGTACACAATGATACTGTCTGTCAGTTTAAACCTGATTCTGGAGCTTTCTTTCTATTTCAGGTTTTTCCTTCATCTGTCATCACTTTACTGCAATCTGACATCAAAACAGCTCTGAAATCTGCATTTGGTCAGTCAGATGGTCCATTATCTGTTACAGATTGGTGCAAGGGCCGGAATCAATCAGGGGATGGAGGATCTATTTCTGAGGGATCTACTGCTGAGTCAGCCCTGACTGAAGGTAGAACGCGAATTCTGATTATTTCCCTGTCTCACACTGGCTTATCATCTCGTTAAACTCTACTGTTTCCACTGTGTTTTTTCTTTGATATCTAAGAGCAAATGGTGTCAACGTATCTCTGATGAATCTAATTCTAATAATTATCTTGGCAAACAAGCAGTGTCAATTGATGGCGGGAAAGGAGAAGAGACGACTCAGAGCCAAGACATATACAGTTCAGATTTACTCCGACCAACACTTTTTGTTCTTCCATCACCTTCTATACTTGTCGGGTATGTATGCAGTTATGCAGATGTCCGTCTGTTCTATTAGCAGTCTTCTTTAGATAGAATTTGGTCTTGATCAAGATGCCCTTGTAATGGGGTTATTTCCTGAAGTATTATAATGTCCTTTTGTTAGGATATCTTAAATCATTTTTACATACTACATTTCTGGTGATTTAAATATCTCGATACGTGTGCATTTTTTCCCTGTGATAGTTACCAAGATGACTGGCTTAAGATATCGACAAACTCCTTGCCACATTGGGAAAAGGCCCCTTTTGAGCCATATGCTCTGCCAAAAAATGTGAGTTTTCAAGAAATTCGTCTGAAAGATATTATTTGTCTTCTTGCAAATTAGGCCAATTAATAATCTTCTCCATCAAAAGTTAACCGTGGGAGTCATTTGTTTCCTTTCGCAGATTAACTATACTGTTGTATGCCCGGATATTGATCCTCTAACTTGTGCTGCTGCTGATTTCTTCCAGCAACTTGGAACTGGTGAGTCGACGAGTTTATTAATTGTGAAAGAGGTTTTGCTCAAACATGATAGGAATTAGTTTCTGATAAAAAATGTTTCTAGAGGAACAAGAGTTCTGACATTTTCTCATCATTTCTTTTGATTTATTTTTTATTGCATAGTTTATGAGACGTGTAGACTGGGAACCCATTTGCCACAGAGCCTGGGAAATCAAATGGAAACAGACGCTGGAAGGTTATCCTCATCTGGATTTGTTCTGCTTGATTGCCCTCAATCGATGAAGATTGAAAGCAATAACACATCGCTTCTGGGATCTCTCAGCGATTATTTTCTGTCTTTGTCGAATGGGTGGAATGTGAGTAGCTATCTGAAGTCTTTATCAAAAGCGTTGAAAGGCCTAAAGCTTGCGTCTTACCTTTACACAAACCAGAAAGAAGGATCAGGGAGTCCTTGTATGGTAAGTATAAGTTGAGAAATACATATGTTAATTGAGATTAGTATTCTTCTACCAAGTGTAGCTGTTGATACTTGTTGCCTTCTATTTCTTATAGGTAGTGTACATAGTATGTCCATTTCCTGACCCTTCAGCAGTTTTAAGGACGATTGTTGAATCGTCTATATCACTTGGATCAGTAATACAGTCAGATAGAGACAGGAGATCGATACTTAACAGTCAGGTTGCAAGGGCGTTTGGTAGTTCTGCTGCTGTTGACGAAACATCAATATCTCACATTCCAGTGCTTTCAGGGTTTAATGTCCCCAAATTAGTTCTACAAGTGGTGTCTGTTGATTCTATTTTCCGTATAACAAGTCCAAGCTTTAATGAGCTTGTCATTCTCAAGGATACTGCTTTTTCTGTCTACAATAAAGCTCGGAGAATTTCACGAGGAGTGCCTAATGATGCATTTCTGTCATCATCTTTATCCAGCAGATCCTCTTCAGCGTTGACACCAATGAGCTCTATTTCAGGAATCTGGAAAGACTGTGTTGGTTCTCGAATGACAGGTTCTACACATCCTAGAGATGGTGAAATGGATGTTAGCTTGAGAACGGGTGGTTGGGATACTTCCTGGCAAATACCAAGATCTGGAGGATTAAGCTGCGATCCAAACAGAAATGGGGATTTTTACCTAAATGATGAAATTTTCTATTTATTTGAACCACTTTTCATTCTTTCTGAGCCTGGTTCTGTGGAGCGTGGAGTTTCACCTACTTTTGGCGGCTTGGGATCTGAGTCTTCAAAGCCAATACATGAGGATGGTGGCCGAGGTTCTGGACCTGGCTTGAATTCAGTGGAAGGTATAACATCGGGATCAAGCTCCCAGGGTGATGCATCCCAGCTCGAAGGAAAGGCTATTCCAAGTTTACATTGCTGCTACGGTTGGACAGAGGACTGGAGATGGCTTGTAAGCATCTGGACGGATGCCAGGGGTGAATTACTTGACACACATATATTTCCCTTTGGTGGAATTAGCAGTAGACAGGATACGAAAGGGCTGCAGTGTCTTTTTGTTCAAGTTCTGCAGCAGGGATGTCAAATACTACAGGCGTGTTCCTCCCCTGACAATGGATCTTATAAACCTAGGGATTTTGTCATTACACGCATTGGGAATTTTTTCGAGCTTGAATACCTAGGTAAATTGTATTGTTTTATACCTCTCTTTGACCCTTACATTCTGTTCTTAATCTGATTATTCATCCCCTCTTATTTCAATTGCGCCTGGGAATAGAATTCTCTAGTATTGTATGGTACATAACCCTGGTATTTTTTGTCTTGGTACTGATATAACAGAGTGGCAAAAGGCAATTTATTCAGCTGGAGGTCCTGAGATTAAAAAGTGGCCTATTCAACTTCGACGTTCTGCGCCTTCTGGAATAGCCTCCAATAGCAACGGATCTTCCTTGCAACAGCAGGATCTGAGTCTGATTCAAGAGAGAGCCTCATCAACTAGCACACTCTACAGCTCTCATTCAAAACCATCGACCTTTGTGAAAGGCAGTATGGGGCAATCTGCTGGAAGAAAGCAGATAATGGGTGGGCAAACCATTTCTGGTACTCCAAGGGGATTGTTTCAGTGGGTTCACAGCATTAGTTTTGCTTCTATTTCACTTGATCATTCTCTACATTTTGTTCTTCCAGCTGAGTTGGTTTCTGCTGGTCAGTTTTTTTATTTGTTCATCTCATTTCTATATGTATATATATATTTTAAACTTTCATAACATATGGAGCAAGATACTGACTTGCATGATTATTTGCACAATTATGCAGGAGGTGGCCAGAGCAGTACTGGTATGAGTTCAGTTAATTACATTGAAGGTTTCACTCCTGTCAAATCTATTGGGTCTACTGCTTTCTCTTACATGATGATACCATCACCCAACATGCGCTTTCTTCACCCAAGTCCTCTCCAGCTTCCTACATGTTTAACTGCCGAGTCACCTCCACTTGCTCACCTCCTTCACAGCAAAGGATGTGCAATCCCCTTGTCTACCGGATTTGTTGTTTCAAAAGCTGTGCCTTCCATGAGAAAAGACTCGAGAATTAACGTGAAAGAAGAATGGCCATCAATTCTTTCTGTAAGTCTCGTGGACTATTATGGTGGTTACGACCATGCTCATGACAAAATTCTTCAAGGAATCATGAAGCAGGGAGGAGGGACCAAAGAAACTAGAGATTTTGAGGTTGAAAGCCATCTTATCCTCGAGTCAATTGCGGCAGAACTCCATGCTCTATCATGGATGACTGTTAGTCCAGCATATCTGGACAGGCGTACGGCATTGCCATTTCACTGTGATATGGTTCTGAGATTGAGACGTCTGCTTCATTTTGCGGACAAAGAACTCTCCAGGCTACCGGATAAGTCAAGGGTTTAAAACATAGGTTGAGCATGCAGATCACTAAAATTCTCTATCAGAAGATGAGACCAACCTTTCTATGAACTTCATCCTGCACCTCCTGAGTAGTCTTGTCATATTTAAGGCACATAGGTTTCTCGGGTTAGTTCACCAGTGCTATATGTTATAATAAGTAGGAAGAAATGTTGTAGATGTAGTAGATGTAGTCCCGGTTTTGATTTGGTGCTTATGAAATCTGTAAAAATTAGCATTTACGGCTTGCTCTACTGGTTCTGATTCACTTAAATGCATAGGTTAGTTTCTTTATAACCCCTTGTATTTGTAATTCAACATTATTTATCATTCCACTGTAAATTTAGCAAGATATGGGTTTCTCAGGGCAGGCTTATTTTCTTGTAAAAATCTTGTACCTTATACTGAACATCATGGTTCTCACTTGATCAGTCATAATGGATCCTGACTGTTGTATGAGTCGTGCAGCTTAAATTTTTGACAATAGACTCAGATTCTCAGTCTCTCTTCGTCTGCCTCAGGACCATCTTAATGCAATCTGTTGTCCGCCGTACAGATTGCAACTTCCTCAGGTGTTGCTCCCGAATCTTTTCTGTTCAGCTACTTATCTCTTGATTTTGCTTTAAAAGTACTGGTAGTCTGGTATAAACATTGTGTCTTTATCCATTGAACTTGTGATGCTCAGGACACATGAGAAGAGATGGACAGGAAAGCGGCGGCCATTTACAAACGCGTTTTCTCTCGTTTCAGAACTTAAATGCCATGGTATTGTCTCATTCTTGCTGCCGGCCACTGTTCTTCTAACAGGGCTTTAACAGATGTGTGATTTGTCCCACATACCCAATCTTACCCTTTAGTTGTATTCTGTTATACATACATATATAGAGTAAGGTCTGATTATGTAAGAAAAAGTAGGTTGAAGCTTATTGGGTTTGTGGTTTTGGACTTTGGTATGAAAAGTTGTCTATGATTGTTTTAACCCTAGTTTTAACACTTGATGTCGAGGAAGATGACTTCACATTTTACATGTTTTGTTATTGGAACTAGCCCACAATCAAATGCGTTGACACTAAGGATATATTACCTGTTAGGTATTGTGATTTAGATTATGTTTTAACTCTCATAACAATTTCACGTAGCATTGATCAGCTTTCACCATTAGCTTAGATTATCTTTATTTTTTCCATTACGATAAGAATAGAGAGTGTTTAATCTGGTTTCTATCTTGTGTTCCATATTCCTATGATTTATTGCAATTTCATGTGATATCATTTATTGTGGGGGTCATCTACTTACCTTTTTTCTGTGGTGAGTCACATGGGAGCTTATGTTGTTGCCTTGAGGCATCATAACAACATCATGATAATTGCCCCCACACAACCATCCAAATACAGCTCATCACACTATTGATTCCACCGACCCTTGGACAATTCCAAGGTATCCTCACTCATTGATCTTTGTGTGAATCCAAATCACTGATTTCGGATATTTTGTAACACTTAACATGGATGTTGTGCTTAATTAAAGATACATCGGCCATAATCAGAGTGTAATAAGATAAAAGAACTCATAAACAATCTGTGATAACTGATAATACACATAGATATACAAGCACATAGTGAAACAGATGGTTAACATTAAAGATACAACATTCTAAACAAGAGAACCAAATCACACAAACTCATTAACAAATACAATTAAAATAATTGGAAAAGAAAAAAAAAAAGAATGATCAAAAGATGAAACCAGATGCCAATGCAACAACAGATGCAAACAATGCTGGTGCAAACATAGCAGCAGCAGAAGTTGGGCTTGGAGCCGGAGCTTCCACGGTGGCGGCTGCCGCAGCTGAAAAAGCCACCGCAACAACCATAACAAACACTATCATCTTCATCTTCATTGCCTCCATTACTTCTCTCTTTGATGTTTGAATAAGAATTTGTAAGAAAAAGATTTTGTTATTCTTGTTTCGGTTGTGTGTATGATAATATAGCTGTGGGGATGGTATTGCCTATTTATACAACAATTGTATGAGATTTTACAGCTGGCAAATTGGCTGTCTCTTGTGGCCCAAACCACATTCTTCTCTTTCTCAACCACTGTCCTTTTTTTCTTTCCAACCTCACAATAATATATATTTATAATTTTTCTTTACTAATATTTGTTATGATTGTTATAAATTTTGTATATGTGTCTTCACATGAGTAGTGGAAGGATAAGAAGTAACATCTAGTTTTATTAGTGTATTTTTAAAAAATTTATATTCTTATCTTTAGATATTAGCTATCACTTAGTACTTGTAATAAATAACCAAACTCTATATAAGATTAAGATAAATTAAGTAACAATAAAACTAATACTCTATAAATTTGATAATTTATTCAAACTAAATTATAAACTAAGAGGGGTGTATCGAAACCATGATTTTGGAGGATTTTATGGGATTTTAGGAAATTTGAAAATTTGATAGATTTTAGGGAAGTTGATATGATTTATGGTAAAATTCTTTCAAATCACACCTAAAACCATGAGATTTGGATTTCTGTATTTTTAACTAAACAAATTATCTCAAATCCTCCAAAATCTTTAAAACTTATTAAAATCCAAATCCACAAACTGTTTTGAATAACAGTGAATTTTAAAGTAAAATTTTAAATCATCAGTTCAATAATAGTAGATTTTAATGGATTTTAAAAATCCATGATTGAATAACATATGATTTGTAAATTATACACAAATCATTTAAAATGTCAAGTTGAATACAAATAGCTAAACATTGATTCAAACGGATTTGTGTTCACAAATAGCTAAGCATTGGATTTTTGTCTTAGATAAACGCATTTTTATTGACCAAACATTTTTTTATTTTGCATAATTATCTTCATCAAAATAATTTCTAAAATATCTTCCTATATATATATATATATAGGAAGTTGGATTATCTCTCTTCTCCTTCCTCCAACTCATCACTTCCTATTTTCAATTTTAACAAATTAATCCACATCATTAAAGAAACATAAAATCTAAAGTTAATGCATCAATTACTTCACTCATATTTGTAATATATTTATTATTATCAAAAACAATAATCTACAATAATTTAAACTAAAATAAAACCAAAAAGGAAATCAAAAAAATATACAACCAAAAAAAATATCAAAGTAGAATATGAAAGAGATTACATAAATATAAAATTAGATATTTTTATCATAACATATAATAATTGTGTAAATATTTGTAAAAGACTAGAAATATGAAAAAACTAAAACTATCATATATTTAATGGAACAACAATTACTTTCAAGAGTTACAATTATTAGGATAAAGAAAATAAGAGCTTTTTTAAAAACAAGCACAAAAATTAAAATAATGTATACATTAAAAAAATGTATACATTAAAATCAAGTGCTCAAAAATTAAAGTAATGTATACATTAAAAATGTATATGATTACTTGAAATAAAACATATTAAAGATAACTTATTTCGAACATCACACAAACAAACAAAAAACAAAAATTGAAAAATACTAAGAAGATATTTGAGAAAGCTATTAGTAATAAAAAAAATTATCATAGTAGTTATAGATTGTAGAATTTTAATTAAAAAATTTTAAAAAGAATTTTGTTTTTGGATAAATACACATATTTAAAAGTTAGAGTAATCTTATGAGTTTGTACATTTAGGAGAATCAAAATAAAAGAACACTATATAGAAACATAGTAGACTATACATATTTTACAGTAGAAAAAATTATATATGTGAACATAATTTTTCTTTTATCAAACAACTAAGATAAAATGTAATATTTGATGTTATAATGTGATGTTTATGGATAGAAACAAGTTCAATTGTGAGATTCATTATTAAGAAGCAAACTTTATGTGTAGTACAACACTGTCAAAGAAACTTCGTGACAACGGTGGTTATATTCTCTAAGATTTTTTTACGTCTATGTTAGTAAGTATTGATCACTCAACGATAATAAAAACGAGTATTAGAGGATGAAAAATAGTTATGGTAATCAATATATTATAAATGAGATATTATAATGTGAAAAGAGGGTAGCGAGTGTATACCAGAAAACAAAAAAAGAATTAATTGTAAAAAAGTGTTAAAAAATAGATAAGTTATATATCGTTTAATAAAAAAAATTGACATCTATATAGATTTATACTTTTAATAGTGAATAACTATAACTATGTTCAACAGTTCGCATTAATAATAAAAAAATTATAGTTCCGCATAACCCCGTGTTATAAATCTAGTATATATATATACTTTAACAGTGTTGTGCCGTTTTAGTGTTTCCTTGAAATTAGAAAGGGTCAATTATTTATTTAATGTTTCTGGATTGTGTTAAAGGGTCAATTAGCCGTTTTAGTGTTTCCTTGAAATTAGAAAGGTACTTAATACCAACGTTCACACCAAACTATGACAATGACCAACTACCCCATTACAAAAGAAAACAATTACATATGTGTAATTTAGTTTTCTTCCTTTAATCATAACAATATTTTAGTAGCATGCTTTTAGAAAATCATATACTGAGAACCAAAGAAGAAGATAACAAGATAAAATAGCTGGAAAAGCTTACTAATACCAAGCCATACAATTATGCATAATCATATGCATGCGGCTGGGCTACTTTTGTGGACCCGTAAACCATGACATAAGAAGCCTCTTTATTCTTATTTAATTGTTTCGAATTTAGAAATTAAAGTTATTTCGTTTTGGTTTCATAAGTATTCACGAACTACATATCATTCTGACATTCTCCAACCGGTTTTGCTTTTTAAGGAATTAGAAGTTAGAACTAACCTTTTAGGTTTTAAATCAACAACTATTTCAGACGAGAAATTAGGTGAGATTTTAAAATTTTCTTACGTTAACTTAACGTCGTTAAGTTGAAAGCAATAAAAAAAAGTTTAAAGTTTTCCGACCAAAGCATAGTAATGAGTTCCAAGTTGGAACATTTTTACTTTGAAATCTAGTCGACCTTTGGTGGGATTCAAATGTTCCAAAAACTGATTTTAAATGTTAATACTTTATTTTGCATCCTTTTAACTGTTTGCTAGGGAATCATAGGGAAATACATATAACCTTTTTTATTTATTTACATATAACCATTTTGAAAGAATTATTATTGTAAGAGAAATAGATGTGAATGACCTCCAAATATAAAAATAAACATAAAGCCGTTTGGGATTTCAGAAATAAATGCACAGAGCCACAATTATATTCAAGAAAAGGTTGCGGTAAGTTTCAAGTTCTTTTTAACTCACTCAGGTTAAGAGTTTATGTTTCTCTTCGTCTACATTATTTTATTTGGAAAAAGAACTACGATTTTTTTCTTTTTAAAAAAAAAATTATAAGCTTACAAAGAATAATATAAAACCAAGCTGCTATTTTGCTAAGAGTCTAATTTATAATCTATCTAGACACAATTTACAAATGTCAAGGTTATAGACTGAGACATATGCGAAGGATTTACATTTGTCAGATCAAATTAAATTATTTGAAATTCATTGGGCTTAGTTGCAAGCTAACAGCCCATTGCGTATTTATAACTTAGCTTGACAAGAAATTTTGTAGCAATAGATTTAAGAGAAAATTGGCCAACTGTCCCTGGATTTAATTCTTTTTTAAATCTTATTTTAAAATTAGCTTTACATTTCAAAAATTTACAAATTTTTTTTTTATTTTAAAATATTTTTTTTATTTATAAAAAGATAAATAACAAAAAGCTCATCCATATACTCATTTGGTTAAAATTGTAAACTTATACAAGAAAATGTTCCCAACATTTTTTTTTTAACAGCTTGATCTTTATTAATTTGCCAAATAGTCCTCATAGGATATTTACAATACAAGAAGGAACTTAAAAATGAGATATAAAGGTTACATGGTTAATCATTGTTTCTTTTGCTAACCGGTCTGCTGCCTTATTGTTGTCCCTTCTTGTCCACTGGAATTGCACTTCTTGAAACTTTCCTTTCCAATAATTGATTTCTCTATTGTAATTATGGACTCTGTAACTCATTGAAGTACCATTTGCTAGGTCTTAGACTTTTTATTATCTCCTTCAAATATGACATGACGGTATCCTTTTATCCAGATTTGTTGCATAGCTGCTATTAAGCTCTGGAGTTCCGCTTCTAAGGGACTGTTAACAGGAGGTCTTCTATTTTGTCCTGCCAATAAAAAGAACCCTCTATCATCTCTAACAATCCAAGCTGATTGTCCTTCAGTGATTGGTTGATTAAAGGTGCCATCATAATTGCATTTAACCATCCTTCGGGGTGGCTTACTCCACTGTGATCGAGTAAATCCTTTACTTTGGTTTGCTTGTTTGATCCGTCTTCTCTCTATTTCTTCTGACCAAATATCTGTCCATTCCTTTGCATCTGCAACCGCGAAACTCAAATCTTCTTGCCATGTTCCTTGTTTATCTTGGAAAATAAATGTGTTTCTGCTCTTCCACAATCTCCATAAGACCCATAATGGTATGTGTCTTTTTAATGGACTCAGTGTGTTATCATTATGCCAATCCAGTATTGCTTGGAATTTTGATTCAAATGATGGCATTGTTGTATACAAAACCCGACTGAGAGTATGATGCCGTCGCCAAATCTCTTGCGCGTACTGACAGTTAAAAAATAAATGCTCTGGAGTTTCTTGTTCTTGTTGACATAGTTTGCAGAGAGCTGTTGTTGTTATCCTACGACATACTAATTCTGATCCAGTTGGTAATGCTCTTGAAACCATTCTCCAAAAGAAATGTTTTAGTTTAGGAGTTGTCTGTAGTTTCCAAATAGCATTCTTGTGTTGTTGTAATCCTGGGATTGGCCAAAGTTCGTGATTTCTGTATAACTGACATGATAACCAATACCCTGATTTGACTGTGTACAAACCCGAATCATTGTAGTGCCACCCCAAAAGATCTGGATGCTCCGACGGACTTAATTTAATTTGAACAATTTGTTGTACATCTTCATCGGTAAATAAATCCTGTAACAGATTCACATTCCATCGATGTGGAAGCTCCTCAAGAAAGAGCTCATTAACAGTAGTTAAATCCGTGATAGTGTTGTCTCTTCTTCGTGGTGGTCTTGGTGGAGTTGTTATTAACCAAGGGTCATTCCATATATTAGTAGTCTGACCATTTCCTAATAAAACTCTCACTCCACTCTTTATCAATTCCCGACCCTCCAAAAGCGATTTCCAAATGAAAGATGGTTTATTACCACTACCCGCATTAAAGATATTTGAATCAGGGTAGTACCTTGCTTTTAAGAATCTACTCAGCAAACTTTGTGGAGCCTGGATGATTCGCCATACTTGCTTTCCCAGCATTGCTATATTAAAGTTCTCCAAATCTCTGAATCCGAGTCCTCCTTCTGTTTTTGAAATGCTCATTCTGTCCCAGGAAAACCAATGTGTTGATCTATGACCTCCTTGTTTACTCCACCAAAACTTATCAATTGCACTACTGATTTCCTCACAGGTTCCTTTTGGTAGTTTAAAGACATTCATGGTATAAACTGGCATAACTATTGCTACTGTCTTGAAAAGTATTTCTTTCCCAGCTTGAGTTAGATATCGATGTGACCAACCGTTTGTTCGCTGTTTGACTTGCTCCACAACATATCTGAATACATCCTTCTTTTGTCTTCCTATTTGTTATGGTAGTCCCAAATACTTACCACAACCTCCATCATTGTGTATATTTAGGATATTTCTCAGTCTTGTTTTGACATGGTCTTTAATCCTTGATCCAAATGTTATTGCTGACTTGTTGAGATTTACTGCTTGACCCGAAACACGTTCATAATCCGAGAGTACCTTCATGATCGTTGAGCAAGGTTTTTGGTGAGCATGGCAAAAAAACAAAGCATCATCCGCAAACAACAGATGGTTGAGAGTAGGTCCAGTTGTGCTTATCTTCATCCCTTTCAGTTTATTTTCTCTATCAGCTTTCTGAAGTAGGTGGCTTAAGACTTCTGCACATAGTATGAAAATATAAGGTGATAGCGGATCTCCTTGTCTTATTCCCCTCTCTGGCTTGATTAATCCTTTTGGCGAACCGTTAATCAATACCGAGAACTGAACTGTTTCTATACACTGCATTAACCAATTAATCCAAATATGACCAAAACCCATGTGCTGCATTGTATCACGAATAAACTGCCACTCCATGCGATCATAGGCTTTAGATATATCAGTTTTCACTGTCATATACGAATTTGCCCATCTCTTTCTTTTCTTCAAAGAATGTAACATTTCATGAGCAATTATCACATTATCCATTATGTTTCTCCTAGGGATAAAAGCAGCTTGTGTTTCAGAGATGATAGAATCTAGATGACCCTTTAATCTATTAACCAGTATTTTAGAGATAATTTTATAGCTGACATTGCAGAGTGCAATAGGCCTAATATCACTCATGGTTTGTGGGACATCTATTTTTGGTATTAGACAGAGATTAGTGTGATTCATTGTAACCTCGCATTGCTCCATCTTCAAAGAAATGCCGGATTTCTGTAATGACAACTTCTTTAATATCTTCCCAAAATTGTTGATAAAAAGCTGCAGAGATTCCATCTGGCCCAGGTGCTTTATGTGATCCTATATCGAAGACTGCTTTTTGGATTTCATCCTCTGTTACCATCCTCTGAAGATTTTCATTCATTTCTTGCGTAACCATTGGGTTGAATTCAGAAAAAACATATGTGTAATCTTCATTAGCATCTCTTGTTGTACGGAAGAGACTAGTAGAATAGCCTTCTGCAATGTGCCCAATATCCTCATCACCCCTATAAACCAGTCCATTGTCGTCCTCAATTGACATCAATCTGTTTCTTGCAGTTCTCTGTTTAGTAACATCATATAAGAATTTTGTATTTCGATCACCAGATGTCATCAATGTATTTCGGCTCTTAACTCTCCAATACTGTTCCTCTTCATGATAAGCAGAGTTTAACTCAGATTTGATCCTGTTAACATCTTGTGTAGGGTGCCCCACTGTTATCACATGAACTGAATCTTTTTTCAATACACCAATCCTTACTAAAGCATTTAATTTGTTTTCTCTTTTCCACTTCGCCATATGCTTCCGACTATTTCTAATCTTATCACATAAATTTGTGGCAACATTATCTGATTTCCAAGCATCAACAATCTTATCTCTGAACCTCTCTCTGAAACATTCTGCTATTATACTGGAAAGTATTCGATCTATACCTTATCATTGGGCAGATACTAGCAACCAAAGGCCTATGATCTGAACCTTCAAAAGGTAGAAATTCAACTTGTGCCGATGGAAATAGGGCCATCCATTCTGAGTTAGCCATTGCACGGTCCAAACAACACCAAACGTCATGTGTATAACGTTTGCCTGTCCATGAGAATCTGTTTACTTCTGCCTTTAAGTCACAAAGATCACAGTCATGTATCATCCTTCTAAAGTCCTCAAATGATCTTTCTGGTCTTCTAGGTCCTCCATGTTTTTATTCATTACATGTTATCTCATTGAAATCCCCCATTAAAAACCATGGATCATGTCGTGTCTCTGATATACTCGTCAATCGTTGCCATAGAACATTTCTCAATCGTGCCTCTGAATAACCGTAGACAAAGGAACAATAGAAAATGATTCCATTGAAAGTAACTTGCATATCTACAAGGTTAGCAGAAAGGGAAATAACAGAAACTGAAGCAGAGCTTTTCCATAATATTGCAATCCCACCACTCATACCCTGTGGAGGAACTGTTACAAAGCTAGAATAACCTAATTCACCAACAACTTCACGAATCTTCTCATCATCTTGCTTTGTTTCCATTAGGCATATCATGTCCAGGAGATACTTCCTTTGTATCTCCTTAAGGCGTCGAACTGTAGGATCTATGCCCAGACCCTGACAGTTCCAACATGCTGTAATCATGTTGGAGCTGGTGGTTTAGGGCCCACCGCGCCTCTACACTGGTTGTTCCTTCGAGAGGAACCACTACCTTCACCTTTCTCACTGTTCTTTCCCTCCCCATCTGTTTTTCATTCTGTCTGCTCTAGGTACACAGCAAGCTTACGTTTACCTTTATCTCGGCCACTTGTCTCTTGTAGATCCATTGTTGCTTGCATGACATCGATCCTTGGTGTGATCCTCTCCATCTCTCCTCTGAAAATATTATAGATCGAGTTGTCCTCATCTCTTCCTGCTATGTGGGCCAGAGCATCATGGTTTGGATCAATGTCATCGAGGGGATTCTTCTTCCTCCACAATTGGTTGAGCATTGTCTGGTTCATTTTCCTCTGCTTCCAAATTCTCCTCTCCATCTTCAATCTCACGAATCACCACTCCTTGGTTATGAGGCTCCATAACTGGTGGTATGTCTTCATCATCATCATCCGATTCTTCACCTCCCTCATTTCCCCCATTTTGAATAAGACATGCTCCAGAATCATTGGTGAGCATGCCACAAACCTCGCAAAAACCTCTTAATCTTTCATATCGGAACCGAAGTAGGGTGTTGATGCCGACTTGAAACTGGAAGTTCCTCTGGAACCAAAGTGGATGTTCAACATTCCAATTGACACACACACGGACAAACTCTATCCTTGCTACTGCTTCTACATTGTAATCCACTTCCAACAAATTTCCAAGTGCACGACCCACACAGGCAACAACATCTTGATTGAGAAACTGAAATGGGATACCTCTGATTTGTATCCAAAAAGGAACGAGTGGAAGCAATGGAGGATTTTGGAGAGGAGTCCACCTTTGGAGGATCAGCATTCGATCATTGAAGGCCCAGTGACCACGTCGTATCACCGTTTCAATTGACTCTTCAGAGGGGAAGATAAATTGAAATTGATTGTTCGGCATGATTCTGCCATGAACAACCCCAGATTGACCCCAAATTCTAGGCATGGAAGCAATAATTGCTCGGAGATTTTGACGGCGTGGCATCACCGGTCTCCCCATCAGGATGAATCTGTTCTCCTCCATAGCCCTTGCCACCACCGCTGCCGGAATGGCAATTGGTTCTTCATTAGCACCCAAGTTGATGTCTTGTACTGCTCTCCTCAACTTTATATTTTAGGGACATAAAAGAAGTTTCGGCTTTTAATTATGAATTTTTATTTTAACTAATATGTGGTTGAAAAAAGGAAAAAAATAGATTCTAGGAATTGAGCCTCTCACTTTCTTTCAAAAATATTACTAATCACAAGATAAAAGAAGAGAATGAAATTACAGAGATACAATGATCTAACCATAATCTACATCTATAAAAAGATAGAGATATATTGCTTAAGCCAAAAACATCTTGTTTTGGGACTGATTTAACTCTAAAAAAACCATAAAGATTTCCTACATACCAAAAGATGATAACGGACTTCAACACAAATGGCCATAACAAGATAATGAAATTTGGCTTTGTACGCATCAGGTGCATCTTTCTTTATAAGTGTTTTGTTAAAGGTCTTCCACGATGTATGATAATCGATATCCACTTTAACCTTTCAACGCCACAACAAACAAGTAGTTAAGCTAAAAAAAGCTTACTATTAGATGAGCTATTCTAAACATAACCAAACGTGCACCCAAACTAACAAAGAGAAATAGTGAAGGAAGAGAAACTTAACCCAAACATAACCAAAGCTCCACACCAAGTTGAGCCTCTCACTAGAACTAGTATAGTTTTTGAAATGAGCGGGTTTGAATTTAATCCCATGCTCACCTAAAGTCCAAAAGGCAATTTAGGTCAAATCTGATCTAAATCAAAATGTCACTGGCGCGTGGGACAAAACACTGTGTGTGTATCTCTTTTTAATTACTACTGTCTTAACGCAAAATCTTATTTTGGATCTTCTCGCCAGACTTGGGTGATTATCATCCAGTGAATCCCGTATCACCGTGTACTCGAACAAAACAGTACACGCGTCGTGACACGATTCGTTATTATCCATAACGAGTTCTCTGTTCAAAAAACACAACAGGCTAAAGTCTTCTCAACTTTTAGAAGCCCATCTCGCCGTCCATTTTGTATCGGACGGTTGTTATAAAATCACATATTAAAAAAACAAATATAATAATAACAAAAAAAAAGGTGAAGAGCGTCGCAGTAAAGGACCAGACCAGAGAGAGGGTAAGCAGTTTTTATTTTATTTTATTTCTTCTCTCTCTCTGTGTTGTGTCTGTGTTTTAAAGAAGAAGATAGATAAACAAACAGTGTTTTCGATCTTCTGGTTTCATCGAGATATTAAAAAAAAAAAAATCCAGATTTTTAATATTGTGTAGTTTTGAATATCTATCTACCTTCCGATAGAAGAAAAAAGGAACAACTTTATTTGTTTATTTTCTTCTCCATTTAACCTAAATTTTCATCCAAAGTTTCTTGTCTTCTTCTTTTTGTTGGTTTCACTCTTTGTAAGTGTCTCTCTTCTCTTTTATTTATTTGATTGCCGATGTAATACAATGGTGGTTGTGTTTTATATTTTTATTGAAGAAACACTTATCTGATTTATAGGTTTTACTCTCTTTTTTCTGATTTCTTTTTACTGTTTTTGGATATTGTTGCTTTGTAGGGTGATTCTGGAAGCTAAGTAGCTGAGTTTAAGTTGCAGATCTTGAGGTTAGTGAGTCTTGTTTTCTACAAGTTAGGTCGGATTCGCCTTTTTTTTTTTTTTTCTGATAATAATGTTATGTGGTTTTGTTTCAATTGGTTGTTAGAAATCAGAAACTTGTATTTGATTGTTAACAAAAATGTTAATGGATATTTTTTCCTCCTTTTGTGTGCATTTAATCTGTAAAGAAAAAGCAAAAACTCTCTCTAGTGGTTATTCTAGATTTGTTTGGTCTATTTCTGGAAGAGTTTTCAATGACTGGGCTTATCTATCTTTTTGTTGGTTGTGTAAGGTTGAGAGAGAGAGAGAGAGAGTTCGTGTTGTGTAATGGAGGAGGTAAAGGGACAAAGAGGTAGTGGAACCACAGAGGCTGATTTTGTGTTGCAATGGGGAGAGAGAAAACGAGTTAGGTGTATGAAAGTGAAGAAAGATCAAAGCCTCACAAATGGCAACTCAACTGATTGTTTGACTAAGCGTAAACTCATTTCCCGTGCTGTCTCTTCTGAGAGAGGCTCTCCTTCTCGACATCTTAACCGCCCAAACAAGTAAGTTTGATTCGATAAAAAAAAAAAAAAGTGGGATGAAATGGTTTGTTTGTGAGTTATTTTTTACAAGTTTTTGATGTAAAAACATTGTTATGTTTCTGCGGCGATAGGATCACAGATTCACTAGTCAATGTGCGTAGATCTTTTGTGGCGTCACCTGAGAAGGAAGATAGGTATTATACAACTAGGGGTTCGATGGGAATAGATGACAGTGGGAAAATTATTAAGGAACCTGTGAAAGAAACCAAGAAGCATGTGTGGCCAAAGTTGTTTATAACTTTGTCAAATAAAGAGAAGGAAGAAGATTTCTTGGCTATGAAAGGTTGCAAGCTTCCTCAAAGACCTAAGAAACGAGCCAAATTGGTCCAGAAGACGTTGCTTGTGAGTCCCTTTATAAACTCATCATTTGTGTTCTCCATAA